>NC_089873.1:86525151-86828181 GCF_040182565.1 Anser cygnoides | reverse complement strand
AAAAATCTTTGAGTGTGTAAATGATTAAATTAATCTGATATTTTGTCTGAATGATGGTGAATTTCAAATACTTCAGTACAACTCTTATAATGTATGTAATTGGAGATTACTAAAGAAAACTGCCTTCCTTATGCTCCTGCAAGAAAAAAAAATCAGATAATGTTTTAAATTAAAATGATACTGTATTATAGGTTGAAATAATACTATTTTCTGTGCTCTGTGGTAGCAAAATTCTCAAAAGATTTAAAATACGTGCTGTAGGAACAGGCAAAATCTGCATTTTATGGCTTAATGTTTAAAGAAGATTAAGATACCGATATATTTGCTAGCAAAACTCAGGCTAGACTAGCTGCACATTGGTGTAGTGTTAAATGCTTCCTTTCTGGATAAATCATTAAGCTAGTTGTGGTGATTTAACACCGATGAGCAGCTAAGCTCCACCAGGCTTCTCTGTCACTTCCCATCCTCAAAAGGACAGGAGGAGAAAATACGGTGAAAAACAGCTCATGGGTTGAGATAAGGACAGGGAGATCACAGTTACTGTTGTGGGTAAAACAGACTTGGCGTGAGAGATTCATGTAATGTATTGCTTTTTGATAACAGAAAAAGCAATAGATACTTGATACTTTTTTTGATAAAGCATATCTCTGTCATCCCAGCATGATCATGACACTGCAACTGCTCACAGACCACGAATTCCTTCTGTTTACTTCCTGTAGTGTGCGTGTTATTGTACAGACCCTTCATGAGGGCACCCAGTCATGCTGATTTCTCAGGAAAGGTATAAGATTTTCCTCCATCATGCTGTTCTTCTGGCACTTCCTTATCCATTTGCACATGCCTGATGTGGGCTCTCCAGCTCTGTTTTGCCGTTTTCAGGGGGTCTTTTGTCTGCACCACCCAAGCACTCTGTTAACTCATGCCACTACTTCCTCACTTAATTGCAGGCTGTTAATCTTCCTTCCCCATCATTCCTAGTTTAATGGTCTCATCAGGCTGGCGAAGCCTGTTGGCAATGATACCCTTGTGTCCTTTCATCAGGTGGATCCCAGTTTTTCCTAGCAGTCCTTGACCCTCAGATGAACTGAATTTAACACAGCTAATACTGGATATTTCTGACCTCATTGAATTCTGACTAGTTACACTGAAAGTTGTGAAGAAACAAGATCAGTGTGCAGAAATTCATCAAGAGGCATGAGGTACAACACTAATATTTTATTTTATTTTATTTTATTTTTATTTTTTTAACATCAAAGATCAAAGCAGTCATGGCAATAGAAGCATAAATGAAAATGTAACCTAGTGTCTGGGTTGGTGCTCGTGTGCCTTATAGTTCTTCTGGCTGTTGATCTGTCATCACCCTGGAGAAAAATTGATCACTAGTGGTTTTTTGTTTGTTTAATCTGCATTTACCAACCTTGCATTGTCATGTCTGAAACACATCCTGCTTTTGTTTCTGTTCCTTTCTTTATATTGAAGTTTCTTTTCCTCATAGACAGCTGTTACTTAAAATGGTGTCAAATTTACTCAATAGCTGTTGTTTAAAACATCATTGTGATTACATCGTTTATGTGCTTGGTTCCAGAAGGACTCTGGAAGATGACTGAAAAGTCATGTTTCTCTCTTGCAGTTAGCACAGACTGAGTCTACATAATTGGCAAGCAGTGGCTAGCTCCTTCTGTCAGCTGGACCTGGAATTTGAAAGATTACAGTAGGCTTTACAATCTTTTCTTGAATTATAGGCCCTTTTTTTTTTTTTGGTCTTGAACTTATTTTAAGCTTGTTTCCATACTTGACTTCATTTTTCGTAAACACAAGTGACAGGTGTATGAAAATTAAGGTCTTGCTAATTCTTAGAAAGCTGTCACTTTTTCACTTTTTTTTTTTCTTCCCCTTTACTGAAGAATACAGTCCTTGATGTAGCTTAACATCTTGTTCACTGCTCCTTCACTTGGGTTGACTCAGATCAAGTTTGGTCAGTTAGTATACTCAGGTCCTTCTAAATAATTTTCACACATTAAATCCCATCTTAGTTTAGACATTGGTCATCAGCCCATGGGTACAGTTATCTGAGAATCTGTAGCATTCAGTTTCATCAGTTTTTTTTTTTCCCTCTAATCCAGCCTTATATTGGAGTTCCTCATGAAACAGGATTTTTTTTTAATTTATTATTTTATTCTTTTTCTTGAAGGAAAATCAAGAAGATTTGGTTTCTTGGAAGAGAAAAAATAAATGTGATGTTGGGACTGGACAGGGGGAAAGCTGGAAAATGATTGTGGAAGAATCAGGAGAGGATGTGTACGTTGTGGTAATGTGGATATTAAATGTGGCTTATATTTCTTTGATGAAATCTTAATGGTCTTCCTGCTCATTTGAGTCATGCACTTCTGATCTAGTCTTTTTTATATGATGATGGGTCTCTGATGTTGACAGTGCTGCCTAGGTCTATTTGCAAACTTAAAAACTTTTTTTTTTTTTCTTTCTGGGCCAGAATTACTGTTGTAAACAAATGTGGTTCTGGAGCTGGCTGGCAGGCAGATGATGGACTGCATTAGTGTACCTATACCTGATAGTTTGTCTTGATGTGTTACTCTCATCACAAACAGAACAAAAAGTGACATAAGAAGATCTCCATTCTTGAGTGAGCTCTGCTATAGTCACTGCAATGACATTTTTACACTTTCACAAATGTGTTTAAAAATAATCAAAAAAAAATCTTATGCTTGGTATTGAATTAATTTCTCCTAATTATTTTAATTATTTTTGCATGTGATTATTTGTCTGTCTTTCATCATATATGCTTTTGTACTATGTATTGCTGGGGCTCAGAATATTTAGTTTGAACAGAAGATAAAAAATATAAAAGCTGCCATGTAAAAATCTTTGGTGGTTCTTGCCAGCCCTTTGGTCTTGAAGATCTTGACGTACTTTGTTTGTTTGTGTTTGCTTCCCCCTTCTGCTTTAATATTGCTTTTTTTTTTTTTCCCTTAAACACTTTGTGTGTTTGTATTGGGACATTTGGAAATGCTCAAGCAGTTTAAGACTCTCTGGGAACTTTTTAACATCAAGAGCCCTTATTTTCCAAGGCTTGGCTAAAAGCTTCTATTCTGTCTCTCCGAGCTTCAACTTCCTAATACAGCTGTATTTTTCCTGAGGTGGTCTGGGAAATAAATGTATGATCTCTGGTTTGCTGTGATGCAAATTTATTTTCTTGCTTCCCTCACTAGTAAATATTTTCTCTCCAAGAGAGCTAGAGTTGTTAGGCTAGAGAGGCTGCTATATATTGACAACGTTTTGCATTAAGTGTCTTAATAGGTTTGGTGTTCCGAAGAAGTGCCTCTGCAGTGGGTTTGAATGGCAAATCTTGCCTGGAAACTGTTGCTAAGTAAAACTTGCTTCTGTTGCTGTATGATTTTGGTTGGCGCGTCTATCAGCAAGAAAATGTGAAGCAGAATCATGGGTGCGGAGGCAAGAAATCTGGGTATGGCAGGCTGAGTAGTATGGCCTTATTGAAGAACCACTTAAATTTATGGAGCAAGCTCAGGATGTACATGTGAAAGCAAAGTGTGTTGCCTGAAATACAACTTCCTCATAAAACTTCCTGGATTCATTATTAATTTATTTTTGTATTTGGCTCTTCTGGCTGTTTGTAGCTTTTGTTATTAAGGTGGTGGTGGTGGGTATGTGGCATTTTGTTTTATGGCTTTCTTTTCTTTCTTTTCTTTTCCTTTATTTATTTATTTATTTTAGTAATCCTATCTCCCAGCTATCCCAGAAATGCTCAAATTTCTTTTCCTTTTCAGAGAAAACATATTGATAATTAGACAGGAAAGTGACAGCCACAGGTGTCCATAGATTCCCGAATAAAAGGCACATCTTAAAACTAACATTATGCATAGATAACTGTCATATCATACCATGGCAAAAGAATAATAGGTACGCCTGGCATAAAAGCAGAATATACAGATATATCATCTGCAGTTGATTTGTTCAGCTAATAAGAGGAAGACAGCATGAAGTGAATGTGGAAACATTTGCTAAAAGGCCAGCTCTGAAAAAAAGACTTTATCCTATTGCCAAGGACAGAAAATCCCGTGAATAGCTCAAAGTAGCAGTGAACGAGTGCACTAAAGGTGACTTGCTGCAAAAGGTCAGCTTTAAGGAGCTCGTGGGATGGCTGCCTTGACAATTCTTGATACTGGAACTTTCTCATCTGTAACCTTTGCTATCAGGAGACAGAACGTAATTACATTTCCTTTCCAGCGCATGTCACCTCTGCTTGCCTAACTCCCAACTAATCCTGAAGCCTGCCACGTGAGCATGTATGTAACTGCCTTGAACTTCGTTGAACATCAAGAGGCAGTAGCAGCTTGGGTGTAAAGAATTAACATACCTAAATTCCTGACCTCCCAAGGAGCCTTTCCCAAACATTTCTTCTCCTCCTTCCCTGTACTAGCTCCGCAATGGTTATGGCAAGTCTGGGACTGTGGTAGCCAACCTCAGAACAGAAAAGAGAAGATATCTTCAGGATGGATGACAATGTCATCCTTGTCTCCCTCACTCAGAATAAAGGAGTCTATCTTTCCACTCTGCCACAGTCAGATAACCTGTAACCTACCTGTCCTTCTCTGACCCATTTTCTCCTTTACAGCTGATTCTTAGATGTGTGGAGACAGAACACTGTTGATACCAAGGTTTGTGTTCAGAGGAAGTGGTATGAGCCTAGGCATTCAGTGGTAAAGTCTTGTTTGTAACTGTAAATAGTGCTTATGAAAGCACTAAACTGGCCATTTGAAAAACAATTTCCTCAGAATTACCTTTTTTTTTTTTTTGGCATCGTTTTCTTGAGATGGGTTGTTCTTGTTCAGATTTGTGAGTGGTCTAAATTATTGTGACTTTGGATGTGCAGGTAGATAGATAGTAGAGAATTAGACCAAACGGAAGCACAGGACTTCTGTTTTTTTTTTTTTTTTTCCCTTAATAATAACAAAGATCAAAATTATATAATATGATTCACTCCTTCTAAACAAATATGATTCCGTTGTATGCAACCTTTTCATCCATGACATGAAGGTAACTCTCAGTGTTTATAAAGTTTTGGTCTTTAGAGGATCCTTAAGAGGGAATCTTTTCACTGAGGATGTTAGAAACTTTTAAGTAGCACTTGTGTGACTAAAGGTTACTGTTTCTGTCAGCACTATAATTTGTTTTGTCTCTCCAAAACAAATCACAGTGTAATGTTACTGATTTTGTGTAGGAGGAAAACAGACTTCAACAGGGAGAACTTTTTTTCCTGACTGAGTGCTATACCAGGCATGACAAGAAATGGATTTGTTCATAGACAGACTTAATTTTCTGTCCACCACCTTCAGTGAGAAAACTTGTCTTCTTGTTCCATTCATTTTTTTGAAGACAGATGGCTCCTTCTTGAGTTTATATCTTGTTTATATCTTTTCGCCTTTGTACATCTTTTGGATATTGGCTTATATATATATATATTGTGATATAGCTCAGCTTCTCCATTTCGTTTGCTGGGACAGTCACGTGTCTCCTGTCCTAGCTTTAAGTTGTGTTTCCTACATGTGTTAAAACCTTGTTTCAGATAGCATCTGTGTGTTCTATGTGTTCTATAACATCTATATGCAGGCTGTTCAGACTGATGGAGTCATGCTTCTGTCAAATAAAGGAAATATGCAGCCCATGGATTTGTTTTTAAGAAGTTGAAAAGAGCAAACAGAAGACAGCCTGTTTTGTCTGATTTGGTTTGGTGTAGTTGTTTTTTTTTGATTTGTTTTGTGTGTGTGTGTGTGTTAATTTTTTTTTGCACTAGCAAAACTAGAGCTTCAAATGCAGAGTCCTCTGTGTATGTGTATGAAAGGAGCTTCTCCTGCATGACCCACTGAGAGACTACAATGATTTGCATTTATTTATTTATTTTAAAGATGCAGAACAGTTATAGCCAGCCCATCCTCCTTTCTTCTGCTGTCCATTCCTCTCCTTCTCCATTGGTCCACCAGATACCCCTCATGTTTGCAATCCTTTTTCCTAGCTTTCTGGAATGTCGTAGAGTGAATTATCAAACAAACAAGCTCTTCAGTTCAGGCACCCTTGTCCTTTGTTTATGAGTGGAGGCAGAAGAACAATGCCTCAGTTCTACAGGAAGTAGAAGACTATGCTGCAATAAAAGGCACAGGAATATGGCAAAACTTGTCTCGCAAAACTATCTGTGAGTACAAGGCTCAGCAATTTGTTGCATGAGAATACTGAAACATCCTTACCAATAGCATGTAGTAGCCTTCCAAGCTGCAGAAAATCTAACCCTGAAGCAAAACACAATTAGTTTTCTTCTCAGTCTTCTCCTCCCCCAGCCCTGGCATGCGATGTGTTGTATTTGACACTTACTAGGCAGAGGATACTCAACAAAGTCTCACATTTTATCTGTTCAGAGTATTTAATTTTTAAGTGATGCTTTTTAGGGTATTCTTATTAAAATAAAGTATTATTTAAGTGCAGAGAAGTATGCAACACAGCCAGTTTAGCATCTTAGCTAGAACATGTGTCTAAAAGGCTCCCTGCAGAAAAAAGGGAGTGAAACCAAAAAGGCTATGGAGCAGCTACAATGTACAGTGAAGAGTAGTAAGAATAATTCTTACCATACATCTGTAAGAGAACAATGTTTAAATTTCATTTGACCTTCTTAAGACTGTTGCCATGTTATTTGTAATCCCCAAGTAAACCATTTTACAATCCGTTATAAAGACCCTAGCATTAATGTCAAACTGGACTGAGACTTATGCTTTTCATTTTCTCATTCATAAATCTTTACAGGAGATGAGGCAAGGGAAGAGACATTAAGTGAAGACCAGCATTTTCATCAGTTGCTTAGTGCACAACTAACTCTTGTCCTGTGCACTGCTAAGAGCCAGGACCTTGTGGGAAAACGTGGCGTAAACATTTAATTGAATATGGTACCGTAGTATCTAGAGCTAGGGTTGCATGCCATTTCTTACATTTGTGACTTGTGGTGCATATCATGACTTTGTGACTGTAACAATCTTTTAATGACATAATTTGTTTCCTCTCCTTTCCTCTGAGGGTTGTGGAGTTGTCTTGAAAACATCAACTCTACTTTTACCTAAAAAAAAAAAATAAAAATATCTGAGTTTGGAGTATTTACTTCCCCAGTCGTGCAATTAGTTGGTGGCCTAGACAAGAAGGTAATGGTTTAAGGTCTGGCTCTGGACACTCATCGGTTTCTTGGCCCAGTGCATCACCTGTAATAGAGCTGAATCACATTCCAGGGAGCTCAGATCAGTATGACTGAGCAGTAGCTTAGCATTTTCACTTTTTCACTCTTAAATAATGTTACCCTTTTTTGATCTCTTTCTCTAGTAATTGGATAAGATATTAAAAATGAATGAGTTGATTCAAATTGATACTAACTTTGTAGATTATATTTCACCAATATGCCAATTTAAGATATTGACCAAATATTAGCACACAACTTACAATTTTCTTCTAGTGCTGACTGTGGAAGCATATTTCAGCAGTAGGGTGCTAGTGAGAGTGTTAATTGATTTTAATTTGCATTTAATGAACTCACCAATAACAGTACATTAATGGGAAAATGTGAGCTAGAGAGGGTGAAAAAAATTTGGATGCCTTCAGAATAATTAATTTAGCAGAAATTGCCAGCAAGGCCATATGCTAGAAAGGCCAACAGTGTATTTTTCAAGAATTTAGGCTGCCCTGGAAACATGGGGAGATTTTGGTTTTGTTTTCAGTATTTGGAGTTCTATCTAAAATGAGGTAGATGGCATAAGAAATCTAGAATTCCAACATTCATGTGCAGGGCTTTATGCAATATTGTAGAATAAACTTTGTTTGACCTTGCCTTTTATTCTTGAGGGGAGAAAAAAAATACAAGCAATCTGAGAAAATGCTATGCATTGTGGAAAAAAAATCTCTACCTGTTTCAGTTGCTGCCTGTGCAGCAACAGGAATATGACACAGATGAATTATTTATTGCAATAATATAGGTTGATTGCTTGGTGATAATTTCAGAATTCAAATCTTTTTCTTCTTTTCTTTGTCTTTCTTTCTTTCTTTCTTGTATGCTTGAATTTGAGCCAAAAATATTTAGTATGAGCAGATGCCGATTCTGAATTTTATAATCAAATATGTAATTCATAATTTTCACTGTTGGTGGTTTGTAGCATAAATAGAAGGAGTAATTAAATCAAAATAGGAGTAATCAGAATGTCATGCAACTTATCAAGTAGACCACATTTAGAGTTTGTTTTTCTATTACAAAATAGGAGTTTGAAATATTTGTAGAAGCAGGCATTTTGAAAGGTTTGTTTTTCCCTAGTAAATCAACAGAAGAACAAATGCTCAAAAAGAAGTGCTCTGCATTATTTTGATTGTGCATTGCTACCTTGGCATGCTGTGATTCTGTAGATCAAATTATGTTAAGGGATGGGAGAGATTTTTCTGACAAAAATTCTAGATGAAAATTTTGTGACAGTTTTCACTCCTTATAACAATCAGTAAAGTGACCCATGCCAATCAATTATTTAATAAAGTATATATATTTATACAAAATCTGAACCTGCATCCCAAGAGGGATTTTAAACGTCTGCCTGTTGCCAGATATGTAGATCTAGTCTATTTGCCTATGTTGTGTTGCATGGGAATGGGGGGTGGACGGACACAGGCCTCCAGTTGGCCTGCTAAATTGTTCTCTTTAGAAAACCTCCTCTACCAAACTTAGTGATATAAAGTTCTGACTTAGTTCTACCAAAAATAAATAAATATGAATTCCTATCAGTTTTTGCTAATCTCCATTTAGATTTTCCACAAAACAGATAACTAACCATTCGTGATTCTTCTTTAGTAGAATTAGGCATTTTTCCATGTTGTCTTACATAGAACTTACCGCTCAGAAGTAAAAGAAAGCTGTTGCACTTCAAAAGTTAGTGTTTCTAGTAACCATTTCAAGAAGCATGGAAAGAAAATACAAGTGAAAATGATGTTCATTACCCATAGTTTACCTACTCATTAAAGTGTGTATTAACTGGCAAATAATTGCAAAGGATTCTGGTAACTTAAAGCAATATGTTAATCCATTGTGGAGGATTATATAAAATCAGTACCTTCCTTTAAGATTACATCTAATGTTCCCACCTTTGAGTTAGCTAAATAGTGAATAACTGAACCATGAAAGCAGGACAGGAAGCAATAACACTGGATGACCTTGCTAATGTAATAAACAGGATGGTTTTGAGACAGTTCATGCCTGGTGATAATATTATTTACAGTAACATCCAGAGAGACAGATGTGATTTTTTCCTTCTTTTACTGAGCATTTTACAAAACTACAATCTAGGTATGTAGTTAAGGAAAATGCTGGCACACAAAAAAGGCAGGATGTTTAATTTGCTACTTCTCTAAAACCTCTTCTCTCTAAGTATAAATGATTTTGAAGACTTCAGTCAACTTCATTTCTCATTTCCATATCCAAACTGGATTTAGTTTAACCTTTCCCCACTAAGGAAATAACCTGCTTACCTTAAGGTCAATGTTATCATTTTATCAGTTGAATAGGAATCTAGGAGACTTCCATTCTGGCCTTGGTCATGACGCCTGACATTTACTTGGTGAAATCTCAGTGAGCTAGTGAATGTTACGGTCTCTTGCTTCCTACAGTAATAAACTTGCACTCTCAGCTTCTGCCAATCTCTGTTTCATCCGTAGAGCTGGTAGGTGTCCCCATGACCACAGAAAGAGTTGAGACAGTGATATTGATGCTACTTAACCTATCCATTATTTGCATCTATTTATCCTGTCAGGAGTTTAAAAATAACATTTTCTAGTTGCCATTTTCAGTGTATCCCAAAAGGCTATGATCAATAGCTGTTTGTCTCAAGAGCTCTAACTAATGAAGTTCACAACAGTTCTGTCCTGTCACTACTGAATCTTATTAGTCTCAAATGCTTTGTTCAGTCTCGTTAAAAATTTCTTGAGGGCTAGGGAAGTGGGGAGGGTTTTTTCTTTCTGTTGATGACCAGGCTGAGGAGAGCATGTTGCCATTTCAAGGCAGATAGCAAAATTGCTTCAGTGCACGTTCTGCGACCACAGGCAATTAAAGGCAGCTAAAGGAAAAAAAAAAATCTATTTCAACATGTCTCCACTCTAAGTATTTGTCACTTACGTGCGTTATACAATGAACAAAAGACAACTCAGCTTGTACCAACAAAAAGAACTTGTTGGAAATGGAAAAACAGCAGTGTGTTTTACTTCTAGGAGGTCAGTAAAATAGTGTAGGAGATGTCTGGGTGGGTGGGTGGGAAGTAACAGCCACAATCTGGACAATGTTTTCTCCCCAAACACCTAAATATTAACAGCACAGTTAGCAGATATCACTGATTATATATTGACCAATGCAATCAGTTCACTGTATTTGCTGGGGTTTGAATTCCATGTTCAGTAGTGGATGATGATACTTTTTTTTTTTTTTTTTGATAAATGTTATCTAGATCAGAATGGGAAGAAAGCAGAAGCTTTGAAAAGTGTATTTTCAAAGGACAAGGTATATCACTTTTGGACTAGAAAGGGAAAGGGGTTGTTTATACCTTGACTGAAGCATTCAAAACTTATGATAAGACTGTGGTATTTGAAAGGTTGCACTTTTTAATACAAGAGAATAAGAACTCTTTGACAAAGCATATAGTCATGTTGTTGTATTCCGTGGTGCATGGTGCAGAACAAATTGAAAAAAGTTGTTTGCTTGTTTGTTTTTTGTTTGTTTGTTTCTTAGTAGGAATACTTTCTTTTCCTGGCAGTAAGATACCATTGTAAGACAGGGTGCATCAACAGTATGAATCACTGAATTTTATGCTTCAAGATATAAGACACGCTCCTCTCAAAAAGTGACTACTACTTCCTAGATGGATGTACAGATTTTCCTCATTGACCATAGTGCTTATGCTTGGAATTAAGTTCCTTGTATTAGCACAGGATACCAAATTGAATAATTAGTGCAATAAAAATTAGAGACCAGGAAGTACTTTGCCATTGTCACAGGATAAAGAGGGGGGGGAAAAAAAAAAAAAGCTAAAAAAGCTTTGCCAAATAAGTCTGAAAGTCTGGGTAACAACGTGGAGGGAAAAAATAATAAAAAAACAAAACAACAAACAAACAAAAAACACACCACCGCCAAAAAAACCCTAAGTGTATTGCAAAGACTTTTGATGTTTCTGATAAAGAATTGCTTTTTATAAACTTGAAAGTTTGATTTGTTATACTTCACGTACTTTAAAATTCTTTATTATTTCATGGCTCAGTATTGCTGACTACAACAAAAAAGTATGATGTTATAAAGTACAGACAGAAAAATGTTCTATTATGTTTTCGTATTTGTCATTTTGAGCTATTTTTATTTTTCGGGTAAACAGTAATGTGTGAATGCTGATCCATCAGATGACTGCACTTGTAAACCAAAGACTATTATTAGAGGTATTTTTTAGGTATTATTACCTAAAAGGTATTACTTAGAGGTATTATTAGAGGTAATTTTTCCCTTGAGTGTCAGATTCACTTAGGCAATGAAACTCAGCTTCCATCCTGAGGAACTGCAGCTGTGTGACAATTCCGTCCAGCCAAGGACAGGACTAGAAAAAGAATGCTCCAAATTCAATGCTGTCTTTACCACAATTCGAAATTGTAGAAACAAAATACAAAACATAAGTAATTCCTGTTTATTCACGTGAAATGTCTAAGAGTGTGAGAGTGGCTTAAGCAGAAAGTTGAAGGAAAATCCAGTCCTTTGAACTACTACCACCACTCCTCCCTCATGGCAGTGTGATGAAAATGATACAGAAAAGAGTGCTCACTTTCTGAAATGTAACCTTAAAATGGCTGGAGAACTGTCTAGGCTGTGGGAGTCACCAGCCTAATGGGAAGTCCTGGACTGACCTTCTGCTTCCCGGGAAACTGGGGAAAGAGTAAGAACAGAGAGCCAAGGACTATGTGTGGGGTTTAGTAACTTCTTGAGAAGAATTGCTCAACCTTTTAGGAGAAGGAAGCCAGCAAGTGTATTGTGCTCACAAAGACTGTGTTCTGTTCCTTCTCTAAGAGAATTAAAAACTGTATTTTTGCAATCTATAGTTCCAAAACTCCCAAGCAGAGAAGGTCATAGTATTTTTTTTTTCTTCCTTTAATTACATCCCACATAGAAGAATATTACAAATACTTGTTGCTGAAGCTGGTCATGTTTTTAGCTTCTGGTGTTAAATAAGGATTAATTCTGAAGCTCTATAGTATATCTTTTTTTAAATAAAGAAAGTGACAAGTTACTTTGCAGGTTTAGTTTCTAACAACAAATGTTACAAACTTCTCTGTGGTATTATTTTTGCTTGTAAAGGATGTCCTGGAAGGACATGACCTGAGGAGAAAAGAAAAAAAAAAAAAAAAAGCAACTGATATAGTGCTGAGCAAACAGCAGTCAGTATACCCCAACACTTTGAAGACTGCTAGCATGCTGAATACAACAGTGTCTTCCAGCTTGATATACCCATTTTAAACAAGATAAAGGCAAAAATAAACAAGCAAATCTTTCATGATGATGATGAATTTTGGAAAATAAAGAAACAGATGTAAATGGCCATTTACACTATGGCCTCATCGTTATGCATCTCTGCCTAAATTTTTATATATATATATGTAGCTGAATGACATTCATTTGAGAGGAAATCATTACAGTATTGAAGTTGAATATTTAGGAAAATTAATGTGCATAACAGTGAAGGGAGTATATCTGTTTACTGCTTTTCTTGGTTTCCCCTTTTCTGTCCATGTTCTAAGTACTGGAAGGAGCATTTAATCTATAGAAAACAGCAAACGTGGACAGACTTAGACCTGCAGACTTGTAGGAAAGGAAATTTGGCATACTGAAGTTCAGAAGACAGCTCCTTTAAAAAAGCTTGAGAATATTTGAAGGGCTAGAAAAGTGTTTTCATACAAATACTGAACAAAGAAGTCAAGGTAAGTAAGATTGAAGGCTATAAGCAAAGATGTAAAGAGAGAAAGAGAGAAAGAATTCATTATGAGGTGTGCAAAAATCTTACTGCTTACAACTCAAAAAAGACAAGAAACATTTCTGTTGACTTCCAGTGGTGTGAAACTATAGCAACTTTGGATCACAATACTGGGTGCGGGTGGTATTCATCTCTTCCACATGCTGCCTTCTCGCTGTGGCGATGAGCAGAGGCCGAGGTAAAGAAAACAATTGGAGCTGAGCTGCCAAGAGCATAGAGAGAGGCTCTTCAGCATCCTCCTCGTCTTATAGGGGTCTTGCTGCTAGGCTTATATTTTCCTATTCTTCATATAGACCTAGTGCATTTGCAACATTTCAAAGTCCAGCCTTACACTACTCCGCATAAACTCCTCTCCAGCGAGTGCAGTACTTTTTGAAATTACCTTTTCAATCTTGCTGATATTTGTGAATATATAACCTCAAATTTATGTCTCATGTGATTAAGTTACATAGCTCAGGATATTGCTTACCCTCCATTTTAACTATTCTCCCTTCTGCTGCTTCGTAAGTAACTGAAAAAATAAATAAATAAATCCTTTTGACAGTTAAAGTCTCCTTAGCTTTTTCTGGAACAGATTTCTGTTTTCAGAGGGTAAAGAACAGATGCTGCTGTTGACTCGTGCTTTGAGCTCTGTTGGGAGAGAGAAAGAGAAGGGGTACTTCGGTGTTTCCCTAAAATGCTTTCAGAGTTCATTCCTTGAATTTTTTTTTTTTTCCTATTCCTAGCAGGTTTCAGTACCACAGACGAGTGCCATCCATGAGTTTTTTCTTGGTTTTCCTGTGTTTTCAGTATGTTGTTTGCTTATTAACAGCAATTAATCAATTATGAAAATAACCCAGGAAAAGGCAAGTGTCCTACTAGAAATCAATGAAGAAATTATTTTTTGTCTGTTTCTAAAAATAATCATGTGTAAATGTCTCCTTTCAGAGATAGTCCAACTGAAGGACAGACACCTGGCCAAAATCATTCCCACGTAGTACAAGTTCTAAAAACATGTCTCTGTAGTCATTAATTCATGTGGCCTCCCACTAAAGGCCACATGACTAAAGAAGGTGCTTAGGAAACTGAAACTTTGGCAGGGGTATGGAACAAGAAAGCATAGATAGTAAATATTCTGCTTTTTTTCCATTGATATACTACTTGCATGTTCTGGAAGGATCTCTGAGTGCCTGTGGGATGGCCTACAAGCCTGTTTTACTCTTCTGGATCTGAGATTAGCACTGAGGATGCCAGCACTAATTGTGATGGGTTTTTGTTTGTGATCTGGATACCTGCCCATTAGGAAATGAATTGGAACAACTTGGTCTTTTAGGGATTAAGCTGAGGGAGAAAAACAATCTGTCAGTTTCAATCAATGCTTAATTCATATTTTTGCCCTTGTACAATAATTGATTTTCCAAAGTCCAGATTCTGAATTCATTGAGAATAACATCTGTGGATGTGAATGGGAGTTTTGCATGAGCAAAGGCTGTATTTCTGAATATCACAAACAGTGAAATGTGCGTGCAGCAGTGCAAGGTAATAAAATTTAAGAGGGCTGCTCCCAGAACGTTTTCGTGGAGAGAAAATGGTTTGCCAGAGACTTGACAGACTTGAGACTTCATGGGTCTATAAGATATCCTTTAAGGGCAAAACTGTGTCTTGTACTTTATGCTTTTGCTTTTTTTTTTTTTTTTTTTTAACAAAAAATCTAGTTTATCTTTTGGAATACACCTGTTTTTGCAGGTTTGCCACAGTTTTTGCTTTTAGGTAAGAAATTTTTAGGCAGAAGTTTGAATATTCTATTATCTTTATTTGTCTCTTTGTCTCTGTTTGTTTGTTTTTTTCTTCTTTGCTTCTGTGTGTAAGAATGTGTGTTTGGGAAGAGAATTAATTTAGCAGGTGTTTCGCAGGTCACCTTCTGGTGTTTTATGAGCCACCAGCAGCCCATGAACTATGGGATGAAAAACAAATTAATGCACTGGGCTGGAGTCCTCTACCTGTTTTACCATGCAGAGCAGCAGGACAAAATTTTGACTTTATGTTCAAAAGTGGAGAGAAATAGGAAGAGAGATTTGGCTGACTGTATCTGTTAATATGCTATGAGCCCTGATTTCTTAGCTAGAGGGTAATGGCCAGCTCATTCCATGCACAACTAGAGGATTTGCTGCAGCAGCTGAGGTGTCTTGTGTATAGGCTTAGATGTCCACCAGCAGGTACAGGCACTGTTCTGCACATCATCAAGGCTGTTTTCCTATGCCTTGGGAAGCCTTTGATCCATAAGTAATGAGCACTGTTTTATAATTAAGTTCCCATTTCACAGATCAGGTTATTTGTTCATTAGAGTATTCATTTTCTTTCTTTCTTTAAAGCTTTCTGGATACTGATGAAACTGCCTGGAATTTTAAGAATTTTCCTCTTCATGAGCTGGTCACTTTGCTAATCACTAAGATTTGGAACACATTCATAGGTTTTTAGATATTCAGAGTCCCTGGTATTGCTAATACAATATGCACCTTTGCTATACTACCTGTCAAAATATATGCACATCAATGAATTTCACAGCGTTATTTTTCAGTGCTCAGAAGAGATCATGATTTCTCATCGTGAAGTAGGGAGATCAGGCAGGAAGGACATCACAGAATTAATGGCAGCAAAAGCAAAACAGACCATTAGGGAGAGGGTTAGGGTGAAATATACAAGGTTCAGGAGGTTTCAAGCCTAGGGAAAACCAGGGGATCAGTCTGGTAAATGTAGGATAAATGATCTTCCTTGTTAAAACCGTAATAAGCGTGTATTTCCCTACTTCTGAGCCCTTGTGATTCTCCTCCTTTGTGCACAGCAGTGTGTAACGCTTCCATGCTCCATAATTGCAAATAACAATCCATTTTACATGTAGTAGCGTCCAGTAGTGGAAGGAAAACTGATCAGACTTGCTTGAAAAAAATAGCTCTTTCTGCTATTCATGTTTTTTAAAATCATAAAGACAACGGGCTGGGTGAATAGTTCAAGGTGCAGAAGATTAGAAAGTTGTCACACACACTCACATATAGTGTAATCTCTTCTGATTATATTAAGTCAACCCTTGCTGCTCCTTTGTTTTATATTCTGGAAGTGAATCAGGAAGTTATGAGCTATTGTAAATCTATATGCAACTCCCTTCAACATCATTGTCTAGCTGAGATGGAATCAACTAGAGTAACAGTTTCTGGCATACAGAACTTTAGACTGATTAGGTCACTAAGAATAGCTGCTTAAAGTAGTCGTTTCTGTTTTTTGATGTCTTTCCAAGTGGAAAAATACCAAAAACAATAACTTAGGTTAAGTATCAGTGACAGGAAAACAGATGGTATTAGTGTCGATGCAGTCATGAACAAGGAAAAGATTATGGAATAATGACGGAAAATGCAATAACAATTGAGATGGTCACAGGTTTATTAGCTCTTCTTTATGTGGGATTTCTGGGTGTTGTTGTTGCTGTTTTTTTTTTTTTTTTTTTTTTTTTACAGTATATAAAACTGGTGTCAGTTCTGTCTGGTAAGGTATCATATAGGGTCTAATCATTTTCCTATGACTCTCAGACCTTTTAAGTATCTATAACTTAAACATACTTTGACAGGTTTTAGAGGTCAGCACTCAATATCACAAACAAATTGATTTAATCTAATGACCTAAAAATAATTTACATGAAAAAGTATTTAAGAATTGTCAAAAGGAAATTTCTATGTGAAGTTCAATACAAATGTGTACATTTTCTGGAGGAAAGTCTGTCATTATTAAAAGTAATTTAATTATTTCCCCTTTCCCTTGGAAAGATTCCCTACCCTCCAACACTCAGTTTTTATATCTCTGACTTAAAAGTCTGGACCCCATTGAATCTCAAGTTCTGGTTCAGGCCCTGAATAACTTTGCTTGCTTTTGAAGAACTTGGCGGAAAATTAACATCTTAATTATATCAATAAAACTAAAGATCATTCTTATTTTCTCTATCTATCACTAGACTAAAAAGCATCTTTAAAGTTCTGGTTATTTTCACACATGGAAAGGATTCAGTTGCTGAACTCCCTCCCCTCAGCACTCTATCTTGAGAATTTGCAGAGGAGGAAAGGGCCAGGAGTCAGCACCCCCAAATGGTACTGCACCAGGGCCAGCCCTTCCCTATCAAGAAGACTCCTTTGGGCACCTTCTGCTGGTTTATTAGAAGTCTCTAGTTAATGGCCCATCCGTCTCAGATTTATCTTCCCAAACTCATTCCTATTCCAACTTTCTCTTTCGGCTGATCTATGAATCCTGGGAAGTGTGTTTCTTGAGGATTATAGTAGATGCAAGGAGCCCTGTACCATACTCTCCATTTCTCCACCACATAAATGAACCCAAAGCTTGTTTTGTTGTTGTTTTTCCCCAGCCTCCTTCACAAAATAAGGTCAATCATGAGAGAATTCAATTGTTTGTAACTACCTACTGCTCTCCCTCTCCCTTTCTCTCTCCTTCCTGATCCATTTCTGCTTACGGTGTCTTTTTTGGAAGGGGAATGTTTTGTGTTTCTTCAGAAAACTCCCTCTACTTGTATAATTCACAAATTGACCACCTTTTTTCCAAAGCCACTTGAGACTTTTGAGCTTATGAGAGCCATCTTGCTATTTCTATTTAAAAATTTAAGATTTAGTGTTTTTTTTTCTTTTCCACTGAATGCTAGTGAAGACCACATATTTTAGGTTGTCATTTCCCTAGTAACAAAGAAAGCACACAAATTTTGTGCATAAAAGATTCATTCAAAAATGTTCTTTTTAAAAAAAAAAATCACATCAGAAAAGAGCAGTCCAGCTCTAGCAGTAGTGAATGATGAAGTGTCTGTGAAGTACTATTTCAGAGCAGAAAATTTTGAAAAATTTTGAGGGTGCATTTCTTGATCATGGTAGATGATCTCATGTCAATCATGAGATAAGACCCATGCCCCACTCCTTCATATTTACTCCATGGAACTGTGTTGGTGCTGCTGCAATGGAACAGCCCCTTCTCAAGGACACTGGCAGAGAGGTGAATAGAGTTCAGAGGAGGTCCTTGTCGAGCTCCAAGCAGATGGCTAGGAGGCAGTTGCAGAAGCCACTCTGCCATTCAGTGTAACCTGTGACTCAATGGTGTCATTTTAAAGAAACATCTAGGGTAATGTATTTTCTAAACCCTAACAGGGAGCATTTTGTGTTAGGAGAAAGGGCTTTGAGAAGTATTGGTAACAAAATCTGAGTGTCCATTATACTTGAACTTATATTTATATTTTCAAAGTTGTATTTTTTAAGAAGGGGAAAATTAGAGGTTTCAGAGAACTCAGAACTATTTCCAGGCTCTCCAAAATTAGAGGGAGCCTACTGCCACTGTAGGTTTCATGGTTTGATGCCAATCCATTAAAATAGTTTTGTGATTCTGCACAAATGATTAGCTTTCTTCATCATTTGATATGAAACATCCTTTTTCCTGGCAGTGTATTTCTAACGCAGAACAGTGGGATTTTAGACTTCTTGCTCCAGCCACTGTGATAAGAATCAAGCAGTAAAATCTCCTCTTTTTGCTTTGAAACCGTACTTTCTGTGTTCTATTGTATCAGTGTCAGATCTGTGCTCAGATACTTTGTCACCATTACCCATTTCTCCACCACAGACAGTCAAACAAAGAACTGGAAAATGGATCTGTTAACAGTACAGAGGTTTCCACTTATTTGTCAAGTCCTTCTTCATTCCTTACCATGAAAGTAATGATTGACTAAAACAGCTCCTTTTCCACAGGAAAGATAACAGAACATTTGCAATTCACCTGTGTATGTGGTAGGAGCAATTGAAAGAAGGTATGAGTGATCATAAGATGGTTCAGAACTGATGCGCGAGAGTGCTGATTCCTTTAAAGAGAGGGTCACAAAGGAAAATACTGTAGTCTTTTTCCCCCTTCAAATTAGCATGTGCTAATCTTTGTTCCCTTCCAGGGCAGCAAGTATACAGAGGCGGGTAGGTGGAGGTGTGGAGGGTTTAGTCTGGTAACAGAATAGAGAATAGTGCTCAGCAGTTTTGAACATTAGTACTGGGCCTTAAATTAAGACATTGATGCAGCACAAATGTAATGATGTGGCACTGCAACTGTCAAAGTTTGGGATGAACACACCCTCACGCTCTCATGTGACACTGGGTTGGGGGTGGCTGGTTCATTGCTTGTGCAGCCCATCAGTTTGGAAGCCCTGCTAGTGGTGTAGAGACCTTTGTGGACACAGTTAACTTTTGTTCGGTGTTTAAAATTCTCTTTCTGCTATGGGTACGCAGAACAATCAGTGCTGGCCAAGGCTCGTTCATGTTCATAGCAGCTGTCCTACTGCTTTTAGACAGTGAAGAATTGCCCACCCTGCAAAACAGCACAATCTCTTTGCCCTCAACTCTTCAATATGTGAAGGCTTTTGAAATGATTCCCTGACACTTCCATGACTTGTATAATTCTAAAGCATTTGATTCCTTAAGTGCTCTTCTCACAAACAGATTATTCATAGTGGCAGCACATGAAATGACAGCATGTGTGGAAATCGGGTGGGGAGCCAGAGCCATATCTGCCAACAGGCATATGGAAGGTGCCACTGGTTATGGCTAAAAGTCCTGCTATAGTTTTCTAAAGGAGAAGCTACAAACGTACAACTCCCTAACAAACACATCTTCTACTGCCCTCTCCTGCTACCTTTCTAGGCAGAAAATGTGGAAGAAACCGCCATGTAACAGCTCCCATTCACCAACAAAACCTAAAAATGAAGCTAGAGTTAGCAGAAGTTTGGCTGAGCTGGCTGCACTGTGAACGGACTTAGAGATGCACACCATCTAGGTGGAAGGTATAAACTACATGAACAAATTTATCTCAGGAACTTCTACCCTGAAGTAATGATATTAGCACAATGGACAAGATGCTCAGTAACAAAAGCTGTGAATGTCCCTGAGTGCATAAGAGCTGGGACTAACTTGGACCGAATGTTTATAGACTGCTTAGATCATCTTAAAACAATCTTGCTAGTCACTGCTGTGATTAGAATAAATATTGGACTGAGAACTCAATGGACAAAGCGTTGTAACTGAGGTGCACTTAATTGAGATGGATTAAACTATTCCCACTGGTTTATCAGTTTATGTTCAATGAGATGGAAATGAATTTAGTTAGCTAAATATCACCAATAAAAATAATTTTCCTCTCAGTCAGCAGTATATTCTATTGAGAGAAATTATGACTTAGTTCTGCAAAACACCAAATAAATATAGCTTTGAGACCACTGATAATGCATAAGACCTTGGAGGACTGAACCCTTTCTATTCAGAACATCCTGAAAGGTTTAGAGTTTAGCTCATGAGAAAATTCAGTTTTTACTGTCATTCTCTCACTATTTCTAATGTAACTATGTATGTGAGAAACTTCTATCAAAGGATTAAATTTAATACTTGAAGGTTAATTCTATCCGCTTTACTGAGATAGTCAATTTGATTTATTGCTCTTGGCTTATACAGAAAACAATTCTCACTAGAGTTAACTCATCGTCTCAGAAGGTGGTCGCATAATTAAACTGGATTTTTATTGCAATTAGGTACTCCATATAAAACATTAATTTTTTTTTCCTGTTTGCCGGGAATTGTTCATATTTTAAACTAGTGTATGGGATCAGTAAAGGTATTCTGGAGGGAAATGGCTTAAGAGGGGTGGAGTAGAGTTTTATTCCTCAGGGAATATGTCCTCTGCACATGGGCAGTCCAGGTTCTTTGACAGTCTGTCACACCAAAGTCTTAATATCAGTTCCCTTGACACCTCCTCCTCCTTCTCCCTCTGCTGAGAGGGTGCTTCCAGTGCACAGGTAAAATCCTGTTGTGCTACACATCTTCCACGGTATTATTACCCCTGCAAAAGCTAGGGTGATGAGTGGCTATTTGGACTTTTAGTAACCATGAGGAAAATTAGTAAAGAAAGGATCAGGGCCTACTGTGCTATGCACTGTGCATGTGAATGGATAGCTTCTTAGTGCACTATATCAGATTGCATGGAAGAGCTCTCAAGACTAATTAGGTAATCTGGGGAAAGGAGAAAAATCTCCACTTTCAAGAAGTGCCTCTGACTGAATAACTGAAATTATGGAAAACGAGCCTGTGCTAACTCAGGTATGTTGTAATCTGAAACAGTTTACCAACAGTACACTCTTATACCTTGAATAGCTTTCTGAAATGTTTATTCATGTCCCCCCAAAACAGTACTAGGTTCATCTTTTGTTTTGCTGTAAAAATGCATGTGGTGTTTTAATGTCTCCCTTTCAACACTGCATCTCTTAAAACCTTACCTGAAGATGGTTATTTTTCTGGGAAGATGCAAAACATTTTATAGGCATGTGGCTGGGTTGCTTCTGAACTGGTGATGTTAATGGTGCAGAGCCATGTTAATGGCTCTGCAGAGCTGCAGGAGAGGGGAGGTTTCCCTGAGCAAATATAGTATATATTGTATATTATATAGTATATTATATAGTATTGTATATAGCAAATATAGCATATTTGCTATATACATACATATATATATATAGAGAGAGAGAGAGAGAAAGAAAGAGTATGTATAAGCTTATGTCTGACCTGCTTGTCCTAGGTCTGCTTTATGACCAATGAGAGAGAAATGAGCACTTTGTGGTGCTTATCTGAAAAAAAAAAAAAAGAAAAAAAAGTCTAAAATGAGTCAGGTAATTGGACCCTAAAGTCCAACTGTTGATTATGAAGAGGGTCTAAGGTGACAAGCTCAGCTACTGACATCTTCACTGGAAATGTCTAAAGTTAAGTGAAATCAATCCTATGCCTTCAGCCTTGGAAATAAATTGGAAATAAGTCCCCTTTTGACCAGAAACATCTTTTTTTTTTTTTTTTTTCATGTTCTTGACTCTTTGGACTTGGACAGCTAGGCTCTTTTATCTACTTCCTTCTGTACTGAAGCATGCACCCAAGATTAGCCAAAAGATTAAAACCAAGCAAGCCCTGATAACAGTGTCTTTCCACTGACTTCTCTGGGCATTGGATCTTTCCCATACTGTTTTTATTTATTTATTTATTTATTTATTCATAGGAGGTTGTGTGGTTTTGTTTGCTTGTTTTGAACAAATGAATTCTCTCAGGTCCTGGAAATATTTTGGAATGAAATGGATTCGAGGATGATGATTTTACTTCTGTTTTCAGTGGGCCTTAGCATAACTCTAGCCTGTCCTGGAGGCTGGGGACCAAGTAGCATCAGATGGTTTTGGGTGCAGCCAAAACAATGTCTGCTGAAGTTCAGATTTGTGTCTGACGTTCAAGACTCTGAGATCTGGATGAATCTGCTATGTTCCTGTGGATTGCCAGGTCTCTAATGGACTGAGATCACACTGCACCTGCTCTGTGCTCAGCTGCTTTTATTTTGTAGTCAGACCTGGGAAAATACATATCACTGAGAAAGAACTTTAGATGTACAAACAGATGTGCACACATGCAGATGTTTAAGCCTTGTTTCACTGAGAAACTAAGCTAAAAACTAGTTGTTATTGTGTGCTCTCTTTTTTTCTCTCTCTAGGAGGAAAATCAGGAAAAAAAAAAAGGCAAAAGCGTGATAAATGTAATCACAGGGGAGATGACACAGTGTTGTGCCTGTTTCTTAAACGTGACCCGGTGGCGTGTGTCCCTGGAGCATTGTGCAGTTTTGCTGGCTGGCTGTTTGGGGTTGCCACCTGCTGGTAAAAATAGTGCATGGCTTGTTTTTTCTTCCTGGAAGAAGACAAAACTGCAAATGAGCTGCAAGAGTACGTTTTGTTGATGTTTTAATTAATTTATTTATTCCTTACTGAATATTTTCATTTTTTTCTCAGAAATTTGTTTTGAGTGTCGTTATAGTGATTGTGTATGACAGATAAAATAATTTAGTGCTCTATGTTTTTTTTTGCAGATTATGTAAATCTCCAAATATTCAAAGAGCTGTGTTTAAGTTATTATGTAAATTTCCAATGGCTGGTTCTCATTTCTTGCAGGTTAACTACTGTAACAAAGAGGTTTTCAAAGCAGAATATAAGGCCTGAATTTTGCATCCCTGTTAAAACTCGAGGATTTCTGATTGCCTACAACAGTTTTGGAGAGCTCATCTTGAAATACCTTGGAAAAAAAAAAGCCCCCCCCCCCCCCCCCCCCCCCCCCCCCCCCCCCCCAAAAAAAAGATATGGCTAGAGTTAAGCCAGTATGCATAAACAGTGTATATTTTGCAGTCTTCATTTCATCCAAAGAAGATGCCATTCTTTTTATTTTTTTATTTTTTATTATTTTTTTAATAAACCACACTCCTGAGCATGATATCAGGAGGTCAGAGCTGTGGATTTCATCCTGGAATCAAGTGCAACCACCTAACAGCCAATGTTGTTTCTGTCTCGAGCTCAAACACACTGATTATGGTGATCTGCAAGCTGTCATACTGATGGCAGTGCTGCAGTAACAGTCTTTGCCCAGGGAGGTGCGAATACCTCACGGGAGATGCTGCTCCCGTGCTGTACAGCTCCGTGCTGCCTGCTGCCAGTCACCACTGACCCGCTGGTTGGAGCAGCTCAGCTCTGGGACGCCAGAGCCCTGGGAAGGGGGTGGTGGAGCTTGGTGGCACTTTGCTAGCCCCACTAGTGGGCGGGGGGGACACTGAGGATCATGTTGCTTTTTAAGTGATTACCTGTAACTCCCAGATTAGTGTTGCCAGCCTTTTTCAGGAACTAATTTCGTTGTCTTCTGCATAACATGTACTTTTGCACAGTACAACAATTATCAGCTATCTCCTGGATATTAATAATTTAAAACCCCATGCAGCAGGTGCTGTTTGTTGCTTAAGCAGAGATCTGATAGCGAGCTGGGGAGGTTTGAGACCTCCTGTGGCAACCACAGGGACAGGAAGACTGTTCACACCACTCATGTAAGGACCTACAGGAAGGGCTGGAAGGGGACTTGCCATTGCAGGGTGGTTTTAGGGAAGGCCGTAAAGTCTATGATGCTTGGTCCCGCTCTGCACTGCCCTATGTGCCTGTCATTTGCCCCTAATAGTGGGAAAAAAAAAAACATCAGCTAGATTCAGCTGGTTTCGTATGGGCTCATGGGTACAGTTCTCCAAAGGGACTCATGGGATGTGATTTAGTGATGGAACTAATAGGTCAGGTTGATGGTTGAACTTAATGATCTTTTCCAAAAGGTTTTTTCCAAATTAGATGATTCTATGAAGGCTTTAAACTAAAAGAGGGTAGGTTTAGATTAATAAAAAGAAAAAAATCTTTACTCAGAGGGTGGTGAGGCACTGGCACAGGTTGCCCAGAGAAGCTGTGGATGCCCCATCCCTGGAGGTGTTCAAGGCCAGGCTGGATGGGGCTTTGGGCAACCTGGTCTGGTGGGAGGCGTCCCTGCTCATGGCAGGGGATTGGAACTGGGTGATCTTTAAGGTCCCTTCTAATCCAAACCATTCTGTGGTTCTATTCTAGGATTCTCTGTATGGATTCAGGGAGAGGAGGGGCATGGGGTTCCTGCTGCGTAATTTTTGGGGTTCTCCCTCCAGTATGGGAAAGGACTGTTTCTCACCTCTCTTTCAATATCCCCTGTGGAGTTGTGTGGAGGACTGGAGTCAGGCAGCTGACTCCTTGGCCTTCAGCTATATTTCTTTCAAAGCATTATAATAAATATCTATTCCCTTCCCTGATGAAAAAATCAGTTGAGTTATAGCCAGAGTTGCCAGTTGTTAAGGCTGCCCAGCCCTTTGTCTGATGTTTGTATGGTGTTTGTAGTTATTTATAGCTGTCAGGCTTTGACCGTTCAGAATGAAATTTTTCATGCTTAGTGGGAGTCTCAGATGAATTTTTATTGACAGTTTCACCAATTCCACTTTTCAAAAGAGAAGAGAAAAGGAATGTGCTTGGCTTGTGTTTCAGACAAATAAAAACCCCTCTCTTGCATTGCTTCTCTTTTGTCCCCATGCTTAAAAATTGGAATTTAGATTTTCTTCTGTCAAAGTGAGATTTTTTTTAACAGCTCTTTAAAAATACGCCTGTACTTGGCCAGTGAAGCAGCCTTGAAAAACCACAATTTGCTCCATAAAAGCAAAAAATGTCTGGAGGTTAAGAGGATGCAATAATAAATTTCATGAATCTTCCCTCTTAAAGAAGCGGAGGAGAGTGGAACAGTGACGATGAGCCAGAGATTTGGAGATAAATATGAGATAAGGACAGATGAGTGAAGGCAGGACAAAAAGGGAACAAACATACAAAGAATTACCAGGACTGGAGACTGTATGTGTTTATGGCACTAAAGCCTTATTCATGCTGGGTGTATTTTGAAAAGGTTAGGTGAAAGTATCCTTAATTTTGAGATATCTGCCTTTTTGAGTGTTTGACTTTGTAGATACTGTGTGCCTAATCTGGAGTAGATAATCATTTTGAGTTGCTTGTAACCTGGAGGTCTATAGTAGTAGAAGCTGACCAATTAATCTGTCAGAAAAGTTACTCCAAAGGTGTATTTTTCTCAAATATTTTTGCTCTTTTAGACATTTACATATTTTCTGTTGTTTCCTTTGCCTCTCCTCTCAGAAGGAATTCCTCTTTTGAGTATTCAGATATGAACAAAACAGTCAATACCACAAAGATTACCTGTCTGCCCAGCAAAGCAGGCGGGTATACGTGAGGAGCTGCTCACAGGATGGGGCACAGCCCCAGCAGAGCTGGAGGCCAGAGGCTGTATGCTAACACGGCTGCATTGTACTGTAGTAGCACCTATCACAGCAACTGGTGCTCCAGCAGGAACCATGGTCCCCTTATGCTTCCCGCTCCTTTGCAGCCAAGGAACGTGTGCAGCTACAAAATGCTTCGTGTCTGGCACAGGGCATTGAGTCAGGGTAGATACTGAGTATGTGCTTTGATCTAGGAGGAGGGGGGATTGAAAGGAAGGGGTAAGGAAGGCCTTGCTGCTGGCCATGAGAGAATGTTATGCGCTCGCACCTGTATTTTAAGGGTCCATGGGGAGGCAAATCTCTGTCTCCATCATTGAATGCCAATGAGGTACCTTTGAAAGCAGTCTAAATAGCTACCTCTGAAAGCCTAAAGCTTGCCAAGATTACACCTTAGTGCCCCCCTAAGACCTGTAGCTTGCCAGTAAAATACAGTCATCATCAGGCTTCGGTCCCAGGCCTCTAAGCTCTGAATATAAATGGCCCACTTTTAAAGGCTACAGTGCAGTGAATGAGACTGCTGAGACCAGAAAGGTGATGCTCTCAGCAGCTTGCTCATGGCTCCAGGGTTGCCCTTGGAGCATATTAGATCTGCTACTGATTTCTTAGCTTTCCAAGCAAATAAATTGCTCCAGGCATATGCGTTACATATGCCCCTGGGTCAATAGGTAGTAGTACAGCCATACGTGTTTTATCTTTCTTAAATAACAATTCAGATGAATTTAAAATCAAAGTTTGTCACCCTAGGATCAGAAATAGGAACATAAGGAGAGAGACCATACTTTACTTGGTATGGATGACAAAGCCCACAGTAGTGAGTGGCATCACACAAGAGCAGCAGGGGCATGTTTTAGCCTTGCTCGCTACTGATGTGACTTAATGCTCATCACTTCTGTCAGCAGTGAAGCACAAATCAGGAGCTACTACTGGATAAGCAGGAGAACCTGAGCTACATCAACAAGCCTCCTTTCTTGTGCCTGTAGTTTGTAGCTCTATTTTCTAAGATGTCTATGGATCTATATATTACGAGAAAGGAGGATTAAGACATTTATGTACATGCTGTTTCAGTGGGGGACGCTGTGTAAAGCAAGAGGCCAAGACTTTGGGTGATCCAAGTTAAAATTTCTGACTGCCACTTGTTGTTTTGTCAATCCTGACCTAAATTCTGTAGAGAAGCTTGCAACAACTCTGGGATACCATTTCCTCCAAGTGTGGGGTCAGTAGGTTCTGGCAAGGTGAAAAAGCTTCTGCCTGAGGAATTAAGCTGAAATAAAATTACAATGAGACCAGCCTGTAATTAAATTTTATGGTATCTGATTGAGTTTAAGTACTCCAATTTTGCCTAATTATTTTATCCGTGGTTATTCTAAAATTAAAAGAATGAAGTTGCAAATGTACAACTAAAATCTTTGTGATGCATTTTTTTCTGGTCCACTGTTAAAAACAAACAAACAAACAAATTACCTAAATGAAGCCTACATAGAAGGGAACATTAAATTTTCTATGAGGGGTTAATGTATGCACTGCTTTAATTTGGATATGGGTATAAAATGCCACCTGAAATGAAGAAACCTTGCTTTTAATTTTTGATGTGCCAAAGACTCAAGCCAATGCTATGAAAAATACACAATATAGAGATCAGGGTGTGTGTGCGCACGCGTGCATGTGCACACGAGTACACAGCTTCTCATAATTGGGTTCTTTGTAATATCCAATTCATTTTTATGCTAATTTTTCCATAGAAAAGATTCAGTGTGTTGTAAAATTTGGCATTCAAGGCACACTGAATGCTGCCAGCTACTTCTTTGCATGAAAGACAGATTTCAACTCAGTTTTATTGTGCCTTTATTATTCAATATCCAAGGAAAAAAATAATCAGGCATTTTATTTTTTTTTAATGCTTCATTTTTCTTCATTTAGCCCTGATTTCCAAGCTTTTTCCTAGGTATTTCATGTGAATGTTTATCTGTTGCACATGTCCACTTATTTATACCCTCTATAGAGGTGGTCTTGGTAGTGTAGTATCTGAGCATCTCCCTTATAAAATCAGGTCCACGGTGAGAGCCAAGAATGCTACCATAATTATTATGAGAATAGTAGACTTCACAGAATCACAGAATCGTCTAGGTTGGAAGAGACCTACAAGATCACCTAGTCCAACCTCTGACCTAACACTAACAAGTCCTCCACTAAACCATATCACTAAGTTCAACATCTAAACGTCTCTTAAAGACCTCCAGGGATGGTGACTCAACCACTTCCCTGGGCAGCCCATTCCAATGCCTAACAACCCTTTCAGTAAAGAAATTCTTCCTAACATCCAACCTAAACCTTCCCTGGCGCAACTTCAGCCCATTCCCCCTCGTCCTGTCACCAGGCATGTGGGAGAATAGACCAACCCCCACATCGCTACACCCTCCTTTAAGGTACCTAGAGAGAGCGATAAGGTCGCCCCTGAGCCTTCTTTTTTCCAGGCTGAACAATCCCAGCTCCTTCAGCCGCTCCTCGTAAGACTTGTTCTCCAGACCCCTCACGAGCTTCGTTGCCCTTCTCTGGACTCTCTCGAGCACCTCCATGTCCTTGTTGTAGCAAGGGGCCCAAAACTGAACACAGTACTCGAGGTGCGGCCTCACCAGAGCCGAGTACAGGGGGACAATCACCTCCCTAGACCTGCTGGCCACACTGCTTCTTATGCCAGCCAGGATGCTGTTGGCCTTCTTGGCCACCTGAGCACACTGCTGGCTCATATTCAGCCAACTATCAACCAATACTCCCAGGTCCTTCTCCGCCAGGCAGCTTTCCAGCCACTCATCTCCCAGCCTGTAGCTCTGCTTGGGGTTGTTGTGCCCCAGATGCAGGACCCGGCACTTGGCCTTGTTGAACTTCATACAGTTGACCTCAGCCCATCGGTCCAGCCTATCCAGATCCTCCTGCAGAGCCTTCTTACCCTCGAGCAGATCGACACACGCACCTACTTTGGTGTCATCTGCAGACGTACAGAGGGTGCACTGGATCCCCTCGTCCAGATCATCGATAAAGATATTAAAGAGGACCGGCCCCAGTACTGAGCCCTGGGGGACTCCACTAGTGACCAGCCTCCAACTGGATTTGACTCCATTCACCCCAACTCTCTGGGCCTGGCTATCCAGCCAGTTTTTAACCCAAAGAAGCGTACGCCAGTCCAAGCCACGAGCAGCCAGTTTCTTGAGGAGAATGTTGTGGGAAACAGTGTCAAAAGCCTTACTGAAATCAAAGTAGACCACATCCACAGCTTTTCTCTCATCCACTAAGCGTGTCACTTTGACTTATTTTTTAACACGTGGCCTAGGGTAAAACCAAGGAAATCTTACTGTTTTGTTTACGTTTTTAAATCCAAGCACACATTAGAATGATGTCTTGCCTACCTCTGGCTTTTACAGCAAATAGTTTTGTATTAGCATATGTCTCCTTTCTAATATCTTTCACTACAGGTGATACTTCTGAAGCAGCCATCACTGGATGCAATATTGTGCTGGTTTATATTATTTTTAGCCATTGAGCAAGTAGTGAAAATTGAATAAGCAGTCATTACCTAAGAATGATTATTTAAACCTAAGCTATTAATAAAATCCTCGGACAGGTGGAGGCACTTAGTAATATCAATTAGTTCTCTCTTGAGATATGAAGTATTCATTTTATAAATTTATTTATTCTCTATATAAAGTTTGTTGCCTCTTGAAAAATGGCTTGCTATTGAGAATACATCATGCTATTCATTTAGAAGAATATTCCGCAGATGACATGGACGTGCTTTCAACAGTTTGGGGAAAAAAGAACAAGTGGTTATGTTTTGCAAACATGAAGATGAGCCTGAGTGTTGGATTAAGAAAAAGATTAAGAGATGGCTTTGTGGAGATCTTCCGCTCAGGTACTGCATTTGCTGTGTGGAGACAATAGGTTATCATAGACATTACTAGCAATGCATCTTTTTTTTCTATAATGCCATATTTCTTAGTTGGCTTTCTCTGTTAAAGCTTTTGTGAACTCAAAGGTGATTTGTTTCCGGCTAGTATAAAACCGTCACTGAGAGTGACAGAATTTAATTGTAGGGACTTAATTCGTCATCCAGATTGCTCAATTGATGGTCTCTATGAAAACTGTATAGCAGAATAAGTAACAGGAACTGTGAATCACGTGAGGATGGGAATGTTAAAAATCAAATCTATTTTTTTCCCAGGCTTTTGGGAAGTCATCATGTGCTCAGTGCGCTGAGATAGAGATGAGAGATCTGATTTTGTGCTCTTCTCTCTCTCTGTTGGAGTGTGCAATGCAAACAGGAGGGCAGCTGCCTGCATGTGCTCTGGCAGGAGCAGTTGTGTAGATCATCAGCTTTTCTAAACAGCACCAGCTAGACTGGAAATGGAAAATTGGTATTTATTCAGATGGAATGAAGCCTCTCTCCTGTGGGGAAGGTAGCTATTTAGTCAGGCTGAGACAATCCAAAAGAAAGTTCTGGAAGAAATCAACTTGTTGTCAATAAAACTAGCATGAAATAGAAGTGGTGTTGTTATGATCAGCTAGTAAATGCCAACTGGCAAAAAAAAATGTGGTAGTATTCACTTTTACTACAGTTTTGTGACTGGGATGTACAAGGTTTTTTGTTATGTTCTTATTCTGAGGAAATAGTAATGCACTTCTCAAATTAACTTACAGTTAAATATGAAAAGGTTAGACTGTACCTAATTTATGAGGAATTGTGCTAAAACTGGCTATCTTTCAGACATTCCTTCTCCTTGTTTTATATACTGTTTTTTTTTTGCTCAGTTTGTAGCTTTAAGTTTTACTGGATAAGAAAATGCTGGTGCCCTATGATGCAAGTGATTTTGCACTGTGTGATTGAGTCAACTAAGTGGGAGGGAGCTTAGAAAAGGAAATTGTAGCCAATTCCAAGCTGGTGGGAAAGCAGGGTCTGAAAAGAGGTGGAAACAACAAAGAGAAGTAACAAGAGGACAGATTTTGTCAACCAAAGGGTTGTAGGAAGGTGCAGCCAAACAGGCTGCATTTTGCAGGGTAACATATTTCACATAGGTGTTTGTCTTGAGGTTTTGCTTTTGGTGTGTAATGGATTGTGTTATGGAAAGTTCAGCAAAAGCTGCCTTTTCTGGTTTTGTTCTTCACTTCAAATACTGAAGTCCATAATTGTGGCTGTAAATATAATACATAGTGCACTGATGAGAATGCAGCACCATCATCAGCGTAGTCCTCAAGAGCTCGTTAAAAACAAAGACTCTGTTTCCAAACCTCCTTTCTGCGCTTGCTTCAACTTTGCTTCTGAAAATTTACATTTGTGCTGATCTGAACTAGTAAGGGTGAACAGTGAGGAGAATTCTGTTTGTGCTCTTACATGGTTCTTTCCTTTCCTTTTAAGTGATAAGTAGTTCTATTTATTTCTGTATATTCACACCCTTTGACCAGGTAGCACATGTAGAAAAGCCTACTATTTCCTTGTATGTGGTCCTTTTGGAGTATGCAGGCTGCACAGAATCTTCTGTATGACCAACGTGGTATTCAGCATCACACACAGTTGTTCTTGCAAGTTTATAGTACTTATAAATAATATTATTTGTGTTTCTTGGTGTTAAGTTACTGCAAGGATTGGGTTATGACTTTCAGGCAACACCTTCCTTATTTCCCCTCAGCTGCTGCAGTGTCATGACAAACAGTGTAAAAGATGTGGAACAGTGGTTAGGTTGTCCATCCTCTTCCTTCCCTACACCATCTTTGCTGTGCTGGGGAGGCTGCAACACTGAAAGGAAGAATTTCACTGTAATGAACTCCTTCCCCTCACGAGAAGGAGCACATGGAGAAAAATCATGTTTAAATTCTCTAGGCTGTATTGTTCTGTGTAATGTGGAAGTCCTCTCACCTAATGTATCTTTTATGAGAGCATCCTAATGGAGACTTCCTTAAAAGCCCAGCTCCCACAGCCACTGTTAAAGTCCCAAGATAGGCATGGCCGATGAAAGAAAGCAGCATCACTTGGGTGGAGTCTTACACTTCCTTTTAGGATTCTTACAAAACCTGGGGAATAACAGGCTGGGGAGTGCTTGACTGCTCTGAAGAGGAAGAAATACCCTTCCAAAGGGGGGGTCCTGTCTATGGCCCAAATATAGGGCTTCCATATATGGGAAGAAAGAATGGATTTCAAAGGTCTAGATACTGTTGAGCTAAACTTGGGCTTTCATTTGCCTGGAGTGCTTCTCTATATGGAAGGAGAAGGGCTCCCCTTCCCACTTCCCCCACTCATGTACAGGCTTGAGTTATGATCGTTTCCTTTAACACCTGGAAAGTGGTATGGTATTTTATTTAAATATCTGCTTGTTCAGGCCAGCACACCTGCCAGTACAGTGAGAAGCCTCTCCCCATGTGTTACATGTGTCCGCTGTCAGATTAAAATGCAATTAAGTAATTTAAAAGGAAATTTCCAAGTCCTTTTGTGCCAACCTTCCAGCACAGTTTACATAAACAAAGTGCATGTATGGAGGGGCATTTTAAAAGGAAAGCTGGGTGCTACTTACCAGAACAGTGATTTTGTGAAAAGGCTGTAGGTGCAGTTCCAACCAGAAGCATTAAAATCCCATCAGGAGAAAAAAACACATTCAAACTCTTTCAAACAACAAGTAATTCTCGTAGCCTTAGGCCAATTGTTTATGACAATTAGTCTACCAACGTTGTCTGAGTTTAGTCGTGTTTGTTTTGGGAAGGTTCTCACTTTCCAACTTTTTCCTGAGCAGTAATTATAAAGAGGTGTGTATATGAAGAAGATCATTTTATTTCTCACCTTAAAAAATAAATAAATAAATATATATATATCATCCTTCCTTTAATTCACATTCTAATTCATAATTGAAGGGAGAATATGGTCACTCCCCTGCCAGCTCATGTTGAGACTGAACCAGGCCAGCTCTTAGATGGTGGCTTCTGAACTTGGAAGCTGGACAATCATAGTCCTTTGCTCAAGGGTTCACCCTGGAAAACGCAAGTGGATTTTTTTTTTAATATCAATGTGTTGGGACATCTCATGCTTTCCCCCATGGTGTGGGAATACATTTAAAAGCTACGTAGTTTTATAAGTGCAGCATTGATCAAAATATGCATTGACAGATCTGGCTGCTTTCCTGAGGTTTGCCACCAGTTTTGTATTCTCTTGGGTGAACTACTTAACACTTCAGTTTCCTCACCCATAAAGTGGAAGCAACACCTGTGGGGACAATGGCAAGGTCTTTAGATAAAAGAAGGTATTCAAAGGGTGGAGTAGTGCTATACCACGATGATTATTCTTTTACTGTGAAGGTACTCTTTTCACATTTAACACATGTTGGTAATGATTAATTGAGTTGTGTGGATTAAAATTTTAGTGGGAGTTATGGAATATGTTCCTAAAGAATAATGCATTTTAAATGTTATGTGAGATTTCAAAATTAAAACTTTGTCTCGTATTTCAAAGAATTTTAAATGACCTTCAGACAAAGCCAGTCAGTGGTTTGAATATCCTAATGAAATCACTTTGCTTGCAAGATGTTTTGTTTGGAAATGAAACTCAAAACTACTGACTGTGTTGAGCTGATGATGTTTGTCTGTCTAATACACTAATATTCATCAATGCAGTGTGTGCAGGCAAAGTTCAGACATGAATATAGATAACTAGGATTTTCTGGGAGCTCATATAATAATCTCTTTTAGGTATTGATCTTTGTAGCTACCTGATGACCTTTATTTTACACTGATATCGAAAGAAAGCAGCATTATTTTATCACTTGGCTCCATTAATACAGAAATAATTGAGTTCTCATCACTAACCATTTTAGCAAATTAGAAACTCCCATTTAGTACACACTTTGCTGGCTGTGCTTGTACTGAGTAGTGTTTCTGGAGTATTTTGAGACTGTTTACTGCTTAATGTACTGTTTGGTGATGATATCCAAATCTGACCCTAATATTTTGAAAGTATTTGAAAGTCCAGTTTTGCTTTTTTTGACTTACTTGTACCTGCCATTTTAATTAGACTGAACTTAGATGAATATGTTGTTTTTTTGTTTTTTTTTTCAGGATGAAGCATGAACATTACAGTTATCTTGGTACAAAAGATCAAAATGTATTTGTGTAAACTGTGAGTTCAAATATTAAGGTTGTTAAAAAAAAAAAATAAAAGGGAGTAACCTCGAAAGATTTGAATTAAAATAAAAATCCACAAACTTCACTTTTACTTTGATCTTGTGTTTTTACTACTGTAAGTCTTACTAAGTAACATTGCAATCCTATAAGTTATTACAAATTTGAATTAACCCCAAAAGAATTAATATCTTCCATTACAGTTTGTCTGGAAAGCTTTCCTCCCATAGGAAAGCTATAAGCTTATTGCCTCCATATAAGCTATGTGTACATTATACTGCAAGTATAATACTGCAGATTAAAAAAGTCTATGAATATATTATCTAAAGCAACCTCAGATAATTTTATAAAAACATTAGCTGACGTATTTATGGAAGATTTTCAAAGGCACCCATAGCACTAGATGAGACCTTTAATATAATAGTTTCTGAAACTCTGAATAACTTTTCTTTAAAGCTGAAACTTTCCACATAAACACATTGATTTCATTATGGACAATAACTGAAATAAAGCAGTTTGTTTTATTCCAAAATTGTTGCAATTGAACATGTTAGGATTATAGTTTTAGATTTGGAATGACTTTATAGCTGAAAAGTGTTCATCAGTTTGTCGGTCTGCCATCTAAATATAATTGGGCATATATCATGCTCAATTCCTCTTTCCTGGGACATATAATGAGGGATGACTGGGGAGTAAGGGCTAGCAGCACAGGGTGGATGAGGGAAGCAGGTAAGCACATCAGATGGTGATTGTTATGCTAGAGGGAGAAGGAGAAAAATTGAGACTCTTCATTATTCAGTACATTTCCCATGACTTTAAACTTATCCTTGTCCCAGGTTTCCAATAATGCTGAGGAATGGGCAGAAATATTAATCAGTCTCTCAGAATGTGATTTCAGTTGTTACCTGTTACAGTCTTCTCAGACTTCGCTAGAGAGACAGGGGCATGTGAGGCATTTGCCTCTGGCTGTAAATCATGTAAAATTGATGGTAGCTTATAATAAGTGTCTAGACTACTGAAGTTTCTTTGGTATTTAGTCTAATTAAATGAATTGTAAGGAGTTGGATCTGAGATCACATAAAGAAAAAAAAGATAAAATACATTCTTTCACTATGTGATATAAGCAGGTTGAAAATGCTCATGAGGATTGTCTTGCAGAAACATTGCTGTGATCCAGCTGGAGATGGGCCTAAACCCATTTCGTGGAATGCACCATCCCAGGAAAACACAGGAGGAGCCTTCAAATGTACTTGGGTCTTTTTAGCATATTTGACCTCTATATGGAAGTTTCTGAAATCCTTTCAAAAGATTGGGGGGCTAGTCTTAAATCCTTTAAATTAGAATTTAAAGAGAATTGTTTTGTTTTTGGAGATATGTGAAGTGAATGATGCTTTCAGGAAAAATATTTGGGGGGTTGTTCATTTCTCATTGTTTAATATTCGAAGAGGTAGTGTAAGCCCAACTGCTGAAAAAAGTTATCTTCAGTAGATTTATACATTTTCTGTAGGGAAAAGCTTTGCACTGCCATGTAGATTGTAGCTTTTCTAATGGACCTTGTCATCTCGATTAGTAAAAGGGTCAATTCATAGAGAAGCTGCAGAGGTTAGATGATACGGTCTTGGGATATGAGTTGATGAGTTGCAGCAGTAGGTCAGTAGATATTTGGATGGTAGATCTGGAGTATGTTATGGTTCCAAGGCACTTCCTGGGGAAGTTTTTACTAATTTAAGGATCTGGGCTAATAGCTTTACTCTGACAAGATTTCTCAGTTCATTCTGATTCATTTGCTGTACTTTCTTTTCCTGATGTGCTTAAATTAGTTCTTTTACACTTAGTTGCTTTCCACCTTTGTGTCACTTCAGGGTATAAAGGGGCATGTCTGTAACATTTTAGACCTAGGCCTGGTCAAATCCTGCTTTTATTTTATTTTTTCTCTTCTTTTGACTTTTTGATTAACTGTGCATTTGGAGAGAAACTGTTTTGTTGGTGAAAATATAAACCGAGAAGCAAAGAGTATATATATGTTTCATTTGTACTAAAGCAAATTTGCACCAGTTGGGGGAATGTGAATGGACCTTAAAGCACAAGTGAATGGAATTCATTTCTATGCTATCATACCTTCTGAATGTTAGGGTTTTCCAAATATCTCATGCTGCTATTCAGCAGGCAAATATAACTATACTTATATATTTGTCTAACAATTTTTTTCCCCAGGTATCATGTTTAAAGCTCTTATCTTTTTCAGATGCTATTAAGAAATCAAGACAGCATTTTAAAGTGTTTGATCCTTACAAAACTGCTGACTTTTTTGTTGTTTAACTAATTTTTAGTAAAGGTATGCTATATCATACAGATGAATGATCTGATCTTTTGAAAGCACTTTTTTTTTTTTTTAATTTATTATTAATTTGTAGTTGGACTTGGTTTAGAATCTGAAAATATCAAGAAATGACTTCAGAGTGCTGAAGTGTGATTTATAATTGACAACTCAGGTTAGGTGCAGCTACATACAGAAATCAAATATTAATAATAGTTTTTATCAGTTCATTTGAGGTAAGGGGAGTTTAATAACTTTAAAAAAATAAAAATGACTACTTTGAAGCTGTACAGGAAAGTTTAATTTTCACGATTCACAGTACCATTTACACTGTATTCAGTACATGTGAATATTCAGAAAAGCTTTGTGAGAGCACTATTTTGTATATATTTGGATACTTATAAATATAAAATATTTATGTGTAGGTATATGTATTAAATAGTATAAATCTAAAAAAGAAAGTACTTTTTATATTATATTTTACAGGGATACAATGGCTTGTACTCTTGTAATATAAAGGGGCACACTTTGAAAGAATTAATGGTCTTGATATTGTAGCAAAAAACCCTGTTTGTATGATAAAAGCTTCCTGGTGTTACAGGTATCCTTTTTGAAATGACGTAAGAAAAACTGAAAAAAGTCACTTAAAAGTTTGGTTGTTAGAAATAGCACTGTATGGATTTAAATTCATAACCTCAGGTATGTGAAACACTTTTTCTGTGTGGAAAAGATCCAATTTTCCAAATGAAAAACCACTTGGAAAAATAGATTTTTGCCAGTGAAAAGGATGTTGGATCTGGTCCTCAATTAATTGAAAACGAGTCAGCCATTACACATCTGAGACTTAAACTTGGCCTTTAACAATTGTTAAATCATCAGTAGTAGTAATAGTTATGTTAATATTTTAAAGATGTTAAGTATAGCTTATTTTACACATACTTTGCTAAATTCATGCCCGGTACAGGTCCACTGTTTGGGCCCCATCCCAGCCATTTGCAGCCTGATCCCACGCTGCCCCACTGAAAACTGGCCTTACACTGCAAGGAACTTGGACCACTGCCATGCAGTGTCAGGGTCTTGCTCTGCAGCAACTTGTGTGTAATATATGTAATGTTTTGAGAAGCGCCAGTCTGACTGGGAGCATGGAGCAAAACAGTGGAAATTGTATATCTATGTTACTTAAATTTGCCCATCTTACTTCCAAGTTGAAATGTATTTTAGGATGCTCCCTGCATGGGGAGCTGCTAACAACGCTCAGGTTGTTGTGTGAGAGCCGTGGGAACACCGCCATTCCCCGCAGGTAACAGATCATGTCTGTGCTGCACGCTCAGAGGCTCTTTTCTGCAGGGGTGATCTAATGTAAGGACAGGTGGTTTGAAGAAACAAATAATCTTGCTTTCTTTCTGTTCTTTATCAAGTAGTCCCGCTTGGTCTAAATCGGGCTTTAAGGCTATTGTTTGCTCTAATGCAATTACACATGTTTTTTACTCAGACTCCAGTGAGCCAGACTTTGGCAGCAAGACCTGATAAGCCGTCTATGTGTCTTTAAAAATGAATTGCATTGTGCTGGTCCCTGGGAAAGTGTCTTCCTTGAAAATAGTTAATCCTCCTTCCCCATCATTTCTGGATGAAACCATCCATGGCATATTAACTGACAGTCAATTTACGTCTTACCCAAGGAAAAAGATTTTTTGCCTGTGCACAAGGTATTTTACTTAGAGATGTCTTTTTCATTTACTACGTGGGAAGAAAATGGTAAAAATGTAAAAAAAATGGTAATCTTTACTTTAACTTTTTTAAAAAAAAAAAGTCTGGATAGTATCATTGAAGGGAAGAACTGTGTAAATGTGCAGATCTATAGAACAGTTGTAAACTATTGGAAGTATAAAAATCTTGCAAAAATGCTACAGCATCTATGGTTATATCACTGATGTTTATTTGTATCCGGATCACTGGTTTGGGGCAAAAATACTGGTATATTTCATGCTTAGAATCCAAGGTAATCCAAATCTTCACAGCCTTCCCTTTCTGGTGATGCTCACTACTTCCACCTTCCATTGACACCACCTAACACTGGGGCTGCTCACTCTGTGAGCAAAAAGCCCAAAGGCCCAAGTGTGCTACTAAGTTGACATGGGGGGGGACGAACTGTGCCCTTGCTGTTCCAGGGTGGATCTTTGAGTGCAGGTGCATGTGGAATGGCTTCTGTTATGTTGTGCAGATGCTCTTGATGCACAACATTGAGCAAGTAAAGCTTGTATGTAGAAGAGTTAACACCAGATTCCGCACCTTTGCATGATTGCTGAGCAGTGCAGAGTGTGCTAGAAGTAAAATGAATAACAGAAAATACCCTGCACAGAGGAATGATATAACTGAAGTCCAAAGCAGAGCTGGAACTCTTTAGAAATCTGGAATACAACTGGAGAATGTTCAAACCCTTGCTTTATCACATATATGCTAAAAATTGTTCGTAGTGAAATAGAAGAAATTCAGAAAGTATTTTTCATTTTCTCCTTTCAAATTATTTGATAGGTTTTACTCAACTCAGTGAAAACTGACCATGAAATTATAGAATTTAAAACTGGGAGGTTACATAAAAAATAAACATATGACAGGAATTTTTACATGCAAGTACACTGTGCAAAAATATTCAGGAGAGACAAGGATATAAATTGTTATAGTATCAAAATAGAAAGAGTTAAACAGATCCTCCACCCCATAGACAGTAAAGGCAGAAGTGAAGATTACTTCTCAATGAAACACAGTTTCTCTGAGCTGCACTATTTCTATATGTGTTTGTGTGTACATGTGTACCTCTCCAGGGTGCAAATGTACATATAGGTGATTGTTTGACTCTGATATGTTTCAGCCTTAGGAGTATCATAGTGATTATGCTTGTAGACACTTTCAACGCTACAAGCTTTTTATCTGAACGATCCTCATATCTGCAGTCTTTAGCACAAAATTCCCAATAGGATCCCAAAAGTATTTGAACAGTTCAGGCAGGCAGGCTGTGCAAGTAGTTGCTGGATCTCATAGAAACATCTGTCATTAATGTTTTCTCCTTTGGGTATTTGTATTTATGCATGTTCTGTGGGTGACTAAACAGTAGTTTCTAAAATGCATACATTATCTGGAAGAATGTCTTAGAGACCCATGAAAAGGAAAGAATGAACGATGCTAACAAGACCAACATTGTGCCTGGTTTCCTTTGCAATGATGTAGTGCTTGGCAAAGGTGAGGAGGAAACTTCATGTCAATCAGCATGGGATCACCTCTTGGGCATAGAGATTCTGTGCTCCTGTGGAGCAAAACAATGGGGCTTTTCCCAGCTGCCTCACATCCAGTCCTGAAAACCTGCACTAGAAATGCTATCTCAGAGCTGAGAAAACTGTAAAAGAACCTTTCTGCCATGAAAACAAATAACTTAATTCTGTCTAAACAAAAACTTAAATGGTTTTTGAAAGCTCTCCTCAGTCTTTTGAGTTCTAATTTAGGAGGAGAAAGTCAGTCTCCTGGTATGAAGTAAAAATTGTAGATAACTTAAGGGAGGTGATTTCTGTATATCCCATCATGGACAGCATAAAAGAGGCTCAATCATTAAAATCTTCATTTTCCCCAGTCCTCCTTACAGAAATAATAGCCACTTGAAAGACCAGTTTCAACTGAGGATTCAGAAGGGAGCAGATGGGCTTTACTGTGACGTGTACCAATATCATATCACAATCGAGTTGGAGATTGGGGCATGGGTCTCAGGACAGAATCCCCGCTGCTGCATTTTTATGACGCTCGTAAGTGTAAGGAAGGTTGGGGAATAGACAGTCTCTTTAAGTTGGTGGCTGCAGGTCTGAAATTGCTGCCAGAAACCCTCAGCTGAATGACAACCCTTTTGTTTTTAAGTACTGGAAGACAACTCAGAAATGAAGAGGCCTCTCTGGGTGATAAAGACTTACAGGTATATTACTTGGTCTGCTTTACTGAGTCTAGTGAAGCCTTCCTTATTCATAAGGCTTAAAGGTGAAAAAGGACATATCCATTCAGTTTCTATAAGCTGCCCAAATTTGGGATGCTGAGTGTTGAGGTTCAGATGGTGCTTGGGATTCATGAGGATAATAACAATTAGTACAGTCCTGTCTTTCTTTTTGAGGTCTGACCAAAGAATGCAGTTTGAAGAATGGTCAGACACAGGTGATATAATGAAGTGAGGTGGGGCATTTCTGTTCTAAAGCTGTAGATAAGCTGCACATCCAGTTGATTTCTGAGGAGAAAAAGAAGTGTCTTGGGAAGTCTTTACCATCCTATGAGATGAAGATTCAAAACCAAACAAATTCAAATCTATGTCCCTGGCTCTCCCATTTATGGTCTACCAGTCTGGAACAACTTGAGACTTCTGTGGGTGTAGTCAGAGGAGAGAAACTGCTCTTAGTTCAGTCTGACTTCCCCACCCCCAAAGTCTAATTCCTTCTTGACACAAGAGAGAAGCCCTGTATCGTTCCTTTTGCTTATGATTAGCATATTCTTATGGCCAGAATAGAGGGTCATAGAACCACAGAATGGTCAGGGTTGGAAGAGACCTTAAAGATCATCTAATTCTAAGACCCCTACTATGGACAGAGACACCTTCCACCAGACCGTGTTGCCCAAAACCTAATTCAACCTGTCCTTGAACACTTCCAGGAATGGTGTCCTTGGACAAACACCTGGCACAGATTTCTGAAATGTCACCATGGCGGTCAGGTGGTCTTTTTCAGGTCCATATGGCCCCATGACCTCCCTGAACAAGCAGAAGAATATCTATTACCGCAGATCTGGGATAAGAAAAGCAAATATAGGCAAACTCTATCTGCTGTCAGAGTTTAAAGCTGACTGTGAAATGAGAGTCATAGGGTGACTTTTGGGAAGTGAGTCTGAAATCCAGACAAAGCTGAGCATGGCTACCATGACAGAGCTTCACCCCCAGGGGATTCTTCTTGACAGAACAGAAAATAGTGACAGACTTAGGAGTTACAACCACAGAGGGTTGTAGCAAAGCTTTAAGAGAGGATCTATTTTTGTTAGAAGTGACCTCAATTATTCTGTCTGATGAATGTGAAATGTGTTAAATACCTAGTCTAGTTGTTCAGGATCCTCAAAAATCCAGCCAACATATATATGTATATATTTTAAATATAACTAAGGGCACAGTCGTAATAAAAAAATAAAAATAACAAAATTGTTGGCTCTATTGAGTAGGCAATGTGACACAAATACATTATAAAAATAAAAATTCAAGTCATTCTGCAATATGAAACACAACACTAAATAATAGTGACGTGGAAATCTTATTTGAGAAGATATCTGGGATGTTGTCACAAAACAGCTTTTTATTGTACTCTGAGGAAAAGTTCAGTATCTCATGATCACTGGTTGCACATACTTTCCCAGTCTTTCTCTGTGCGAGCTTCTGTGGGTCAATATCTTTCATGAACATACTACCATTCTCTTCTAATGAACTCTGTATGTTGGGAAAGCTTTAACACCCAGACAAAGTCAGGTAAGTCTCCTAACTTCAGGAAGAAATGGAAATCTGGCAGTGAGCTCTGTCTTGCACTACAGGAAAGGCTACAAATTCTCTGCAGCTAGCTATGAATTTGCAGTAGAGATTTTACCTGTTGGGATTTTAGAAAAAATAATTGTTAAGGACAGGGCTGTAAAGTTATCCTTAGTGTTTCTTTTTATTCTATGGCTTCAAAGCCTCAGTATATAGGTGGACTGAAGACACTTGTGGATTTATCATGCTCCTTGCTGAGGGGGAAAAGGTCACCAAAGGTGAACATTCTTAAAACAATTGTTGAATTTCCACACAATTGAGTAACAGTTTATATACTTTCCATTATGTATAGCACTTTGGCCACGTGTGCCAAGATCTACTACTGGAGCTAAAAAAATTACTTGTGTCATAAGAAGGATATGCTATTTGAGAACTGCTTGTAAGGTTTAAAAGCAATGTCAGCATTACAGACATCTGTCTAAGTTTCCTTCAGTGCAGTGCCATGATCTGAAAATTGTATGGGTTCCAAATACACATTTAGCTGAACAAATGCTGGAGTTTAAGGCTCAGTTCTCATTCATTAGCCAATGTGCTCCTGAGTTCACAGGCTTTAATATATATAGGGCCAAACCCAAAGTAATATAGATGGCAGTTCATTTGGTGGCGGTATCTTCCATAATATTGTAATGATTATTTTAAAGTTTTTGTAAATTTTACAATATAGAAGTGTGTATACAGAAAGTAGTTATATCAGTATTTAGCCTCATTACTGCTAAAGCACATATGCAATTTGCAAAATGCAGTAATTCTGAAATTTCTCCACAACCAAAGACACAGCCTTCACAAAATCACATTTACAGATAATATCAAGGATTCAACAGGAAAAAAAAAAAAAAAAGGCAATATGTGATCTCTCCCATACCACATATTGGAAGTCTGTTACATCAAAATCCTACTTCAGGCATTTGATCCAGTTTGGAATATCCAAGAAGGCTTAAACCAAGAGTATCGTCATCTTTACGGGCTGACCCAACCATCTTCGGTTACAAATTAAAATAAAAAATACATTTTACCTCCTAAAAAGTAAAATGAATGAAATGGAACATATGATTCTTTTTTTTTTCCTTTAAAATTTATGACCTATATGTAGAATATATGACTATGATGTACTTAGTGATTTTTCATCATTTTCAGATTAACCTGTATACTTTTTACTGTTCCAAAGTCATTCTGTTTTCATGCCAGCAAATCATTTAGATAGTTAATTCTTTGTAAAAAGATTCTGCATTTACTTAGTCACTAGAACAATAAAGACCAGGACCTTCTGGATGAGACTGTAGATGTTGCAATGCTATAAATTAATAATAGTAACTGTGAGTGAATTTCATGTGTCACTATAGGCTCTTTCAAGATTTTATCTTAGATAAACATTCAGCAGTTCTTGCTTATGTAAAACTGTCTGTTCAGCAGCTTTCTCTTGGATACAGTTGATCTGTGTTACACATCACTTGTTTTTACTAGTATAGCAAGACAAATGATGACTGTGTAACTGCTAGGAATTTGGTTAATTCAGAGTATTTTGCTATAGGTTCTTGACTTGTGCAGACTTTTGATTGAGCTCTCAGTCAGGTTGTCTTCCAGACAATTGCCTGGATGAGATTCTAGGGGCAGGTGTTAACTGTGGAAACCTACTTAATATTAACCGTACCTGTCTCTTTGCTACCGACTTTGGAGATGGAACTTTTATTTTTTTTTTTCCTGGTCATTGTTCTTCACAAAAGACCTAATTGAAAATATCTGTTAAATCATGTCTCTGGTTTCCCTCTTCTTCTCTCCATACTAATTGGATGTGTATTGTGTTTGTGTGGGAAGGAAGGAGGCTCTATAGCAGTATAGCAATATTGCTGGGGAAAGAACATTAAAATGGATAAAGGGATTTCCTGGTGGTATAAATACCTGCACACGACGTCCCTGTGCTCTGGAGCCCTTCTGTATATGTATATGCAAGTACAAAGACTGGAATACAGTTGGAGCTGCTGTTAATCACTCAGGATCTGTTCTGTTAGAAAACAGGGGAAGGTGGCTCTTTGTCTTTCACCTCTTTGAGGGTATGACTTGCCAAGCGTTTGCTTCATCCGACACCTTTGTGCCCTTGAATTCTGACTCTTCTCCCTCTCTGCCTCTGATAATGCATCACAGCGCAGCAGAGTGCCTGCCAGTTTCTAACCATGCGACCAATGTTGTCTCTACAGGTACTTTTTAAAAATAATATTGCTCTCTATAACTCTCATTTATAATGCTTTTAGATGATATGCCTGCATCAAGTTTCACAATATTTAAAGTGTTTGGTATCAATTATGTGCAGGACTGGAAGTGCTTTAAAATAAAAACAATTTCACAAAACTGCATCATGAGTGAATGAGGAACACTCACAATTTTTGCATTTCAGCCAAACTAGCTTTCTCCTAATTTATTACAAGATTAGACTATAAATACAGTAGGTTAGAACAGGTTCAAATGCTGACACTTTTTTGTCATTATAGTCTTAATGATAATTGTTGTGTAAATAATTGAAAGATTGTTTATGTAACCACAATTTTGAATTATATAAATTACTTTAAATAGGAAATGTATTTAAACTAGGTTTGAATACTATATGGAAATGTTTTCAAGGAGAAACATTGCTCTATGAAGCATATTACATACTGAATAAAAACGAAGATTGAAGTGAATGTTCAAAATTGGTGATGGAAGTCTCATCTACATTTTAGAAATTCATGTGTTGTGTATATAACCCAAGTAATTACATTTAAATACTAAACTGTCTGAGAGAGAGACAGAGAGAGAGGAATGTCTTGCAGCCTCCAATCTACAGATATGGGATTGTAGAATACAGAAGTTACGGAAAACTTTCAGGAACTGAAAAAGAAATAGTTTTGATTTATTTGAAACTGCATACAGGTAAGAATTTTACTTGGATTCTTAACAAGGAACAACTCTTGCTGAATGCATTGGAAATGAAATGTTTTAATAAAATAAATAGCATATAGGTAATGAAAACTAAACATCGGCATTACCTAATGTGGTCTTATATGCTAGGTAGGAAGCTCAAAATGTCCTAACACAGTTGTTGCTAGTAGTGTTAGTAGGGAACTATATAGGAGAATTTAAATTTTATATGAGGCCATATTTATATATCTGTGTTATAGCAGTATTTTCTAGATTGTTTATTTATCTTTATGGTTCTGATCTAGGGAAAAATATATGGTGACAGGCAGTATTATCAAACGCATTTGTAGATCTGTTTTGGATTTGTTTTTTGATATTTTCTAGTTACACCACAAGGACACATATGACTGTATTCGGTGGGAATTTAATTCACAGGATCACATCTAGGAGGTGATCCTGTCAGAATGAAAGTGACAGAAGGTGCCGTTTCCAAATTTTGTGCATAGATTCAGAAATTGTAATAAACAATGCCATTCTGGTGAAAACATCTAATGAAAACTTGTGGAAAAAAAGTAGACTTGAAAGAATTTTGAATAATGACTTATTTAAATGTCAGATTTTATTAAAAGGCATGTAACAATGCTGCATCATTAAATATGAGTGAGTACTTTTGTTGAAATAATATACAGTATCATATAGTTTTCTGTAGTACCTTATACATTTTAATTGTTATTATTTAAGTAGCATCTTCCTCCCTACCTAGTACCACATCTTTATTAGTAATTTGAAAATGGTAATTTTTATTTATAAAAATGGTACAGACTATGGATTATGAAATAATAATAGAAAAAAAAAACACAAGTAAACACCTAGATCTTAATTCAACAGAAAAGCTGTATTGCTCTAAGTGCATAAGTATTATTAATGCGATCACTATTTTGGGTGTATTTATACTTGTATGGGCATGCTTCTTTTAGTAGAGTTTATAGATATATACATGTGTCTAAACATGACATTTTACTGTTATTACTGTTGCAAAAAACAGAGCTTTTAATCCCTAATTAATTATTCTGTTTTGAACAACTGGAATGTGTGCTCTGAAGTGCAGTTCTACATATCTGTTCACAAACATGAATTTTTAATATTCCTCTTTAGAACAGTTGTTAGACGGGACAGTGTGTATGTTTCTGCTGTCTGCTTACCTCTCAGGAACCATAGCTTTTGCATTGAGTAAAACGTTGTCTGAAACTCCAGGCATTGGAGATTACTGAGCACTGAACTGAGATACCTCTCTTCATCTGAGTGAGCTAGAAAATGGTGATTTCTGCTTTCCAGAAGTTGCCCAGGAGAAGTGGGAAATAGAGCAAAGCTTCATCTTTCACTGATGAAAGTTTGCTACTCTTTGACCTCTTTGCTGATTTTCTTGAGCAGCTGTAATATTGATCTAGTGAGGCAAGAAACCAGTGGAATATGCTTCCTGAATCTCTTCCTCAGACTTATGCTTCTTGCTATGCTGCCTGCAAGACCCCTGTGAAAACGCTTGGAGATAAATTCATTGCATGCTTGTTGCTGCTGGTGATAGAAAATGTTGATATAAGCCAAACTTTTTAGATGAGCCCAGAATCTATCGTCCTGTTTCCTGACAGCCCTGCAAAAGCACTATGAAATGTTTTCAGTGGCTTGGCACTTGTGAAAATGACTTCTGGATGCCGCAAAGCAAACGTCCCAAACAGCTGCTTTTGAGAACATAGGTCTTACGCATGCATAAAATATTGCGTTCCTATATGTGTGTGTTCACTCTGGGATTTCATGATAGTGAAGGCAATGATGTTTCTGGAAACACAAAACAAGTTTTCATGTAAGAATAAATGAAATGGTATGTGGAAGTTGGGTGGGCAGCCTCCTCTTGGAGAGTTCATTGCTTTGCGTACTCAGCAGTATATATAAACTGTGGCTAGATCCATAGATTTTGTTTAAAATAATACATAAAGACCATGACATGACAATTTCTGGTTTGGGCTCAAAAGGTATCTCACTACTTGTAGCGGCAATCTCATCTGGTGTGACTGGGCCCAGTGTTCTGGACTTCCAGCAACATCAACCTGATGGTTATGGCCCAGAGTTAATGTTTAGAGAAAAAAACAATATACGAGGATACCGTCTACTTCTAAACTGAAAGGATGTATCTTGAGTCCTCATACATTTTCTTACCAGTCCCATCTGTTTTGTTTTTGATCCAAACTCCTAAATGCTCCCATCTCCATTTTGCCATGATGACTTTGGGAAATGCATTGGCAGGACTTCATTACTCTGTGCCCTCCTGTCACTACGGAAATCAACCGTCTACCTATGGGGTGATGGCAGGTAAGAGATGTAGCCTAAACTGGGTGAGCTACTAGAATATTGATTTTGGTCAGTTTTCATTTAAAGGGATCAGTTCAAGACAATTGCTTAAAGAAGACAAGATAAATGAGCATTAAACTTGTAGCATGGAAACTGTGACAGGATTTAGAATCAATATTTGAAATAGAGGGTTATGATCAAGGTTATTTTTTTGATTGTTTTGCATTTTTACCAGTTTAAACATGTTGGGATAGCCTTCAAGGCCAGAAAAAAAAAATACTTTCAGTCAACATATGCTTTTTCTGAATGCCATATAGCTGTATGACTTGCTTTCACAGAGGTGATCATGGATTTTTCCACTCACAGGTATGCTAGCATCCCACTCAGTTTTAAAGTCCCAGGCCAAGTAAGAAAGAGGAAATCTTATTCTATGCAAGTTCAAGTTGCCCTCAGTGAGACAATTCCATGAGCCAGATTAACACACAGCCCAGGAAATAATTGTTTCTCAGAGCTAATCCAGATCAAACTCAGCATCTGATTTCACTTAAGATTGAAGGAAATATTTCACTAAGTTGGTATAGATTAGTACATCTGTATAGGGACTTCTTACAGACTGACAGTAGACTTCCTTCACTGTGTGCAAATGTCCAAATCTTCCCATTTCATTATCCATTAATCTGTTTAACCTGTCTATTGCAAATGTTCCTGTCATTGTTTAGATCCCCAGGTAAAGTCTGTAGGTATTAAACAAAAGGTATTGCTCAGAAATCCATTGTGTTCTGTTCCAAAATAAATAGATCTTCAACCTTCTTCTTTCTTTTTGTACCCTTGTATTTCTTAGGTATCAAGCCTGCAACTCCAGAGATGCTATCAGCAAGTCTCTCCCAGAGCCGCATTTTACAGACATGCAGCATGCCACATCCCAACATAGTCAATGGTGTCAGCACATTACAAAGCAAGTCCTTATCTGTTTTTCTTGTCTTTTCCTTATTCTTTGGGATTTTGTGTGTGTGTGTGTGGTTTTTCTATCTGAAATCTATAATGACATGTCACAGTTTGACTATGCAATACGTATGGCTATGGGTTGTGAAAGTGATTGCTATTCTGCTTTTGTATATGGAGACAAGAGAAAGACTGGGTCTCTTGGGAGATCCTCACTCTTGCTCCTGGGTAGCCTTTCATATAAATTACATAACCTAATCCGTAATATTTTTTATGAGATAACAAAGGCATCTTTTCATAGTTTAGCAGAATAACTGTATGTAGTTTTCTTTTGGGTTTTGCTCAGGCAGCCTGACTCCTTGCCTTTATAAATTCCCTGAGCACGCCCTGAGTGCCAGCTCCTGTGCTCTGGGCCACGGCTTCACACCCATGCACCAGTCCCTTCTCAGCGACGATCCCACAGCTGCAGACTTCAAGCAGGAATTCCGCAGGAAAAGCAAGTCTGGTGAAGAGCCTATTGACATGGATTCCCCTGAAATCAGGGAGCTGGAGAAATTTGCTAATGAATTCAAACTGCGGAGAATTAAGCTGGGTATGTGCTTTTTGTCAGCCAACAAAAGGCTGAAAATTTCCAAAGAGAGCTCAATTATTTCTGAGTGTTTTATGGTCTGGTCCATGCAGTTGTCTAAACATAACTTTAATCCTTGCCTTGTATGGCCAATTTTTTTCCACTCCTAGAAGACTTGCACAGAATTAATAAACTTCAGCTTTTTGCAGCTTAGTATGCAGAAAGTAACTGTAAAAGTTCCTGCTTTTTGAATTATTTGTCTTCCTTGCAAGAGCAGATACGTTTTTTTGTTGTTGTTCACTAAGTTGCATTCAGTAGCAGGTGCATTAGTTTCTGAATAGCTCAAAATTTTCTGCAACTGAGGGCAGCACATTCTCTAAGCTCTTGTACCCATTCTCTTCCCCATGAAGTGCTCCATCTCACAAGATGGTGCAATGCCACCTCAGTATACAAGATGGACGACATCCATAGCAAATTTTTCACACCAGTAGGAAGGTTTTCCTCCTGTTTTATTTTCTGGTAGCATGACACAGGTACAGCAGCAATTGATTTCTTTGTTCCTATCTGATAACTAGTGGGGATGATGTGAGATGAATTGTATCAGTGGGTCTCTGGTGAGCTGAATGTTGGGTACTCCAATCAAAGACCTGCAATTCTGACATTATTGCTTATAGAATTATATTGTAGCATTACAGTCATAGGGCATCTTTCTATTAAAAAATCACCTTTATAAATGTAAGAAAAAATACAAGATTTTTACATGTGTCTATGCATTATCTCAATAGCTAGAAAGTTCTTGTGTTCCATTTGCAGTACAAAAATAAGGACTAAAGCAGAAATTTATGGTTTATAATAATAATTGGGTACTTAGGTATAATAATATTTGGGTAACTTAAGTATTTTTGCTGTATATCATGTATTCAAAGTCGTCTACAGCAGAGGAAAGATTATCGAGGCCCCAGGCTATTAATCAGTGTAATTTTTACTGCATCTTGATGCAGTGATTTGTGAGGGAGTGAAACTTCCTCTGATGTAAACAAATGGCAGAGAGACTGTGAGACTGAGCTTAATGCTCTGATGGGAAAAATGCAATTTGCAGAGGAAAACTAATCTGAGGTTGAGCTTTACAAGAGAAGACAGAGTTAATATGGGCTTTGGGTCTGGGACTGAGAGACACAGTTAGTGCAGTCAAAAGGGAAGCAAAAGGCTGCCTTGTGAGACATTCAGCATCTAAAGAGATTGTGCCCATCCTGGCGCAGAGGTAGAGAGGGAGGAAGACAAGCCAAATTATTCAGTGCACTCAACGAAGAGCTGCTGTTTACCAAGTCAGTGCCCGCATGTAAAGTGCAGCACTTCTCTGCTTCAATTTAGGCATCACAACAAATAACAGGAGGCCAGCAGTGCTGCTAGGGATTAGCTTATTGACATGGCATCCTCTAAAGAAAGGTTATGGGGTCTGGACCTTTCTCAGATCCCTAATCTCAGAGCCTGTAAAACTCCTCTGAAATCAACAGAAGACTCCACACAGCTCTGAGGTGAGCTGAAAGTCAGCCTCAGAGACCTCTGCAGAAAGACCATCCTGAAGACACCACAGGCACACAAGGTTCATAAGAGTCAGCAATGAAGGCTTAAGTGTATCAAGGACAGTAACACTTTTTAGAAAGCTTTAGAGTGATTTTTTCTTTTTAATTTTTGACAGGTTATACGCAAACCAATGTTGGGGAAGCGCTGGCTGCTGTGCATGGCTCTGAATTCAGCCAAACTACAATTTGCCGGTTTGAAAACTTGCAGCTGAGTTTCAAGAATGCATGCAAACTGAAATCAATACTGTCCAAGTGGCTGGAGGAAGCAGAGCAAGTGGGAGGTAGAGAGCTGAAATCCTCTGAATATCGACTGCAATTAGACCACGATCTTATAAATACTTTGAAGGACTAATATGCATTTTCTGTAAATTAAGGTTTTTGTTTTACTAGCTTTAAATACTAAGCTGTACTGATGGCATGTAATGAATTTTAGTATCTTTTTTGGGTGAGTGAGGAAGGGCAAACTGAAAGGCATAGAGGGTACAGAGCAGCAGAAACTTCACTTTGCCTTCTGGAAGTCATTTCCTTCAGTCCCACTGTAGTGAGCTAGTCCCACTCCTGTAGCATCTGTCAGAGTCATTACCACTTCTTTAGGATCTGCAGGACAGTGTGTGCAGCACTGAACTGGGACTCTTCACTAGCAGAAGACACTTCCTTCCAGTCTCTGGCATGCAGGATGTGGCCATGGGATAAAGAATTTGAGTTCAGTCAGATAAGGCAGTCCTCTTTGAACCCCCGAAGAAGAATAGCATGACATAGAGGTTTTTGATGTGACATTTTTGCTGTGACCTTTTTGCTGCTAGAGGGTTCCCTTCCTTTTGCCCTGTTAATTTTCAGTTGTAGAAAGAATTCTGAGGTTCACTGGGCTAAGCTGACTTTAGAACAGGTTGGTTGATGCAGAGGAAATGAGTTGTTTTAAGGAAGCACCTTTTCAACAGGATGAATGGCAGTGATGTGAAGCAATATGCCTGGAGGTGATTGAAAGCCAGGACTTACCACTGTGCGGCACTCACCTAACATAGGAAGAAAGAGATGATCTTAATACTACTTTTTGCATTTTCCATTATATTCAACAGTAGGAAACATTGTTAAGGAGCTGCTTCTGCCACACAGTTCATTTTCCTTTGAACCAAATGGAACCAAAATCTCTTAATGTGGTCAGCACATTATAAGGATCACTTCTAAGGGATTTATGGTGGGTAGCAGCTGCTGACTGTTTGAGCATTGGCGCAGGCTTGAGCTGCAGCGTAAGATCATGCCTGCAGACAGAGGCCTCTGAAAAACAAGGGGACACTTGTCCACCAGAAGGTGGGGCAGATGAATAAATGGGATAGGAGCCAGGGCCTTATTTCTGAAGAAAGACAGTGAGGTGGCTGATGAGTACGGAGATGGGCTGCGTCTCTCCAGACTGTACCCTGCAGGCAAGGAGGAAGAAGGTATGTAAAAGGAAGGGGGCTGATGTATGGTTCCTCAGGTACACTGGCAGAGAAAAAGAGACAGTGCTACTTGCAGCTTTACCATTGGCTTTTTGCTTATAAATATTTATAACTGTAGTTAAAACAATGACAAAATGTCTTAAACAAAGAAGTGTAACTGTGCGTGGTGCCCTTCTTGTGGTGCTGCCAGCAACAGCATTTGTTACACTTTCTTCTGTCTTCAAACAAAAGGATGATTTTTTTCTAGAGATGATTGTGCTCAGTTTCCATTCTGTGTGTAAGTTAACTGCTGTTTTGTTTTTAATACAGCTTTATACAATGAAAAAGTTGGAGTGAATGAGCGTAAGAGGAAGCGCAGAACCACCATAAGGTAATACATATTTATGGAGTTACATGTTAGTAAACCCTTTGGCTGAGATGCTTATTTTTTGGGGGGGAATGTGGGAGTGAGGTTGAAATCGAGGTGTTTTTTTCCTACTAATGAATAGTTAATGAAAGATAAATTATTTTAAAACATTCTAGTGAAAAACAACAGCATACCCCTCCAAGCCCCCAATTTTCTCCAAATGTCTTAAATTTCCCAATTAAAGACTTTTTTTTTCAAAATATGACAACATACTACAGTATGAAAAAAAACAAAATAAAACAAAAAAAACACTTTATTACAATTCTGCCCCAATCTTATAATCTTTATATAGTAAGATAGCAGAGCACCCTTGTTTTCATTTATAGGATGTTCTACATTATACCAAATGAAATTGCATTATTTTGCCACAGAATTGTGGTCTGGGAAGTTTGAGGATATCTTTTGCAGGTCTCTGTCCCTATCGTCTGTCACTGGGTTCTTTGGAGTTCCCAAAGAAGAAATTCATGAGCTAAATGGAAAAGAAAAAAAAAATTGTTCTGGGAACTTCCTTCTTTTTTTTTTTCATCTTGGGGAACCAAAATCTACCATCTGTCTAGCCTCAAATCCATAAAGAAATAAAGTAGGCTGGTAAAAACATGTTATATAAACAATTACTAAATAGCTAAAGCCAAGAACATGATGAAAGCAACGGTGTGGGGTATGTTCTTCTCATTTAGATAATCTTATTGTTGATGAAGAAAATTCACTCGGGGCCTCCAGGGAGCTGTAGTACTCTTCCACAGAAAGGGAATTTGGCTGCCTTTGGGCACAACCTGACACTGTCATGCCTTACCTCTTAGAGTACTGCACCTGTTCTTTGAACAGGGATCATATCCTGTGTGCAATGTCATCTCCCAGAGATGTAGGCTGCTCCATGGCCCCGCAATGTCAGAGTCCCACAGTGACAGCTCATAGTTTTTCCTCTCCCATTCAACTTGGGCTTTCCTTTTTCAATCGTATTGCCTTTGATATAAGAAATAAAATGAAAATATGATTTCTTTGACTTTTAAACTATTCCTCTAAGGGGATGCTTCTCAGCTAGGAGTGAGTTGGGGATAGGAGATGCATCATTGCTCATTTGCTAATCACAGCACCTCAGAAGGGATGAAATTTTACTCTTGGGATGCCAGTTTCTTCTCCCAGCTTCTCTCCAAGCGAGTAAGGTCTTCAGGGCTAGTGCCATGCCCTTACACAGTTTGTGCATTACTGACTGAGAGCAGTGAGTTCAGAGCATCTCTGTTCTAGGCATTTTCCCCTGGCTAGAGGAATCCCCTGAAGACCATTCCTCTAACGTTGTGGGTTTTGCTGCTGTTGCTTTTTAACAGCTGCTGAGGAAGTCAGTCTTCACATTAAGCTTATTATTATTCTTCCTGCTTTTATATCTAATCTCATCACACTGAGACCATCAAATGTGTTAAGTTTTCAAGGGCACAGATAATTGAGGGGAAGTTCAGTACCATATCCAATATAGTAAGAAAATATTAATTACTTCTTTGAAGGCATGTAGGACCTCAGTTTGAAGACCTCAAACTAATCAGGGAGATGGACTTATTTGAACTATAGCTTTACTCTTAGCAATTCTTAATTGATGTTTGAAGTCAAACTAGAGGTAAAACAGAAGTCCCACTAACTACATTAGGTTAGTTATACCCTGAGCAAAAGCTCCTTAATTTGAAGTTGTGGAAGCTATTTTCATTAGGAAACCTAAAAAACCCTAGTCAAAAATAACTATACATCTCTGTGTGTGCAGAACATTATGCTATTAATTAGGTAGGCTTGGTAATGCTACTAAATTTTTCAAAATAAACCTGTAAATGAAAGACCAACAACATATTACAAATGAAGTATCTGGAACTCCAGCAGCTATTTTGTACTTTTGTATAATGGAAATACCCGCACCTCATTTCCAGAATAAAGCATGAAGTGCCCTCTTGTGTCCAAAGAAATTACAGCTACTGCTGAAGCTAGTTTCGGGTGCACCCTGTTGCTCACAGGCAAGCATGTTGCAGATACTCTTAAATTTTTGAGAATACATTAACACAAATAGGAAGTGAATTAAGGAAAGATGGTACTCTTAGTTTACTTTTTTATTGAACCACTCGACTTTGTCATTGCTGACTGTGAAGAATAGGTTAAGGCTGATTTTTTATTTTTAGAAAATGCAACAAAACCGACTGCTGTAATCTCTGATTTCTAAAAGTAATATAGTGTCCGCTCCATAACAAGATGAGATACAGAACTTGACACAGCACGTCCCAGATGATAATTGATGACGCTCTTCCCCTTTTTAAAGGTGAATGATATGACACAGCCAGGTGAACCCCAGCAACGTGCATTTGCTGGACACCAGTAACACTGCTGTGGCTGGGGCAGAATGGGTGGTCAGGTTTGTTCTCATTCCCAGGGTCTCATTCGTGTCTAGTTAGTAGCTGTATGTTCTAGAGAACATCAAGGAGCACAAATATTTCATGATTACCACTAGAATTGCACTGAAGTTGATGGTATTTTTGTCTTTAAATGACTCTGTGCTGAAATTCTGCATTCCTTTTTCCTAATTCCTAATTTCATGCATTCTGCATGTTATGCCGTCCACATCAGCAACGTACTACAGCAGTAAGTTCTGTGGGTTTTTATTTACTCAGCAAAAGAGGAAACAAGCCAAGTCATTGCCTACAGTGCTCTGACTCAACCCTTCTCCTGAACTAGTGGCAAAAGCCTGAATGTGTCAGAAAAGCATTTAAAGGTGAAATTTTGTCCCTTTATCCAGTATTGCTGCCAAAGAAGCCCTAGAGAGGCACTTTGGAGAACAAAGTAAGCCTTCTTCTCAGGAAATTATGAGGATGGCTGAGGGGCTCAATCTTGAGAAAGAAGTTGTGAGAGTTTGGTTTTGCAACAGAAGACAAAGGGAAAAAAGAGTGAAGACAAGTTTGCATCAGAACGCCTTTAGTTCTATTATCAAGGAGCATCACGAGTGCCGGTAAATCTTTTTCATGCATAGTTGTGGATTTCTGTTTTGCTTTTTGTAAATATTTCAAGTACTTTGTTGTTTAAAAAATATATAAAAATCAGTACATCTCTTGATTCCCTTACAAACTAGCCAGCTTCAGCTGCAATGTAGTGCGGAAGACCTGATTTTAATGTAAAAGGTTGGGAACAAATTAAATGTTACAGCATATATTTAAAGACTGGGAGGCCTCTGCTTAACTGCAAGGAACCTGTTATGCATTACACAACTGGAAATGCTTTACAAGTTGCCCAGGTAGTTGCAGTTTCCCTGTACCATGCCTTCCTTGCATCTGTGCTACATTTAATGATTAACAGAGAGCCCCCTGTAGGTAACCTAAGCATGAGGAAACAAATCCTTTGTGTTACATATGAAGAAAGGTTACAAAGCTTGGTATCAGCCACTGTTGTTTTGAAATAATTTTGCCTCTGCACATCGATGTAATTGCTATACCCTTCACCCCATGGTAACTAGCTAAATGAGCTAAATCTGCGAGACTGTGAGCCATTAGGCACATGCAAGGTCCTGTCTCCAGCAGCAAACACTGAGTTCACTAAATTGAACATGAAAAATAAGTTAGAACCACGAGGAAGAGGAAAAGGTGAATAAGTGACCTTAAACTTGTGGTGGTGGTGATGCTGACTATCTACTTATGGCCAAAGATAGAAAATACCCACAGGATCTTGTGGGACCGCCACTAGTTGTGAGCAAGCCAGGAAGGCAGGCAGAGGAGCACTGGGTGAGGACAGAAAAGCTGCCTTTCCAAAACTGGCTGAAATCCAGGTACCAACTCACAGAAGCTGCACGCCTCTGACTGAACCATTTCAGGTAACTTCCTTGTGTCTGTTCAGGGTGAAGACATGAAAGATGTGCCGTAACTGCTGTCTTTATTCATGGTACAATAAGCTTACCAGTACCGAGGTGTCAACACAGCCCCTAACACTTAATGTACCACTTGACGGCCTTAAGCAAATACCAACTATAAATGACCTTTTTCTTTATGCTAGTTATCAAAGGTATTTCTTGCTATTGGATTGTGTGCCTTAAAGTTTGATTTTGATAGGTTTAGCTATAAAAATTGGGAAACTATTTACCTTACCTTATGACTTTGTGGCTTGAGGGAAAAACTAGAGGATTATTTTATTTTATTTTTTTACTTTGGGCTTTCTTTGTGTTGTATTTTTTTTTCTGATTAAATCTTTTGTGGACATACTTACACCAGAGAGAATATATTAAGCTAAAAACCAAGAAGTGTTTTTTTTTTTTTTTTCTGAAATAAGTATCCACACAAAGCATTTATTACACTGTACATTCCCACTCTCTTACACTCCACTAATTGAAAACAATCCCTCGTCCTCCCCTACCCTAGGGAAATAATCACGGGGAGGAAAAAAAAAAAAATCCCTACTAACATAAAACAAACAACCAAAGACAAAAATAAAAGAATAACAACAAAAACCAAAACACGACCATGCCAGAGCTCCACCTATCAGAAAGCCAGACACTAAGAAACTAAATTAAGGACTTTAGTACTCACCAGGGATAGATTATCAAGCCATCTCATCAGCCCTGCTCATTGTTATTAAATAGTCCATTACCATATATGTATTTTAGTCTTTTCCCAGGACTGAAATTGAGTACACGCAAGTAGTAATGGCCAGATAAATTTTATTTTTCCATAAAACAGACCTGATGATTTAGAAAATGTCTAGATAATAGGCCCACAGAAAGCAAAGGGGTTTAATGTTCAAGATCACTTAAAAGCAGTGTGTACAAGTTGTGTTCTCATACTACTGTATATCAAATGGTCTCTTATACCTATTACAGTGACCACAAGCATATTCAGCTATGGAAATTAGGCCTCTGGATTAAGAAAATATATTTTTATGGGTGAATTGCACTGCTATAACCCCTTAATTTAGAAGTAGCCTCTAGTTTAATAATTCAAATGGGAGAAATTATGCTATGTTCTCCCTTCAGATAATCCTCATCACTGGCATAGCTCACCCACAACAGCAAAGACTGAGCCTTAGTCTTTATCAGCCATGTGTATTGACAGATCATTAGCTTTCCAAAAGGATGAAAGATAAATGTATTTGAGAAGACTGGCACTCAGTGAAGGTGATAGCATGCATTTGTGTACCTTTGACGTTATGTAACCTAGCGTTATGTATGTTGAAACTACAGACAAATATGAATTTTATTTATATTGTAAGTTATTTTGTTGATTATAAAAGGCTTCCTAAAAATGATATAAGCCTGTATGTTCCCCTCCTCTCCAAATAAAGTATTCCCATATATTTGGTATTCCACATAATGGTTTGTAGTTTTTTAGCTGTGTATTGTGCTGATGCACTTGTTTGTTTTAGCATGCTGTAAGTTAATTCAAGAACAGACTTACCATAAAACTGTGATTTCTAGTTTTCCATAAAGTCTCACAAGTGAAGACTAATTGCAGAAGCATAGCAAAATAAAATGAAAGGTGACATATAATGACATTTTCTTGTAAAAGAATGACAAAAAGACTAAATGGAAGAAGCAGCCACCATCTAACAACATCTAGCTGTTTCCAAGGAAATACTAACAAATTAGAGCAGAATTGTTTAAAAAAAAAAAAAAAGGATGAAATCAATTTAATGTGCTGCAGCTGCAGCTTTTAGACTTAGAGAAAGTAGCAATTCAGTGTTTTCTCTAAGAACAGCTTACTCGCTGGATAATTGCCATCATCACTCTTGATTGGGAGAAAAAACCTAGATAAGACTTCTGAGGGTTAGCTTTACAAGCCTGCAAGTAAGTTTAGGTGGCTGTTTGACAAACATGGGCTGCACTATTTTTCTTTTCTTTTTTTCTTGCTCTTACTTTTCCTATGGTAACTTTAGGTAGCATTAAAACTAGAACAGAGGACAAAACAAGGTATTATACTAATATGTAAATATGTGGTTCACCTGTCTCCTAAGTGCTATGTACTCTGTCATCCTCGTCTGAAGGATACAACAGACCTAGAAAGGGTCCCAGTACAGGAAAAGCTGATGACCAAAGGTAACTGGAATAACTAATTAAGCTAGGACTCTCTCTCTTCTAGATGTAATATGTGTGCATTTAATGTTGTAGAGGTCTATTGAATTATGAGCTGTTCCAAAAGGGTGGATGGAGACAGGTTATTCACCATCCTTTGTAATGTAAGAACTGAGAATCAACGCGTGAAACTAGAAGGAAACTGAAGGGAGAAAAAAAAAAGAAAAAAGAAAAAAAAATGGTGGTTCTTAATGTTGTGGGGACTATATTTTGAAAATCCTCTACCAAAAAGTGTGGGTGCCAGCAGTTTATTTATATGGCCAAGTTCACAGAAGAGAAAGCCAGTCAAAGCTGTCATTGAGCTACAGTGAAACTATGCATGGCTCTAGGAGTACCCTAAATTAAAATAAAAGTTAGAGGCTAAGAGATATTAAGGGTCATCTGTGTTTATCTTATTCTCATGTTTTCTTGGGCACTGCCTGCAGGCACTAGTGGAGTAGGATTCTGGGTGAGGTGGACTTTGGTCTGTCAATGTCTCAGAACAGACATTCTTAGGTGCATCAAGCAATCATGGCGGTGTTCTTGGATAGACGACTTGCAGTTGCTGTTAAAGCGTCAGCAAAGATAAAGGAGTTTGAGGACTTTTTATCGTTGTTTTTTAGTCCACTAAAAATAATTTAAAAGGAATGTGTTTCTTTGCAGGGGGTGTAATTTGGTTATAGAGAGCTACAAAATACTTACCTATATTTGAGATAAATATAAGCAAGCCTGCAAACTTACAACACTTCTCAATCTGCTACTGAAAGATAGCAGAAAGACACAGAGTAGGGCTGCAGAATTTAAGATAACTCTTTCCGGAAACACTGGATAGATCTTATCAATGATTCTACATAAGCAAACTTACTGACCCCAAATAGTAATGCCTTTATTCTTCTTCTTAAAAGACCCTACAGATAAAGAGCTCATCACAGAATTACGTCTAATTTTAACAGCCACTGAAAGTATAAAATACAGTTAGAAAGGACACAAGCCTTGATGTTCAACCAAAATACAATCAGTAACGTTTTATACCTAACTAATTTCACTGTATGGTTTCTTCTTCAATGCCTAAGAGTAGTCACTCCTTTTCAAGCGAAAAGAATTGCAAACTTAATCAAAAGCTATGCTTAATGTTGAGTCAAAGGCCCACAGGCAACTTCAGCAAATATTATGGTCCTTTATAGCTTGGGTCAAAAGGAAATATTTAGGAAATGGAACTATTAGGAAAAAAAAGTCACAGTATAATAATTAAAATTCCAGGTTGGTCAAATGTTCTGAACTTAGCTGCTGTCTTTGTGGCTTTAAGCTTGGATTTTAACATTGAAAGGCAAGGAAAGGAGAAATACGGTGTAAGGGAGCAGAGCTGATACACCATCAAAGTTTTTGCTCTTGTAGCTGTACAGCCTGAAGAGCAGAACTGTTTCAAACTCCCCACAACCAAAAGTAGCAATGGTATCAAAATTCTTATGGAAGCCAAGAGGTCATCAGCAAGACCCATAACAGATCTAACAGAAGTCCAAAGAAAGCCCACCAAGAGATTGATGTGTAAGACTAACCTTACAGAGGACAGATCACTGTGGAGTAAAAAGCCTTTTATTAGATTTTTACAAAATAAATTGAAAAAAAAAATTCACCTCGTATCAGAGATATATGCAATATATAAACTTACACATTCCTACCCACTACCTCACAGATTAATAGTATGTCCCTTACTTCCTCCAAAGAGAAAGAACACCTCAATTTCTATATCAAAAAACAGATGAAGGTTCACCTGTTTTTTCTTTCTCTGGTGATTTTAACCCTAAAGCAGATGATGTGACAACAGTAGATTCATAGAGGTTATGGTTTCTTGCTACACTTTTCCTAGCAGCAAAGTCTTTTTATGAAATTTGTACCCCAAAATTATTCTGGTTTTAATCTTAGGAGGTATTTTACTTTTTTCTTTATAACCACAATGATTTTTTTGTTTCTATTCAATGAACAGCCCCAGTAAATCAGCACAACTTAGGAAAAGTAATCTACATCAGAGTAAGGGCCGAGGAACTTTATGCAATCCGGGAAGTCATAACTGTGAACTACATTCTCAGACTTTGTCATCTGTTCAAAATGTCAACAGTTCTTATTTTGGTAGCCAAATGTATTCCACCTAAAGCCGGAATCACGTTGATGCAGCTCAGAGACCATAGAAAAGCCTTCATGGAACCAGAACACTTTTATTATAGTGTTTAGACAAGTAATTATCATGTATCATCCAAAATTGTTCTTCTAACTAAAATTTAGATTTAGCTTATCAATGTGCTCAACTGCATCTTAGTAAACAATTCCATTATGCACAGTTATCTCCCATTATGAAATACTGTAAAATATATACAAATGTTTCAGGCAAATGTCCTTTTTGCAAGTGCGCAAGTAGCATTTCTGAACAAGTGCATTTCTAAACTTCACTGAGTCTTATCAAGTGTACACAGAGCTCACACCATAGTGTTTTGTGGAAACTATCTTTCTTACAGTTTACTCTCCTTTCAAAGACTCATTTGGAAAAAAATCACAGGAGTACAAGATTTATATACATAAAGGCACAGCAATTCTGTTGAAACTAGCTATTTTACAGTACAATTGAGTTCAATCAGTGCCTTTCATGCAACGAAGTTCACTAACATAAATCCTTTTCCAGTAAAATTAACTGCACAAGGACTGTATCCTTCCCCTTCGGTAAAAAGAACAATCAGCTATTTTTAATCAACTCAAAGTTACTACACAAACCTGAAAGAAATGCATAAACTGCTTTTTCTTTCTGCCTAAATGTTCTGGATGTCCAAGGCTATTTCTTATCAAAACAAAACAGTTTTCAACTAAGAGCAAAGGTGAAGTTTCATTTGTGCCAAGATGTCAGACTAAATTTTTTTCTATAGTGATAGTTTTATAAAAAGGATATATATTATACAGGTGCTGTCCTAGGAGACACCACCACCAGCCACAGAATTGCCAATTCTAAAGATAGAAAAGGAACTGAGATAGAAGAAAACTTTGAATTCAACAGAGGTCAGATTCAGATCAGGTATAAATTTATCATTAGAACTACATCCCTATTCAATCCAGTGCTCAAAAAGATGGCATGCACTGGTCGCAGCAAGTGTACTTCTCCCTATCAATTGATTCAAAGTATTCTCCCCTTCTCCCTCCCTAGTACCAACTTCAAGTTGTCATTTCTGAAGCTTCAGAGTTTTCCTAGGCATTGGTTGCATTGAAAGAGTATTTGCACTTTTTACATCTGTCTGCAGCTGAATAATTAGAAGGCAGACTACTGCCATCAAGCTAATCAACTCCCAACGCTTTGAGCTGCCGTTCGATCTCTTCATCTGATATGGTAGAAGCTTTTGATGTTGATGCAGACGGTAAGCCTCTGGCAGCTGATGGAGCTTTGGCCATCTAGAAGGAGACAGAAATTTTCTTTAGTCAAAAGAACACATTTTATGACAACCTGACTTCCAGAACAGGACTTTAAAATAAAGGATGTTAGAATAAACTTTTTTAGGGAAAAAAAAAAAAATGACAAAAAAACACGAATGAAGGGGAAGAAATATGTGAGCTTAGCAAAACCATCCATACCTTTCCAGAGATTTCAATTCCGATCTCATCAAGCACCTGGTTAACAATATCCTGGCTTTCTTCCTCTTCATCAGAAGCATCAAAGATATCATCCAGAGTATCATTAACTTCAAAGAAAAAAACAAACAAAACCAACACATTGCGTTATGCAAAGATGAGATTACAAAAATAACCTAGTATCATCTTTCAACTCTCCCAAAATGAAGTAATAATACCACTGGATAAGATATCAGCAGAAAGCATTTTTATATTGGAGAGGTTTTCTTACCTCTGCTGTGCAAAGCCTGTGAGTACAACTGAAGGGACAACAGGGTAAGGCATGACTGCTATTATAAAAATGTTTGGTTTCTCCAAAACAGTTCAGTTGCTCTATTTTCCCTCCACTAGATTTTAACATTTCTCAGAAATATCATCTACAGTTCCATTAAAAAAGCCCTTTCTTCTTCAAAACAAATCGCAAAATTGTTACTGACCTATTTTCTGAATTGCAACAATGCAATTCAGAGCAGTAGAGATGTTGACATCCTGTTCAACAATCCTGTTTTGAGTCCATGCTACCTACTAGGGCCAACACAGTGGCAGGGGTTAGGATAAGGATGCAAGCTGTGCTCGCAACACTGGGAAGTTCTGTACTATTTAGTTGGCAGTGGATTGACACTGAAAGAAACTCCTTTTCTATATCACACGCCAAAAGTAAGTTTGTGGCTTAAAATCAAGAAGGAGACAAACGCATCCCATACCACCATGTATATAAAGCTGAGATGATCAATAATCTCTGTTAAACTCAACATTTTTAAGTGTCCAGTCCTAGAACAAAAGGCACATACAGAACAATCAGATATGGAAAGGGCAATTTTTCACATTCTCCTATTAGTTATGCCAACAAGGTTTTGAAGTGGTCTTGAACCCTGTTCCTAGACTGGTTCTACCCCTTCAAGAATACTATGGCATGCTGCTAGCTGTTCCCAGAACTTACTCATTTCTTCAGTCATTTCCATCTTCATATTTTCCTTCTGGAAATTTTGCATAGTTTGTAGTGTCTTCTGTGGATCCATTTTCTTATTAACTGCTTGCATTGTCTAATAAAATTGAAAAAAAAAATCACCTCAATTATACAGTGAGACATTAATAATGGCCAATACATGCATTAAGAAGGAATAAGACTTCTCTAATAGAAAATACCCTTCAGTCCAAATTTCACTTTACTAGTCTTTTTACGTCCCGAGAGAACTATAGATACACAGAAGATCAATAAACAGTCTGTACTCAGTAAGAAATAATGTTGTCTGCCAACCTACCACACCCCTTCTCCTAGCTGTGTATTAGGAAAAATCTGCCTAATCTTAATGAAAAGAATGGGAAACCATTTCCTTAGTTGCAGTCTATACATTTTACAGAGCTAAATGGCTGCAGGTTTTTTATTCAGTATGGTACGTTTATTTCAACCACCACTAGAGGACAGACTTTGCAATTGTTTCTCTATGTTACTTCTTCATGGAAAAAATTTACTTTTACCTGAAAAGTGAATATTAAAACGCTCAGGAAGTACGCAGCTTATGGTAAACCTTTGCACTGGGTAGACAACTTTCTGTGATGGTGTAATGAACTTCATCTGTTTTACTATAAGTATGGAGCATTGCCTTTGCAGCTTTCTTCCTTTCTAAGAAGCAAGCTACTACATCTCATGAGATGTCTAAATATAAATATAGATGTGAGCAGTTTAAATGGAAAGTCTAGCTATATTTAAAGAAGATAAAAGAGATGACTTGATAGCAACTCTTTTGATTAACCTATACAGCTACTACTGGCTTCATACAAGCACTTCTGCCTTCATTTCTGATTTTGTTTAAAGTGATTGTGTACTATGCTTCACATGTTATATGAATTTCAAAGGTTATGTTCATATTCATATTATATGAATTGAAAATTTTGTTCTGGACTTTGAGGATGTTAGTTTGTTAGAATTCTTCAACTCCAGTTATAGATCAGTATCAAAACTATTTGCACTAAATTGAAATATTTATGCATTTTCAGCAAATATAGGTCAGATACATGATCTAACAGTAAACAGATGAATATCAAGAATATCCGCACTAAATTGAAATATCATTTATATATCTTCATCAAATATAGGTCAGATGCATGATTAAACAGTAAAGTCCAGTGAGTAGTCATCTATGTCCAGAATTAGTGCCATACATGCTAAAAAGTATTTGAATAATATTTTGAAAGCTTCACATTCCACGTATTTGTCTTGTATGTTGAGGCAACTGTTTGCATTCACTAATGGTTATGAGATTGAGAACAATTTATAAGCTTCAAAATGCACTACTAAGTGCTTTCTTTTTCAACCTTCCTGGGTGGATGAAGCAAAGATGTTCACTTTAAAAGTGACCAAAATAATTTAATACCTTCTTCTGGTAATGTAACACATTTGTCCATAGAAGTATCTGCTGTGTTTCAAAAACCATCACCTTTCTAGATGCTGCTTGGAATATTTTTTCAAATATTTTAACTGACTACATCTTAATAATTAGCTTTGTAATACCTTGGTTTTGAGAAACTTAATCCAAGATATCTCATGGACAATGTAATAATTAAAAAGCAAGATCAAATTATTCATATGTAAGACTGTTACAGACTGTTGAGTAAACTGTTTAACTTGACAGGTTGTGTAGTCAGACAAGCCAACCCTTTGTGGGTTAGTCCTGGTAAATAGAAAGCTTGTTGCAGAGCTACAACTCTGTCTCACTAAGAGGTTGATACCTGCCAAAATAATGCTTCTAAATACCTTTTTTAGAAAGCCATAATTACTTTCTGCATTAAGTTGTGCTGTTCTTTTAGGTTTAACTGCCACATAACTGGATTTATCTTGGACTCCATAAAAGTAGTATTTGTCTACAATTATGTGTGCTAATTCTATTTCCTGCACCTTGAGCTGAACAATCCTGATTACCAAAAGGAAGCTCCCTATTTGTCAGTTTGCAGAAGTTGGAAAAAGTTCATGACTAAGATAACTGAGATTTTTCAGGGCCTTTTATGAACCAAGATTTGCGAGAAAACTTAATGTAATACTGGATCCTTAGAGCATGGAGAGTGAGAATGACAGGGAATTCCAGATTAAATTTCTGCAGAAATGTAAGATGCGAAGTAATAACCTACTCGTCACATAAACTACACAGCTACTGTGACATGCTGCTTTGATTTCTATCTGAAGCATGCCCCACTTTTTCCCAATAAAAACTGCTTGCAACGTGACATACAAGCAAGATACTGTAATGGCATGGTTTGTTTGTTAAATTTTTATTTTTTAATCTACTAACAAAGTTCTTCCACTGGTATAGAGTTGATTTTTATCATGTAAACATTTGACAGATGTCTAGCCCAAGAAAATATGCTTGCTTAGACACTAACTGGCAGAATTGACTATTCAAAAAATTGATAATATGAATCAAATTACACTTCCCTATTATATCCTCAATACTGGTCAGGTTATTAAGCAATACACTTTATTCAATTGCTTTCCTTCAATTGCTGTAAGCAAAATAACACAAGTTAACTTTTTGTAAGCATATACTGCATTTTAATGTAAAAGAATGTCTTGTAGCACCTTACTTTTGCTGTAGTTGACATAGCTCCTGCCATCTTCATCTGAGAGTTCATGACCTTTGTCTGAGTTGACATAGAAGTGACTTTAGAGCTAACAGCGTATGTTCGATTTTTCTGTTTCCGCAATTGTACAAGCTGTTTTGCTAGAACTTTACAGGCTTCCTTGTTACCAGTCTTAGCCATCTTCTTTATTTCCAGTTCCTATTAAAAATGAACAAATAATTATTTCTACTGAATTTTCATTCAAAGACTTTATAAAATGTTCAAGCCTTAACTTGAATAAAATTCCAGAAGTTAACTATACTCTTGACTTTTTTTTCAGGACATTAAAACTTACATAAATAGTAAAATACTTGCTTTTCTTCCAAGGTTACTTAGTAGAATAAGTGCAATGCTTTTCAGCTTTGACAGAGGAAAAAAAAAAAAAGAAAACAACAGAACTGAATTATAACAAAGTAGCACACAGTTTCCCCAAAAGGCCTCACACCAACTTTTGCATAACGTCATATTAATTTATATGTGAACATTCAATTCCATATCTGGGCATGGAGTAACACTTCAAAAAAAGTGAAGAAATGATTATGGCCAACCAGTTGTTAGTGCAATCTCTAATCTTCTTTCTTACATTCACTTGTAAGCCATATTGTGAATGGAAGAAATGGAAAGTTCATATGCTCTGCTAAACGCTTTTTCAGCTTAAAGAGAATCTCGTAACCTTTTTGTGGATTAATGGCAGATAGGCAACAACCATAGGCTCTGTTTGCCAACACAATTTACCTGGACTTAGCTTAGCACATAATAAAAGTGGTATATTTTGTCCATCTGTCAGTGCATGTTGTAGACAGCAATGAGTTACAATAAACAAACCTATTTATCAATCCATGAAGAATTATTTAGCCCAGAGGTACCAAGGAAAAGTTTGTCAAAAAAATCTCTGCTAACAGAGTTATTTAAAACTATGCCTTTTGATTTGTGACTCAGTAATGTAAGCTTTCCAAACGTTTTTCCTTTTTAGCCTTTTTAAAGAGTTTGCTATAGTAACTGAGTTCTTTTTATGATGCCAGTTATACATTTTGATTTTTACCATTAAGTAAAAGTAGCCTTTAAGACCAGCACTGTAACTCTTCAGGAGAATACACCTGCTATGAAAATACAGATGCTTCACTTTATGTACACTGGTGGTCCAGAAAAATGCACTTATAAGAGGATATGTAGGACCAAAAAAGTAAACGCTGGTCACTAGAATATGCAAAACAGTCATTTAAAGGCAAATGTAAACTGATCCATTGTGTCAGGTTTACTACTAGAGAAGATTGTGGTTAAGCTTACTATAGAGATGGCACCAGCACAAGATGTTCTCCAAAAGTCCGTAATTTCTGGAGGGCTTTGTCATAAATATTATTTTTAACCTAAGAAAGTACAGATCAGCAAGTAAGGAACATAAGACTGTTCAAATATTAGAGGCCAGAAATATATGCAAAGATGTCCTCTGTGTAGGTAGCTCGTGGAGATCACAAAACCAGAATTCTATAGCAAGCCCAGAATTTTCTTTTTTTCAACAACTCAATAATTGCAAAGTATAGGAGAGATTAGTTTGCTCACCAGCAAATTCTAGTTTGCACATTAGTTTTAATGGCAAGCATTTGATTTTCTCACTGAGATCAATACCTAAGTAGCATATATAACTTGATTTTCAAAGTGAAATTTAAAACCAACACCAACCATTGCTATATTACTGCAGACAACCCAGGTGGAGAAATCAAACCTTATATATTGATTATTTTATTCTTAACAAAGAAGAACTTGGCTAGCAAGCTGCAACACACTATTTGCTTTTGAGATTTTTGGGGTTAGCTTATCCAAGTCAGTTATGTTCTTCTGAAAAAAAAAATAATCAAAATTCATATAGTTATATAAGGTTACAGAACTGAAATAGAACTGTCTGTACAATATTAGGTATTCAGAATAGTATCTCATACTTCAGGAGAAAAATACTTTCTGAGGAAAGAACATAACAAAATGTTCTGGGATTGACTGACAAGTCCCTGGTCCTTTTTCACCTGATCTAACTCAGAAAAATTAATATTTATCGTCCATTGACTCTCTCACACAAACAGTATATTTTTAACTCTTTTGAAGACCTGATTCACTTCTCCTTTCTTCTCTTTAGAAATTCAATATTTCTGAAATAATTCAATGTCACAAATAATCAGAACTTCAATATAAGTATTCATGAAAATTTAGGTCTTTCCAGAGTCAGAACATTTCATACTGAAAAATGCCTGATCTATGAGTAACCTATTACATCTTACCTGTTCAAGGCTTCAAGAAACACTTTTTCTGACCTCTTTTAATTTCTTATACCCAGCTCTCAATATTCATGTGACTTGCTGCCATGAAACACCTTAGTAGCGACTGAAACAGTAACTGGTTTTATACAGCTTTTCCCACAGTTGGAGGGTATCTTCATGCATCAAACCACACCATCTGTCACATCCATTTAAACTATTATACTGCCACACAGGTGCAGCATCCATTCATTGAATACTTGATAAACCCTATTCACCAAGTTTTCAAGAAATCTTAGTTTAGGCAGATACTTTTAATATTATTAGCTAGCTTTAGGGAAGTTCTAGATGAATGAAAAGAATAAACCCATGGGGTTATTAACGACATTCTATGCTTTTTCAAGCACTTTCTCCTACTGGAGAGTCATGGTAACGCATGGTAGCACTGACAATTTTTAGTTTTCCCACTACTAGACCATTGATTCAAAAGCCTGTTAGAAAAAAAAACCTTCTGAAGGATAGAGAATACTAAGGATGGAGGGGAAAAAAGTTAGTATACTTATTTAATCCAAATACGTTGTTTCTGGCTCTACCTATGTTAAACACTGAGAATCACTTTTAGATAGTAAATTGTTTTCCAACAAAATTTTAATAACTGAGAAGTCAAAAATCCAGTTTTTCAGTGTTCAGTTGTTATGTACTGAGTAGTATCTTCAGCACTTTGCATATTTTTTTTTTGTTATATTGGGCAGGTGTTTGTCTTTAAAGAGTAAAATAAAATTCCCTATTGTACTTACCAGTTGCTTTTCCTGTTTTTCAAGTGCTGCTCTATCTCTGGTTATGGTCCTCTGTGTACCTCTTAACTCTCGATTTTGCTCCTTTATTATATCTGGAAAGAAATATAGATAGAAAAAGGTCTTCAATATTATATAAACATCTCGTTTGCTGAGTGCTCTGCAGACACGTGTGTCAGACAGTTTCTTCTCATTCAGAACGAACAGCCAGATATCAAAAGAACTGTTGGTATCTCAAATACCTAACATTGTATTTTGCCCATATTTAATGTATACAACACAATTATGTTTCAACAGAATAGGCCATATGCAATAACAAAAAGGCTATTTTACCTAGAATATTTCTTTGCACCATAGCAAGAGCCTTAACCCTACGGTATGGGTTAGGTACGCGCACTTTTTGACAAGTTTCAAGCCTAACTCAGGGTTAACGTTGTCACTGTGAGCTCAGACCTTTTCAACAAGTCAGACCCAACTGCAAGAAGGTCAGCTGAAGAAATCTAATATATGAGATCCCAGAGAAGTTAAGGAGTTCTTAGGTCCATGAAAACAGTGAAGTTACTCTGAGATGCGAATCTTGGATCTTGCTCTTCTCTGTCCTCATTCTGGTTTAATGGAGATTATTTTTCTCCATAAATGTACTACATCTGTACAGCTCAACTTCAAGTTAGACTATGAAGCAATAATTTACAAACTTTTTCAATTAGTAGATGCCTAAGAATATTTAGGTACAAAAGTGGAGGCCTTTATAGCAAATTTAAGTTTTCTGACATCTGACAAAGCATGCAGAAGCTTGAATGCTATCACATGAAATATATCATCTTTCATAAATGTTTTGTTCACTCTGCTATTTAAAAGTTTTTTTACTGGTAACACCCACTTACTAAAAGTATTACTTTTAATATAGGCGTCAGTCACACTAGTTGCAATTAACTTTTGTTAGAATTTACAGTGAGTGCTTAGGTGTGATTCACCTGGGCAAAGGTAGAGAGGTCTGCATGTGACTCAGCATCCTCTGACCTTTATAGAGGAAACAATTTAATGCTGTTAGGAAGATTCATTTATTCCTAATGCATGCATCTACTCTTAGATAAACTTTGGATGAAAGGTTAACAGGAGTGAACTGTCATGTAAATTTTGTGTCTAATCCACGGAAGGAACATCATAGTGTGGTTATGCCATTGTACTTAAAGTCTGAGGCACGTGAAAAATCAATGCAAACAGGCACAGTTACCAGCAGAAATGATGGCATGAAGGATAAATTGTTGATACACAGACACCCTTTTCAGTTGTTAAGGCTTGCAACTATTTTTCTAGAAACAAAGAGGCATTCAGATTCTGTTTTCTCACATTAAGAGATACTGTAAAACATCCATAGCTGAAATAACTTCAAACTTGACAGGTTCCAATTAAAAAACCTCAAAACCTTCAGTAGTATTTTGAAGAGGACATGTATTACCCCCTCCCATCAATCGTTTTCAAGCAAATAAACACATATTGCAAACAAACTCTGTAAGGAGACTTCTTTTTATAGTACTAGCTACCCCTGCTCCTAGAAATACACAAAAATCATCTTTGGGAAATGCAGACTTTTCAATGGACATTAACAAAGAGCTGAAGGATGATACAGTACATAACGTTACGTTCTTCACATGAGCAAAGCGTCATTGAGAATTATTCTGAAAAAAAAAATGCTACAGGCAAGTAATTTTGAAGGTAGACAATCGTATATTACTTGCACAGCTGCACTTGTGAAAATGAAAGAAAAGGCTTAATAGCTACATACAAGACTGTCTTCTCTAACTGAAGTAACTATTAAAGAAATCCCCTTAGCGCAGAAAACTCGAGAAGTAGGAACTTCAAGACAATAAGAAACTAGGAATATAATTGTCAGGAGACAATAAGGGCTAGCACAATGCTTATTCCTGTAGGATTTTTTTCTTTTTTTTCTTCCCTCACTCTGATCTCACGTCATGGCTTAAACTAAAGATAGCAATAAACCAAATAGAACAGTTGCCTTCAATTACGTTCAAGCCCTTCCATTTATTTTTGCAAGTGAGGGACAAGATGAGAACTCTGAACAAGAACCCAAACCCTAGCTCTGCTCCAGCAGCAAGAAGACGACGGGGTATTTCTGAGGCAGCCTTCTGCCAACGGCCATCCCCCTGTGGCACCTGCTCTTGCACACGGGGGTAAGGAGGACGCGCCTCCATTCCTGAGAACTGGTTGGACCAGAGATGCCCTGACCTGGCTGCCATCACCTGCCTTGGCCATGGGAGCTCAGTCATCTCCTCCTTCCCCCCCTCGCAGACTGTGCGCCAGAAATGGGAAGGAACAAGTGGGAACTACGTACTCTTCCTCGGTGAACTACAATTGGCTGACGTGCAGCGTCATTTTTGGTGAGCACTTCTCAAGCCAAGCCTCATATGATTTGACAGGGGACACCCAACACACCACCACTCAGCCACTTTCAGGGCTCTTGCCAACACCTGGCCTCTGCCCCAGGTGTTGCATGAGGCAACAACGCCTCCTCGGGGGGCTGCCTGGTGTGTCCTGGAGTTACTCAGGAGCTAAGCAATTCTTCCTGGCTTCACTTTCCAGAAGGTGACTCTTACACACAGATCTGTTAACAGCTCGGCCACAGAGACGACAAGACCAACTTGTCCCAAGACCCTCGCCCACCATCTCCTCCCCAGCCCCAAAAGCACTCGGCCCCCTCCCCGTTTGCTCCAGCAAGCTCCCCGCAGGCATTTTTGGTGTGTCCCGCCCCCCGCCCCCCCCCCCCGGGCAGCGACATGCGTGTGTCCCCCCTTTACCCCCCGGCACCCCCAGACGGGGCCCGGGGCCCTGTGCTCGGTGAGCCCCCGAGCTCCAGCTCCGCCGGGACGCGGGGCCCGAGGCCGCCCCGCCCGGTTCTATCTCCCCCGTGCCCGGGGCCTCTACAAGGGCCGGGGACAGCCGCCCCCTCACCGTCCACGGTCTTCTTCTTGAAAAGCGAGGCCATGGCCTCCGCGGGCTCCGTCAGCCTCCTCCTGCTGCGGTGACCAGGAAGCGGCCGGGGCCCGCAAGCCCGCCCGGCTCCGCCTCATCGCCGGCGAGGGGCGGGACGGGGACGGGGACGGGCCGCAGCTCTTCCACGCCTCCCCGCCCGGGAATGGGACCGGGAATGGGAATGAGGCGGCCCCGGCTTGGGTCTGGCGGTGGGGCTGAGTTGGCCCCAGCTCGGGGAGGCTCGGGGCGGCCGCGGTCCCCGCTCTGCCAGGGGCCACAGCTGGCCCGGGGCGCGACAGTGGGGGGAAAAAGTGAAAATTCTCATGGGTTTTGGTGTCTGATTGCAAGCCTTAATTTTTAATGAGGTGGCTTGTACCTAGCTGTGGTTTTATCGTTGGCGATTAACTATGTGCGCTCCAACTAATTAGGAAAAAAACACCACACTGGAACTAACAGTGCACTGAAGAAAACACAGAGCTGGCGGTTTGAACACTAGCTGCGCATGCCTTCCCTCCCCTGAAACTGTTGGTCCTTTTTAAAATGTAATTTGTAAGGAAAAACAGGCAACTGTAATCTATTTTGATAGCTAGATATAAATCTAACCTGGGGAAGAACCGTAAGTTTATGGTAGCGGTACCCTCATCAACCACACTTTTATAACCCTGTGTGAATCTACTGGAATATTACAATAACGGTGTAAAGATTTATGTGAGCATATGTAACTATAAGCTATTTATTTTGTGACAGTGCTACTTAATTTTCTGGAAGTACTGATTTTAATTCCAAATAGCAAGTTTTCATTGTTGTCTGCATGGCCTTTTAGTGCTAGTTGTTCTTCTAATCTAGTTGTGCAAGCCTAAAATTCAGGTCATGCTCGATCACATAAATACTATGAAAATTTAACAATTCACTGTAAAGTAGGTAAAATAGACTTTGCAAGTTTATTCCTTTGTATCTGTTGCTGTCTGTTCAGTCAAATCAGTCAGGGATGAATTAGTAAGCAAAACTGAAATTCTGGCTTTAAAAACGCACAGATGAAGGGGAGGAGACACCTTGTAATTGACGCTCAGTTCTCCACTTTCCTGAGAGAAAGTCTGGGCAGCTTAACTACAGGCCACTCTTAAAATGAGCTAATTAGCTATGAGACCAGAAAAGCACTTTTCCATAATATTTCTTCATGAATGTTTTCTTGTGATGAGAGAAACAAAGCTGTCCATAATAGACTTCATGACTGCGATAAATAAAGTACGTCTGAGCTATTGCTTGCCAACTGTTGTTTTTTTGTGCTCCAAACCTGATTGCTGTTATGGTACCATACACTGAGAAGTCCTTGAATTTATCTCTTAAAAAGACTAATGCTTAAACTTCAGTGTTGCCTGTAGATTCTCAATATCCTGTTTCAAGGTCTATTTGAAATACATAAAAAAAACCCGTAGTCTTTTATGCTATAATCAAACTTTAAAAATCAATCAGATGGAATAAATAACCCTTCCTTAGTGACCATATGCAAATGTCAGTAGCAAATGGAAGAAGGGGCTTCCTATTTTCTGTTTGTTGAAGACAGAGTAAAGCAGGTCAACAACACTGGTTCAGAAGAATGGTATGATATCCTGTATTAACTTGAAACCGAACAGCTTCAAAGTGCAAAAAATGATTTTTTTAATCTATGTGTGTACAAGCTATTCTGGCTGTGGGCCATTAAAATATTTAAGCATATTGTTAATTTAAAACAGGTGACTTAGGTTCAGTCTACTTAAAACAGGTGCTCAGAAAAAAAATGGCTGATATGAAGATACCCTCGTAAGGCAACACTTCTATGTGCTGTTCTCCAGGATAGTCTATGTAACAGCTGATCTGGAAAAATACTTTTCTTATATACTTGGAGGAAAGGGTGGGGGGGAGGGGGAAGTGAGCTTCCATGCGTATGAGTCTTGAAGAAGCTCTCAAGGTTATGCTTGAAATCTTTTCAAGCTTTCTGACTATATCAGTTGGTCTAATGCAAGTTGTTAGTCTTCTTTACCTCCCTTGCTAGGGTGAGGGAAACCTTGCAAGCTGGCAATCTAAGGCAAGCTGTCTTGGGATGCTTTGTGGATAATGACCCAAATTCAGTACCGTTTGATCTCTTCTGGGCCTAATTTCTCATCTGCAGATATAAGAAAATTAAATGAGGCCATGTGTAGTAAAGAATGAAGTGGGTAAGCTGAAAATTGTAGGAGCCTGATTAAGATAGATGATCAAAGAACTGTATAAATGTATTGTTATATGAAATGCTTATGGCATAAAACAAGGTCGTAAAGAGAAGTGTCTTTGGTGCTTCAGCAGCTGGATGTGTTCCAAGTCCCACAAAGACTTGCACGTGCTTTACTTTATCATGGAGAAGCTCCACTGAAAACAGACACAGCACCTTCATATTTAAGAGTTTGTGAGATCATTGTGTAAAGGCTAATGTGACTTATGCCTTGTAATATGGAGGCAGATTGAGTTAGGAGGAGGACAAAATGGAAAAGTCAGGCTGAATGTTATGGTTGCATTTAGGTGTATGAATCCCTTGAAGCCTGCATGTGTGTGTGTGTCATGATGCTATCTCTAATTGCACTCAGTAGTAACACTTGGAAATCGTGGTGCCCTCAGAGCAGGGAGGTGGTGGTAATACACATGGTGGGAGAAAGCTATGAGGAGGAAGGTGAGCTGGAAAGGTACAAGAGAGGATAGGTTACCATTGTAAAAGGGGTGTGTGTGTAACAAAAGGTGTGTGTGTAAATTTGTGAAGAAAACTAAAGTCAGAAACAATAGGAATAAATGAGAAGGACCTAGAGGAGAGGATAAAGAGGACTGAGAGAAGCAGTGGAGATGCTGGAAGTTCCATCTGGTATCGTGGTTATGAAATTCATTCCTTCTGCTTTGTTCAAAATGAAATCACTTATTTATGTATGCAAGTCTAAAAAACAGTGTTTTATACAGTGTATCTCACCCTCATCTTACAGGTTAGACAACGTTCCTGTAAAGCTCACAAGAACTGAAAAATACCTCATTTATAGGAGGAGAGGGGGAGTTGCATCTAGCAAATGCACAGGTATGAAATAACAGCACTGAAAATAAATTTATAAGACAGATTTTATAACAAAAAGTATTTAACTATCTACAAATAACTAATGAGTTGCTGTTTGGTAAGAATAATGTAAGAATAAGCCAGGTTGTGATTAGAACATCAGTGGATTATCTACTTGGAAATAGTTTATATCCTTCAAAGTTTTCACTGCTTCCCCCCCCCCCCCCCCCAATAAAAAATAATAATAATAATAAAAAAAGTTAGTTTAAAAATATTGAGGAATGTAGTGAATCTAGAAGTCTTGCTTCCTGTCTTTTAGTAATTTAAGATGAATTAGGCATGTATGTGAAGCAGGGAGCGTACTGTTGGTCTTACAAATAACTTAATTGATTCTTCCTTTCACTGTTCAAAATGAATCAATTGCCAAAGAGCTGCTATTCATCTGTGCCCTATAGCATGCAAGACGTGCAGAATAGAGGGGAAATACACATGTAGGTATGGAAGCATGTTTTGATTTAGTTCGTTCTTGTGAGGACTGTGTGACATCTGTGGAGACTGAATTTGTCTGTTTATGTGAGAAGGGGTTTGTGATGTCAATATTTTGCCTGATAATCCACTAAATTCACTTAACAAGCTTCTGGGTTAAAAAAAAAAGTGAGAATGAGTTAAACTGTAGTATCTTAAATGTGGGATGTTACTGCAGAGTTTGAAGATCTTTTGATGAATTGGAACTCTGAATGTTTGAAGGATGTTGTCTTTATCTTAATTTTTTACTCCTGAATGTGTTTTGTTTGCAAAAGTTGGGTGGAGTAGTAGTGGTGATGAGATTAAAAAAAAATCGTAAATGCATGTAACTTAGGCAAATAAGGTTTTGTGTTGTATGGAGACAGAATACCAAAGTATATAGAGACACTTATGTATAAAAGATTACATGTTTGAGACTTTCAGCATCTTAATATAGCACAAGTACTCTGCACCATTTAGCATGTGCATGAAGTGTGATACTTTGTAAAACCGTTTAAATGTCTAGCCCCTCCTTATAGAAATCTGGTTTTAATTATTACCTTGATTGGTGATGATAAGATTCTTTCGAGTTGCAGGCTGCATGCTTTATAACCTTCACATCTGATTGCAAGGTTCTTCCTTGGTGAAAGAGGAAACACTTCATTATAAAATAGTGACATTGCTTTGTACAAGCAGATTTAGTTTTGCCTCAGTAATCAACTACAGTAGGACACCATGTTTCTGTAGGGCATTAATGAAATCAAGGGTTATACTTTTAAAAGCATTTACTTGCAAATACCATATCTTTAAATGACTTTGCCTAAGGAGAAGCAGAAATCCATGCTATCAACAAAATAGGTAACTACAGTTAGTATTTTATCACAAGCTTCAAGAACTCCTCAAGGCATCAAGTTTAGGGGAAAAAAAAGTGAGAGATTATGGGGAGGATATTTATTATTACAAACTGCGAAGTCAACAGGGACCACTAAATGTTCTTACAGTCATAATAGCCTATCTCATGTTAATTCTAGCCTCAAGCTGTGTGACTCTTTATGTGCAGAGATAATGGGGGGTAAAACTGTATTTTTAGTTTAGCAGCAGATTCCTTCCAACCATGGAAAATAAATTAGAGAGCTTTGCAAACTAAAAATGATTTGGGCTTTGAACGAATTCCCAGCAATAATATACAAGACTTATTACCCTGGGTACTTAGAGGGTCCCGTATGTTTGTGGCTGAGAGTAGTCATTTTGATTGAATACTGCTTCAGTAACTTGTTTTCAAATAATCTGCTTTTAACACAAATCTGTTAATCCTAAAAAGAAGCCCTTTTTGTTAGTGTTCTTATTATTTGTACTTCCTATGTGCACCTTAGATAAAAATTAGCATGTTACTCAGGAAGATTGCTGCATTAGTAGTGAAGTTGTTATATTTAACTTATCTGGAATTCATTGCACGTAGACGCTTAATGCATAAAGACTTGTGTTAAATAGGTTCAGATCTGAGAATGTATGTACATCTGCTCAAGTATGTAGTGTTTAGAACAGTACGAGTAGTTGTTCTAAAATTATGCATTACAAATGTAGAAAACTCAGTTTAAGGTTATTACTGTTCATTTGTGTTACTTTATTATCTAAGAACATGGCTGCTTTGGGTTAGGAATTCAATACATGTGAAACAAAAACACGCTCTGCACCAGAGAATACATTGTCCCAGTATAATGAGAAATAATATGTGGACATCAACATATTGGACAGTGGAAGGAAACCAGAAGTTTTCTTACGTAGCCTCACGTCCTGTCTGTGCATAGGTATCAATGCAAAAAGATCTTAAGAAGGTATTTGAAAGACCTTTGTAGCAGCTTGTGAAGAAGTCTTTCCAACAGCCTTAAGTAGCAAAGAAGACAAAAGATGCTTGTTTTGTCAGAAGCAATCTTAAGAACAGGTTGTGAAGAGCTAGCATTAATGAAAACTGAAGGAGTCTGTGGGCTGTGAATGTGGGATTGTACAGAGATTGGCATAGGCCAGGGATGGCCTTGAATAGAGATGCATCTCAGGTGGGTAACCAGAGGAACTAAATGGAAGGAGTTAGTGAAAATGGCTGTGTAATCAAAGCAATGAATTGAAAAGGCTATCTTCTGCAAATCATTTTGAAGGAACCAGGTTAGCTACATCAGGGACATAGATGTTGCAATCACCTGGCATCACAATAACAGGTGTCTGGACTAAGCTTCAGCTTGGCGTCTAGATAGGAAAGGCTGGTTTAGCTGGGCTGCTCTGCAGGAGTGAGTGGTAAGATTTCTATACAGCAGAAACAATGAGGATCTGGAGATGATGCTCAGCTTGAAACCCTGAATAATGGAGGTGAAGTTGGTGGTGGTTGCAGTCATTACAAAAGGAAGAAGGCTGGAAGCACTGAGTAGTTGCTGTTTGATTCAGCATTTTTATAACAATTTTTATGGGGGAGATATCTTTTGAGAAGTTAGTAGATAAAGTAGAAGTTAGAAGATGAAGTAGAAGGACTTTAATATTTCTTTTATTCTAAGTGCATGATATTCTTCATGCCTTAAGGCAACAATTCTTTTTACTTCTGATGATTCAGCTACACTTTAAAACATTTTTTATTCTATCTTTTGAAAGCTGTGGGAAGAAACAAACATTTATTTAATAGAGTTGTGCTGGTATTATTGCATCCATATGAAGACAAATCTAAAAATTTTAAAAACATTAATGTTTCTGTTAAGTAGAAAAGGAATACAAAAAAAATCTCTCAATACTGGAAATGTTAAATCAAGGATTTCTTATCTTTTTTAGTGATTTATATTTTTGCTGGGGTTCAGAAGGCTTGTCACTTATCTTGTCCTTTGAGAATAGCTATAGCTACCTAATGGTCTAATCCAACAAAAAATATGTTCAGGTCCTGTATTGCAAAAGCACATATAAAACTCAAATTTACTGGTATCTACTCCCAAAACATATATTACCAGAAAGCCAGCTATAGTTTGTATTGCATTGGGCCCTTAAGTGTTATAAAAAAATGGCATATTCCTTGCTTTTCATAGCTTTATGACCAGCAAGACAACATCAAGCAGTTTATTGCAGACTCTGTTTATGCTTTGCAAGAGTGCAGCCTAGTATGCCCATGTGCATGCTTTGTTTTCAGCACCAACTCTGGAAGCGTTTTGAATCTCATTTCATTTTATTTGAGTCTATGTTCTCTTTGTTGTCTGTCTGTGAATCTGTATTGAAAAAGTTAAATTTGGACCAATGTCGTTTTCCCTGTTTAAAAAGGCATTGCACTTATTTTAGATTAGTTCAAACTTTTTAATGGCACACTTGGCAATTTCTTTCTTAACCCTTCAATGCTGACTTCACTTTACTTTGTTAAAGTAAACCATGCCATCTTAAGGGAAGGCAGGGGAAAAAAAGCTCAGCTACATGTAAATGAAGATTCAGCTCTACAAAGACAGGAAAGATATTTGGCCATATTAACTTCAGTGTGAATTCAATGGATAATCCCTTTATATGATAACTGAGGTGTTTCATTGGTAAATGAGGTCACCAGGATGCACATGCAAGTATCTGTAGCAATCTGGAAACCTCAACTGTCACTGACAGAAGCAATGTTGAGCAGTCTCTACTTTCTCTGCCTGTACAATGTCACATCTTTTGAGCTGAGCCTTTTGATCTAATTAGATCCCTATTCAGGGGGCTTGTCTGGTTTAACCTTTAAATGATATCTGAGAAAACACATGTCTTTGGTGGCTCTTTTTTTCTTAACTTGTATGCAGTTAATGGAAGGGACTAGCTTAACAAGTGTTTGCTTGTAAAATATTACCACTAGATACTGCTTTTTCCTTCTAATTTACTCCTTGATCCCGATATAGCTGTAGTTGCTAAAAACGTTTGGAAATTATAAAACTTGGTACTATTTTACATGGAGGGTGTGAACCACGGGTGGGTTTGATGTCCCAGTTTAGCTGAGTTCTTCTGAGCCTCTTGCCTGTCTTTATTATGTGCATGATCATTCTTTCATCAGAAAAGTCCTTCTATCAGGTCTTGCTCCAGTTTCGGTAATGAATCAGAGAAAGGGCTATTCTGCTGAGAGAGAGTTGGTGGCTGCAACTATTTTTACTGTTTTTTATAGTGTGCATCAAAGTCTGTAGGCTGAAATCCTGGCCCATGGAGCAGAGGGGAAAGAAACTCAATGGTATTTTTCTCCCTGTTGTCCAGGAGAGCTGAAGTCCTCCAATTAGGATGGATCCTGTGGTCCTGGGAAGTACAGCTGGCTGGGAGGTCAGGGAAAAACAGCTCTGTATGATATGTCTTTTTCACAATGGCAGTTCCTGATTGTATATCCCCCTTGGAATTACTGAGGTTTGGCTTTTAGGAACAGTCCCTGAACAAGCAGGTATTTTACATGATGCTGATGGAATTCTGAAACTGGCTGTTTTGTTCAAATGTCTGCTAACATCACTTAATAAATTAGATCTTTTGTTATTAACTGCCTGATCACAACTACTGAAATTTGTGACGTTAGCCAAATCCACCAATGTGCAATTTAGCTCTCACTGTAGTATTAATTACAGCTGCTGCTTGTGTTCATTGTTGCCATTCATGTTCATGGAATGCTTTAATAAAGGGAATAAAAAAGGGGTTTATCATGTGCTTTCCTGTTGTATACAAAAATAGATGATACAAATTCACCAATTTTGTCTCACTTTAAAATAGCTTCTGGAAATAGTGGCCTATGAGGGAATAGGGCTGATTGACTCATTCGTTGTGCATAATTTATCCTGAAAAATTTGCATTTTTGTACATGTATTATCCATGGAGAAAAGAATTTACATTCATCTATTTGTTATTCATAATCTTGCATTTAATAGTTTATGAATTGCTGTCTGAATTTTTTAAGAAGTGCTCGTTTCACTGTTTTGTTGCGTGTGATGTATGGTGGTCATCAAAGTCATCTTGACAGTTTGTGGGTCCTCACTGGAAGACTAAAACTTTTAAATAGAGAACAATTATTGCTTTCTGTGGTTCTTTTTGGCCATATGAGAATGTGCCTCCTCTCTATGAAGAGAACTCATTTGCCAGCGTTTGTTAGGAAATGGATATGGTCAAGGGGGGCAGCTGTTTAGACTTGCAGTATTTGTGAATTTTGTTTGTGTGAGACTGTGAAATCTGGTTTTCTTGTCAGACCAAACTTCTCTTTCTTTTGTGAGAAGGCAGTGTAGCATGGAGGCAGTGTAGGACTGGGAAACGTGATGTCTGTAGCTCCCGAGCATGAAGCAGCGCATGTAAAGATGATGGAAACCCACTGAGCAAAGTAGTGCAGGTGCCAGAAACAGTTTGTGTACATTAGCATGGTATTCCACTCATAAAAATATCCATGTCAGGCTTGCAGTTCAAGAGTTTCTTGGTGTTATATTTTATATCTCTACTGAATTAAGTTTTTGTACATGTTCGTGTATGTACATGCATGTATCTCCATTGTATATACACATACGATGTTTCTACACACCTCAGTTTTACTCTTCTATTCAGTTCTGCTCTGTGTGCAAATGGCCTTGCACAGGTCTGTTTCTTTTCTTGTCTGGAAATAGGAGTAACAAACACTTCCCATTTCCTTCTCAGGATTGTTGTATTTTATTAGCCTGTGCTTTCAAGCCGTTGTGAGCATGCTGACCATTTGCATGGAAAAACCAATAGTGCTGGATTGCCAGGGTCCATTAATGAGTGCCAGGAGGAATTAATGATATAATCACACGTGCAAATATACAAAATCCCCGAATGTTAGTTTTATGCATGGTTACCACTGATGTCAAAACTATAGGATGTAGTATAATCAAATAATTTATTAGGCACAGCTGGTTAACTGCTTACAGCAAAACAACCTGTAGCTTAATTGCTCCTTCTACTGTGCTGGTTTTATGCATATCTTTCTGGCCCCAATACCCAAAGCAGAAAACCCTGCCTTGGGCATCATTTTGGTTGTGCAGGAAACAGTGGGTCATAACTCATCCATGTCAAATTAATGTTGTTTTCATGGGACATCAGTGGCATAATGAAGGGAGAATAAGGGCATTAAGGAGAGTTAGTCCTTCAGTAGGACTTCCCATCTGATTTTATTGGTATGCTAAATGGAATCATATATATATTTTTTCCTCCTAATGAATCATAATGTCTTCAAATAATTTCTTTGGGGAAGAAATATAAACATTGTTGTTTTCAAGTATCAATAATATGTTTCAATTCAAATGGAATTATTTCATACATTTAGGATACAATAATGGAAGTTGCCACATGATGTCAACCCTAAAATATCTCTTCCTCTGAGGTAATTTTTCACTAGTTCAACTATTTTACTCTATAAAATACAAAGGTAAATGCCCTGCTCTGAGCCATGTTTTAGAATAGCAATTCAGTATTTTGATTTTATTTTCAGGATGCTTACTTCCATAGCCAGGTAGGTGAAGGATGCTGATTCTTAGTTTCTTGCAGGTCAGTTTGAACAAAACCGAGAAGGTTCTGTAGGTCATTAATTGTAAACGAAAATTTGAGAAATACTGCTTCATTTAATCATTGAAGCTTTTTACATGATGTGTTGGGTTTTCAAAATCTTCTTGATTTAGGGGCATGAGTCTGTTGGGGTAAGTGATACTCAGTCATGCAAGACATATCTGTGTTCAAGTTGTTCATTTATCAACACAGATAGCTGTTAAATCCTATAGAGTAATGACACTTTTTTGCAGCTTTAATTATGTCCGTATTAGAAGATTGTAGCAGTTAACTGTAGCTGTCACTGTTAAATACTTCAGAATTTTGTTAATAGCTCTGGTGGTCAATACTGTTGAAAATGTAATCTTATGTCTTTGTACCTTCTGTTTTTGTGCTTAGGAGCAGCAATTTCTTAAGTAAATACATGGGGACAGAAACAAAAATTAATAAAGCTCAGTAGTGGCATGAGTTAGTGTATCAGGTAAAACACTGTGGTTTCCAGGACTGTTTTGCCTTTTCTTTGTGCAGTGCTTAGTCCAATGAGTGCATAGTAATTCAGTGGAATTGCAAGGTCTTACTCCTTCATGAAGAAAGAATCACACAAATTGGCATGGGAATTTATTTTGCTGCTGCAAATTGTAATTGGGCATGAGCAGGTCTCTACCTTTCTCGCATGTTCTCTATTCCCTGTCCCTCCTTGCTTGTAATTTGAAGACATTTTAACAATACAGAAATCTACCCTCTCTGCAGGCCATTTAACACTTTCTTCTCATGTACCTTAGATAGCATGTGTCATGGCAGGTGCTCCAGTTTCATTTTTAAATCATATAAAGTATCACCATCTGCTTTTCTCTGTAGATCTTGAGGTGACAAGCTGTGAACTCCACTGTATCTCAGCACTTGTGCCAAAAAAAAAACACACCCTAAAATCTAAAATTCCATTTCATACCTACTGCTGTGAAAGAGGTGTCTGCCTTGGCAGAATTTAGCAGTCTCCTTAAACATTTGCTAGATTTCTAGTTTTAACATATGCATTTTAATGGAAGGAAGAGCAACTTGAAAATTTAATTTTTAATTTGTTTTTGGCCATCGGGTCTTGCTTAAGATATGGAATGTGGCTAATGTAGCTTGTCATCTATTTCTCTCTGCTAATTTCTGCCAAGACAAGTAGCCAGGTTCACTTCCTTTATTCCTGGCAATTTTATTTATGTATTTAATTAAATTTAAAATGACTTTATTTTAGTCAAGGATCTTAGGTGACTGGGAGAAAATCTTCTTTGCTTACTGGCATGGTGTGAATTCTCACTAGAGCGATCTTGTCAGAAAAATCCAGGTATTCTTACGTAACAGTTTCCAACTTGTTCTATTCCAGTGAATGTAAGGTTGGTTTCTTAACAAGTCCATGAAAAGTCAGTCAGCAAAATAAATTATACAGTAGGCTTTTTTTTTTTCAGGTATTCACACTTCCACTGTAAGAATTTTAAAATGATTTCCAATGAAAAAAAAAATGGTTTTAAACTAGTGTTATAGGGTGGTGTTGTACACACACACAAGATGTATGTGTAGTATTTATATATTCTGTGTTTAACTTAATGACACTATCAGACAGGAAACATTTTCTTCTATACTGGTTTTACTTTATTCTTGAACATTCCTTAAAACTGTAGGCTTTTTCTATATATATTTGTATAAGGTGTAAATGAAATTTTAATAAAACGTAACCCATCAGGGTGTTCCAGTGTGTATTGTGGTGGCTGGTATCTGATACTTTCTTCAGTTTTCTTCAGTTCTTGAAATTCATAGATAGTTCTTGTCATTGTTTTATCTTCAGTGGTTATTCTTTGAATGAAGATCATGTCTGGATATGATCTCTGGATTATAATTGGATATTGCCTTTTTCTGCCTTAATTTTATGACCTTTTTTTTTTTTTTGCAGTTATAGTGATATCGTGGAAGACTGTGCCTTTCTCTGAAAGGATAAAATCAATCACTAATTGCTGCAAATCCCTGGTCAGCTTTCTCTGGTGTTAGGTTTTTGTTCATACCGTTCCTTATTGAAAAACATTGTAATTTCTTTGGCCTTGAAGGATTTTATATTCTTGAAGGATTTTGATATTTCCCCAATGATATTACCTGTAATTACTTTGTGCGTTGTTTCCTTGTCTTTGCTTTTACTTTCATGACTTCCATGTGTACTTTTTTACATAGACTTCAGGGTTATTTTCCTGAAAAAATGCAGTAGATTGTTAGAGCATTTGTTGCCCCGTGAAGAGAACCAGAATCTATTAGTGCTGATTCTTGTTAGAAATGTATCTTATAATGCCTGAAATCTACCCAGCTTGTAGTTGCTTTTCCGTGTTGCATTGGTTTATTTTTCACAGACTGTTTTATTCATGCTTTGAGGATCCCTGCTTTTCTTGAGATAATTTATAGATATAGCTGTAGTAATAACAATGCAAATAATCAGAACTGTGAGAAACAGTTAAAATGTCAATCATCTAGTGCTGGTGTTGGGAGGAGAGGTTTCCCCTGCTTCATACTTCTTTTAGCTTTTTTCTCATGTCACATTTCTCACTGTGAATATTTTGTACAGACATAGTCTTAACTCTTGAAGTATTTATGGAAATATGTATCACAGGAACAGATGTATATGGCATTGTATATGTCTTGGAAGGGTCAGAGCTGAATGTTTAGGGGTCTGCCTCTTATCCGATGTACTCTTGTAAAATGGTCCAGCTTCACTGGTCATGTTCACTACATACATCAACCTGTTCTATGCTGAAAAGGAGAGACAAGGCTAACAAATGCTATAACCACTCCTGAACAACAATCTCTGTGTTTAGTGACACCAAGAACTAGATTAGCTCGTTTACTTTTTAGTCTCTTCTCTACAGGGAGCTGCTGCTGCTGGGGGGATGGGGCCACATGATTCTTTCCCTCTCTCCCATGAATGAGTATAGAAACAGTGCCATATATTCAGTGTGCTAACATTTGCATTACAAGTGCCTGTGCTGGGTTTAGAAAAGAGCTAACAGATTGTCATTGCCCAGAGCACTGGCATTACAATGATTGTTCCAATATAACATGGCTGTTAAACTTTTTCTTAACCCTTGTGCTACCTTAACCCAGTTTGAAATAATTATTTGCCTAGAGTAAGCCTTCCCAGACATACACATTTCAATACCCATCGTGATCTGGACAAAACAATTACCTGTTTCAATAACTGCTATCTGAAATGCTGTATGCGTCAGATGTATGGATTTTCTAAAATGCCAGAGTAGTAGATAATGCACAGCTTGCTGCCCAGAGCGCTGCTGAGATTAAACCCTCAGCTGGTGGAAAAATGAAGGATTATGCAAGGCTTTTCACACTGGTTTTCTGTATCCTCTACAGTTTTCTGAGAACTGGCAATAAAATTAACATCCTTTGTCATTTATGCCATTGTTATAATGCTGTCATCTAGCTTAACTTCAGTGGTCCTAATTTGATTGGTGGAAGATGGAAGGGCATCTGTTTACTTAGTGAATCCTGTATAAGTGAGTAGATCTAGAAAGTGTTGGGGGGGGAGGGGCTCATTTTGTAAACAATTTATTAAAATAAATATATATGTAAACAAGGAAAATCCTAAGTTTCATTTGTATTGAAGTTCCACAGCTAACTGAAAAAACTGAAAGTCTCAAACTTTTGAACTTTTTTTTTTTGACCTAGGTTTTGTTATCAAAATTATCGGTACCACCCTAAAAGAGTATTAACATTAGGGTGGGAATAATAGGAACTCTTTCAGGAAAAAAAAAAGAGGATTCTTGACAATTTTGCTAAATACAGTCTCAAAAAATATTTGTATGACATTTGAGGTTTATCATATTCTTGTCTGCTTATTCTTCCTTGGTCATGGTCATCTATTTTTATCCCCCAAACGCTTCAAAGCTTATTATAGGTCAATTCTTAGTCTTTCCTATCTCACTAAAGATAAGCAGATCTGTGTACACATCCATGAGATCCAAGTGTGATTACAAAATTTATTCATCTTCTTTGCAAAGCGTAGGTGCCAAATGCCAAAGTGTTCTTGTTCATTGGTACAAAAAAATGTATATCCAAAAGAATACTATAACTGAAGTAAAGTGCTTTTTTGTGTTGTTGTTGTGATGTGTGTGTTTGTTTTTAAGACCACCACGCTATAATCTGTAGAATTACATCAAGGGTAATTAAATCTGCTAATAAATTAGTATAGGAATGTCTATTTAAGCATTAGCAAATCCACTTCCCTCTCTCAGTAATAGAATACATCTATTGGAAAAGGTGGTGATCTTAATTACAGCCTGCAGACCTAACAAGTATTTAAACTTGGTTGCTTAAAAACAGCTCCTCAGAGCCTCATAGTCAAGCAAGCAAACAATTGGCATTAATGCATTTGGATTCAAATTCAATTCTGTTGTATTTTGCCTTTTAACAAGGTCAATTCACATCTATCTCTCCGGAAGGCATAGTCTGAACAATCTGGTCATTGCTGGGACATGTTAGCATTTTAAGTTTTAACAGAACTTCAATTTGCTTAAAATAATTTCTTAAAAAACCTGATAAATATGTCTTGTGCTTTTAGAAACTCCATATCACAGTTGTCTCTGAATTATTAGTAATGTTGCAGGAATGTCCGTGTTCACTGGAAAGTATATTCTTCAGTTTCCAAAGATTTTGCAGGATATGGAAGACCATTTCTTTCAAACCTGGTTCAGTTCAAACACCACTGTCATCAATTTCTTTCACTCAAATGTGTCATAAGATGGTTTTACTGGTGGCTGCAACTCCAAGAGCATGTTGGGAATTCACAATTCTTCAACGTTCTCATTCCTTCACTTTAGTCTTTTGTCAGGGAAGACATGAAAACATCTTTAGAGTTTTACCTCACCTGAGATGTTAATTCAGCTCCAGAAAAATTTTAATGTGATGAATCAAAACCAAAACAAAACATGTTTTGCTATGTTCATTCAATAAATTAAAACTTTGTTTGAATATACATTAGCCTTTAAACTTTGTATAGTTTTATATTTAACTAGTTAATATTAGTATTTTGTATCGTGATGTCATCTTCCATACTCAACTGATATTACAAAAAAAAAAAATCCCTCTTAGTAGCATACAAAGTATCCTTAATGTTGATGTAAGTTGCAATTAGTAATGTTTTCTTGCACTATTATCTGAAAGAAGAATGTGTGCTTATGTGCGTATACACACGCACCTATATATATATATATATCACCTACCATCTAGTAGGCAACAGCAATGTGTACTTTGAAGGAGAGACATAAAAGTAACCAGTACTATCTGGAAAGTGTTACCATTATATAAAGGATCTGTATGACATTTGAAGAATGAGAATTTCAGAAAATATACTAAATAAAACTATTTCAGTGCAGTTATATGACTCTGAAATGAAACTTCTTGCTAAAAAGAAAGGCATGATGTCCACTTCTGTGACTGGGAAGCACATCCAAATTAATGCTTTACTTTGTTTTCTCATTCAAATATATGGAGCAAGAAGCTCAATGTATAAGAACAAACAGGTATTTTAAGTAGTCTCTTATTTGGGATAAAAATATCATATCTGGTGGGCTGGTGTCATATACAGAGGACATATTCATTTTTTTGAGAAGATGGTATTTTGTGGGGGCTGTTTTTTTTTGACTGGTGCTACAGTATACCATTATTAATTCATTTATGACTGGAAGTTAAAATCTTCCATAAATATTCTATGTAGAGCACAAAATTGTCTAACATGCACATGTTTTGAAACTGTGAAAAAAGATATAATGTCATGGTCAACAAAATCAGAAATCGTAGAACTCTACTCCAAAAAAAAAAATTGTGCAAATGTCATCAGAAATAATAAATAGGATTCTGTTGCTGTGGGATAGTTGTTGCATATTTCTGTTTGTGAGAGAAAAGAGCTATTTCTGCAATTATTTTAACTATTTCATCAATCCAAAATAGTGTATCATTCTGAATTTCAAGACTGGATTTTGGCTGAAAGAAAAGGGCAGACTTGTGATTATTGAAATTTTAGACATAAATATTTTATCAGCAGTCTTGGCAGCTGTACCTGAGTACTATAGCACAGTCTATGGTATTTGTTGCATAAAACCTAATTAAAATTTAGACTAAACTGATGGCAGTGGAACTGGAGAGGGAAGGTTGCATCCTATGGGTCTCTTTTTTTTTCTTCCCTTTCATAAAAGTACCTTTGCCATTTTGTTCATTTGTAGCCAAGCAGCCCCCTTATGAGCTCAACATGTGTTAGAATCTGCTGTTGTTTGGCGTGCCACTGTCGGAAAGCAAATACATAGCCTGTTATTTGTTGTAGTTTTGTGTGATCCTTGGTAACTTCTCTGGCCAGGCATTTTCAGCTATCAAACATTGGAGTCCGGTTTTGGTCTGCAAGTTTACTCCATGTCATTGTAACAAAGATTTAGATGAGCAAACTGGGTTTTACATGAGTTTATTAGGTAACAATGAAGTCAAAACAGCTAACCACCCACCATAGTGATTACTATTTTACTTAGGTTGGTGGTAGCAAATCTTGCTTCATTTTTTTGTACAGAGAACGACAGCTGAGTACAATGTTTTACTGACTGTGTCAGTCTGGCATATAAATGTGCTATTTTCTTGATGTGTACCAAAGGCTTGAGACAGGATTACAGAAGCTGAATAAAGAGCCAAATGTGTCATGGCTTGCTTTTACTGATGAATGTGGCTTGGGCGAGCTGTCAGCAGGGCTTAGAGAAAACTACCTTTTAAATTGGGACTGTGCCACATACCTAGTGAGCTGCTTTCTCTTCTGAAAAGGAACAGTTATTTCATGCAAGAGTCTGCATTTCTGAATTCCTGGATTTAACTCCTACTGTTGGAGCTGGATGTGATCAGCAAATTATTCATTTCCCTCTGTTTTTTTTTCTTCGCTATAGTATTTGTTTCGGGAAACATACTGGTAATGGTGTGGGAGGTGTGTTTCTTTGTGGTGTTTATTGCTTTTCTTCAGAATTTAGCAAGGGGACATTAATCCAAATATATCAGCTGCTGAATTCCAAATGTTAAATTGAAATAAACCATGTGAAAAAAAAAAGCAGCAGATCTGTAAAGGATCCATTCCTTGAACATTTTAAGTAGGTGCATAAGAGAAGAAGCTCCTAAAGTTTCCAGGATTTCTAGGCAGCACAAAATACTGCAATAATATTTATAACATTATTTGAGTCTTGTATCCTTGTTTTAAATAAATGCAGAGATGTGGAAAAAGTTAGGGTGATTTTATAGTCGGTGGCAATTTTTTGAATCTCTAGTACTTGATTTTGAGCTTATGGAGTTTCCATGTCTCAAATGAAGGAAAAAAAAAAATCTGTGCATGTTCCTCTACACTCTTCTCAAGACCTAATCTTCTTGAACTGGTAGCCTCATTTGGATTTTGTGAGTGTCCTGTAGGCACTGTAGTAGAGGTGAATATCAAAGCTTTGAGTTTGTCTTCCACTGCAGATCTGAGAGAACATATGTAAAGAAACAATGAAATAATAGAGGCATTTCTTACTACTGTTTGTTTTTGTTTGACTGCTATGCTTTTTTGTCTCTACCTCAGGAAAGTTTTCACACTATAAAATGCTTAAAGTGCTTTCTTTCAGAGGGGTTTTTTGTTTAATGTATAATTTTCCTGTGTAACAGAAGAAACAATATTCCTGCATAACAGAAGAAAAAAGGTTTGTTCTGTAATAGTTAGCTGATATAGTAGAATAATTAGAAAAAGACAAGGAGTATTAATGAAGTTATGGTGTAGTCTGAAATTTCTTTCCAATGAAAATTCCTTATCAAATACAGTGAACCTTTTTCCTGCTGTCCCTCAGGAGCGTCTCCATCTCTCTCGAAGTATATGAGATTTTTGCATCTATTAAGGTGATTGGCAGTATTTTCAATACATTTTCCAATTATCTCTGCAAACACTTTGGCAAATCCAGTTGTCCAGTTGCCTACAGCTTTTTTTTTCCTTAGTTATACTACTCATTATTTAAATAAGTTAAAGGAAATAAATACTTATAGCAGAGAATGTCTTTTTTTATGGCAAGTGTGAAAAGTTGGATCATTATTGAGGGTGAACTGGATTCAGTGAAACCATGTAAATACTTGTACAGTCAATTATGTCTCTCGAGCTGACCTAAAGCAGTTATAGGGTGTAATGTGCTGCCGTACTCTGCACTGTCTGGAATTAGTGCTTTGTCACAATACAGTCCACTAACGATTCATACGTCCACTAAAGTCCACACGATTCAACGTCCATTAAAGATTCATAGGGAAAACAAGTTTAATTTCTGCTCCTTCTTGTGTCCTTGACTTACTTCTATCCTTGCATGTTTACAAATGGCACCATGATGCCTAGTACTCAACCACCTTCTGATGCCAAGTCTTGTCATTGGGCAAACAGAAGTGTTGTCTATTGTGTTCAGATAGTATGAAAGAAATGCTGACAGGACTTTCCTGACCTTTATTCCTCATGATTTTCTGTGTTGTATAGGATCTTTTGATAAATAGAGATGAATGAACAGAGATGGAGCACAGGAGATAATGGGGTGCATGGAGAGACAGTAAAATGTGTGAAGCAAACAGCCAAAAGACAAACTTTTCCATATGTGCTACGATAGCCCATCAGAGGACAGTATGGCTTAACAGGATGGAAGCATACACTATCACAAGTTGTTTGGAGGATGAGGGAGGTGTACAGAACCAGCTATCATACCATATGTTTCCAGGCTGAAACGGGAAGACAAGGGGGATATCGCTCCTGGTGGGAGCATGGATGAGAAGGAGAGGAAAATCAAAGAAAAAGCTGCAGAATACGTGAGGAGCTTAGCAAGTAGAAAAAGGCTCTAAAGAATAGAGATACAGCATGTTAAAAGGAAGGGACATTGAAACCTTAAAAGAAAACAGCTAGGAAAAAATGCTGAAGGTAGAACTGGTGTTGCAAAGACTTGATTGAGGGCTAGCAGTCAACATAACTGTTAAGACCTAGGTGCCACCTTGCATAGCGTGAGAAGTACTTTGACTGAGAGCTTATATGATTTTCCAATTAAGAGATGTCCTTTGCATCATGCAAGCTAGGAACACGTTGGAGGACTTCATGGTTGTTCAGCCTGCTCATTTGTTCAGACCTTCTACCCCCTTAGCCACTGGAGTGTGTTTTGTGTGCATCTAGAGCAGATTGCTAACACAAAACTAGTTCTTGTGGACCATTCAACTATCTGAACTTGTGTGCAGTTAGCAGGGACAATCAGGGGGCTTTGCTTCAAGTGTTTTTATGCTCTGCACTAAAACGGTAATGGAGCCCCACTTTGCACAAGTGTCTTCCAGTATGTACTACACATGATGTATCAATCAAATAAGTCATTCAAAATACCTTAATGTCACTTTTTTGCATTTGCGTACATTACATTAGAACTAGCAGAACATCAGTTCCCCAGCTCTGTGATAAGGTGTTATGCATTTTGCACGCACTACTGTGAACTATATACAGTGTGGTCCACTGTTAAGACCACTATTCAGATGGGTAACAAGTGTAACACCTTGCAGATATTACAGCAAGCATTGCAGGTAATTAGACCACAAACCTCCACTAAATGATGTCCATTTTAAATTGACCAACAGATGGCACCATCAGTCTCCTTTTCTCTTGTGGCTTAAAAACAAATCTTAAGCAACTGTTGTATGGATCTCTGCTGCTAAAATCAGTAATGTCTTTCTAATTAATATTTCATTTAAATTCCTAATGTCTCATAATAACACTTAAAATCTGTGCACGCCTATATGTACAGTGAAACAAATTGTACGGATACATATTCATAAATTTAACCTATAATGTTCCTTCTAGTATGTTGGATGGCTCTTGATTTCCAAGGGGTTTATAATTCAAGTCTGAATTTGAATAATTTAAGTAGAAAAAGCATTGAATGTGATTCTCTCAGTGGAAGCAAACAATAGTGGAGAGCTGAAAAGTGGTTTGAAAACTGATGGAACAAGTTGAATTGCATAAAAAGTATACTGCACTAGTGTCTTGAAACCCAACCTTTCTTTTTACTCAAATTTATAGTGAGATTTGATAATATTCTGTAACTTTCAGATGGCTTTTCAGGATCCACAGAAAACATCATCAGCTTGTACAAATGATGATTTATAGCAGCTACAGTTCTCTTAAGTTATCTGAATTGCTATTGAGATTTTTGGAATGAGACATTAGTGAGAAAGTTTCAGGAATAAGACTTGCCTGGACAAAAAAGAAAAAAATGAAGTTATAAGGAAAGAGAGTGCAAAGTAGAGTTTAGAGGAATTGTTATATGGTTTTGAAGAGATAAATCCAATACAGTGCAGGCATCTATCTTTGATTAGCTACTTACTACAGAAGAGAGAGACTGCTGAGGATATGCCGTGTGCTGCCACCCTTGCAATAAATAAGTTTTGTGATTTTTTTTATATTTCTTATGTTTACATGGAATTTACTCTATTTTAATTTGTGCCTAATGTCCCTTGTCCTTTCACCAGGCACAGCTGATAATAGTCTAGTTCTATCACTTTCCTGCACCCCCCCTACTTGATAAGATCCCACTTGAGACTTCTCCAGGCTGAACAGTCTCTCTCTCCTCATAGGAGAGATGCTCCAGTTCCTTCAACATCTTTCTGGCCCTTTGCTGGGCTTGCTCTTGCATGGCCCTATCTTGTCCTGGGAAGCACGGAGCTGGATATTGCCCTTAGCACTGGTGCGAACACATCAGGAGTGCAAGAACTCCGTGTTCACAGATAGCATGCCACTTGTCCCAGCTACCTTGACAAAATGTCACTTTAGCAAGTTATAAAGGTTGGTTTTGAATTTTAGTGCTATAGAATTTATCATTTTATCTTAAAAGGTGTTAACTGTCAACCTGAATACTACAGACAACTCTAGGCCAGCTTCTCTACAGTTGTCTTCCTTGGATGGTCAGTATCTACTTTGTGCAACGCATCTATAAAGTATAACAGCTCTGAATCACTTGGTTTTACCAGCTGTTGATTGATTTTGCACAATTGTATGTGATTGAAGAAAACATCAGTAAGGTTTGAAAACAGGTTTTATTTCAGTAAGAAAATAGCAGTATTATTCAAAATTCCTAGAGGTGACTGAATACAAATAAAATACAAGCTCTTCTGTGAGGGTTTAAGAAGGTAGACACAGAGCCTAGTAGCAACTGTAAAGTCAGCTTCCTTTAACTCAAGGCTTTATTTTTTTTATTTTATTTTTTTCCTAGAGGTATTTTTATCACTATAGGTGTCTCAATTACGTTTTAATGGAGCTGTATGAGTATAAGTGCTTGTCAACAGAGGACATCTATCTGCATAATCAGAATGATAGTATAAGGAATAATTACAGAATATAAGAAGTAGCTAAAAATGAGTCAGTTGCAGTGTGGTTGAATCCTGAGCAGCCACTCTGCATTACTTGTCCCACCTGACTTTGTGCTTAAGTCACTGGTTTGCAGTCCACTCACACTACATAACTTTAAACTGGCTCAGGAAAGCGTGCAAAGCAAAAACTGAGTAAGATGGAAATGGAGGGAAAATAATCAACACACCATCCATAGCCTCTCCTGTATCACAATACAATGTGTTCCAAAACAGACGGAGATTCTTCTTCAGCAGATGCTAAATAAATGCATGTCCCACAATAAATTCTGTTTAGACATCCCCAAGGCCCATGTTAGCATGCTATTTAAGCACATGCTCAAATCCATTTGGATTTCATGAAGTACTTAAACTCTATTCAGTCTGTATTATGTACAATGAAAGGTTGCAAAATCAAAATGGATTAATAAATACCTACTTTATTAAGCTAGGATTTGTTATCCTTTTTGCATCAGTGCTTTGCTTAGGTAGCATTTAATTTATAGGTGTGTGTGTGTATATATATTCTTTTTGATTGGCTTTAAGCTGCTGGAAATCAGCAGTAATATGTGAATAAATTATTCTTCATTTTTGATCTAATTTCAAAGACACAATGGAATTCAATAGATTTTTTTTTTTCACGAAGTCCAGAGGGAACAGGATCAGGCCTTTACATTCTTAAAAGATGCTTTCCAGAAAGCCTTAGATTTCATTCAGCACATACATGTTTATATTTTACAATCCCTGAGAACACCTATGAAGAAGTCCAAAATGAATGAATGTGAATCCAAATTTTTTATGCAGAATTCTAAAATCTAACACCTCTTAATTGTTACCCATAGAATAAAAACCTAAGAGTTAGTGAAAGCTTCATAAAAGGACACACCATTTCTAAATTCTAAAATAATAATAATAATAAAATAATAATAAACTACAACCCTATGCACCTTTCAGCATGGTTGCATAGTTTATATATATATTTTTAGGAGTCCTTGACTTTCACGCCATAACTATTTTCTATAACCTGGCTTTTTAAAAAGAGAAGAAACCAACAGTTTTCTCTTTCTTATTCCTTTATTCAAGAATACAGCAGGTGAGGAAAAAAAATAAGCGTTGTTATTCCTTTTCCTGCAAATCTAGGGGAAAAGTTCTGTGTTAAGAATTTGGTTCGTGGCCTCAGGAAGGCAGTGGTAGTTTTCATTTAGCTTTGCTGGGCTTTGCATGAGATTCATATTCTGTTGATTTATGGTGAGCAGGGATAATTCGATAAGATACAAAGTACTGTATCTTAATTTGTATGTTGGAACCTCACTGTAAATTTATTGTCTAAGACATTTCCCTTTCATAATTAAATTGCACTAGCTAGTTTTATTGCCATTCCCATGGATAAATCTTTGATCTGAGAGCTTTCATGAACTGTATCTCTATTGCTCACCTTTTTATTACAGGTAAGGGATTATTTTTTTTTACTGTCGTCCTGGGGGTCTTGACAGGAAACTTAGCTTCTATAGATCTCTGCCTTCTAATTTATTTGTTGACTGGAGAAACCTTGTACTAATAAGGCTTTTACATATTGCCCATACTGTTATGTTCTCTTTAGTGAGATGCAGGCACATTTCAATTTCCTATGGAATTTTTTAACCTCATTGGTTTCTATTCTTTAGGACATCTATCACATCCTCAGGCAGCATGCATAAATTCTACTACTATTAAAAGAATTTGTATGACATACAGTAACAGAAACACAAATCTAGGAAAGCAAAGCATCAAGTTTGTATTCAGTTGTAGCAATAAAACCAGAAAAACCCTAGTGGAATTGTGAAGTTCATTTGGGGTTTTCCTGGAAGACAAAGAAAAACAATAAATTCATAGTTACTTTTTGGAATAGGTCTTTTCTAGAAAAGAGTTTGAATGGCTGAAACATTGATGAAAATGCAACTAATAGACTTGTCTGTCAAAATAAAATGAAGCTTCAGGCATGACAGCTAGAACACGAATCTAAAGCAATACACAAGATTTGTAAATGGTGTAAAATGTGATTGCAGCATTTAACAGTTATGCTGTAATGTCATAAACGTTAGCCAATATAACATTTAGTGGAAATTAAGCTGCCTCGCTTCCCCAGCAGGATGGGCAAATGCAGTAGTCATTGTAGTTGCTTCTTGTGCACATCTCTCCCAAGATTTCTCTTGGCAAAGAGCATACTCATTGCAGGTCTCTTCTCCTTTTTGGGGATTTGTCAGAATTTTACCCAATATTTATGTTGGTTGGAGAGCCAATGCATTGCCACCTCAATCTCAAAATTTTAGCTTTTTGATACATACACATCATCCATTGTAGCTCTGCCTCTTAAAATTCTGTGAGGTGTGTTAGTAATGGGTAAAAATGCAATGTGCTCTGTTCTCTTCCTGTTTTTATGAGAAAGAGAAAAGGGAATTAAATCTGACTTTCGCCTCCCACCTTAGATTATGTATCCAAAGGTTAGAGTGAAACCTGGATAGCACTTTGAACCCTGAAGCTGCCTGCATTAAAATATGTTAATGTTCAAGTGTATTTTTCTTAGTCTTTGTTAGGTTTGCTTAAATTTCTGAAACTGGAAATGCTCCCTCTGGTGGCTAATTTATCACTTAACATCTTTTACATTTTTAAAAGCTGGTCTACATAGTCTAGGGAATGAAGTACTGGCAAGGATAAATTTTTGGTTCAAATGATGTTGGAAATGCAGCAACGTTTTTCAATTTACATTCAGCAGAGTCATTAGTGGGTACCAATAGGACTGTCAAGCCTATTGTCAAGGAACTTATAACAAATCTACCTGCACATCTCAAACACGACCTTTGATGTCTGAAAAATTAGTTCAGCCCTCTCTTGACAGAGGTTGCTAAAGCTGCTGAAGTTTAGGAAAGCTGTGGTATGCTAAATTCAAAGACTATCTTGCCCAACCTAACTACAGTATATTTATATAAATGTAATGGTCTCTTATCTAGCACTAGTTTTATGTTATGTTGTGAAAGAAAGGAACGAGTCTGGACAGCTCTTTAATTAGAATACCATTTCTTGTCCCATCTTGTTTTTTTGGGGGGGAGGGTGGAATATCTTTTCTAGGAAAAAAAAAAAAAGACACACAGATTTCAGCACTAAATGCTCTTAACATTATATTTGAATTAGAGTTCTTTGGAGCTGGGGGCCCTTGCCAGGCAAATTTTGCTAACTGGCTGCCTAAAACACTGACTGGGAACTTAGCAGTATATAGCACATCTTCTTAAGTGACAATAGCATTTTCTTTTCATTATTCCAAATAGTTGGATTAAAACCAGGTAAAATACTAGCTTTATGAAGTGTAACTTTTAAAACAAAAGTGTAAAAACTTAGAGGACTCATTTAATATCAAGGATATTTTTGAAGAAGTTTGAGTTACTTTGAAAGAAGCCTTAATTTCATATGAAAAAATCAAGTTTTTTTTAAAGCAGTTTCAAGGACTGATTTTCTCTAATAAGTGATATAAACACAATATATAAATGCTGTCCAGCTTTTGGGATAGCTTTTGTAATCAGTTCATTCTGCTACTTGTGATTTGAATGCAATGCTTTGAATGCTTTGAAAAACTTTGATACTGCACTCACTCTTTCATTGAGGAAGCATTTGTAAAGCCGAGGATTAAAGAGCAATCAAGCAAACAAACAAAATCCCTATGAATATACTTTTCAGTTTTGATGACAGCTTTCATAAATTTTGTGATTTGGGTGTTTTCCTTAAAAGGCTTAACTACTGGAATCAATAAATTGAACTGAGAACATGGGCTTTCATTAGAATGAAATACCATAAGAAGGTTTGTAGTCTGCCTTTGCAGAAAAATTCTTTAAAATATCGAACTGATTGCAGTCTGTTGATTCACAAGTGAAAAGGCAAAGTTAAATAATTGCAGATTTCATGACATTGAAACTCATCTCAAGTGTTTTGGAAGCCAGGTTGCTGCTTTTCCTTGAATTTCAGAATACTAAGATTTGGAACAACCAAACAACATCTGCTGAAAATAAAAATGTGTTACAATTATACTGAGTAAGAAAAGAACTGGTCGAAGTTCAGAAACTCTTGTTGACCAAAGAATTCATTTCTTTCCTGTTTTCCACCTCATTCCATGCCTTTGCTTTCAGTTTTAACGAATGTGTATTTTTCCTTTATCTGTCACGCAATTGATGGTATTCCAAATTTAGGCTTTTCATGTGCTCAGTATTGCTAACTACAGCTATTCAAAAATGAGATCTTTCTCCTGCCTTCTCTCCTCAGGGTAACTAGTCCCTTGATCATAATATCAGGATTTGAGAAAATAAAGAAATTTTATACTCTTTAAAAGTTTATTTTCTTTGCGTTTCTCAGTGATAGAAACTAACTTTCTAGTGGAAAAGCAAAGGTTCTTTTGCAGATTTTTTTATTTGAACAGTTAAGTATTAAGGAAAAAAATCCAGTATTGATATGATGATTTTAAAAAATCTTGCCAGCTAGTAGTGATGTGCAGTTTCAGTTTGTAGTCAGCTTTCCTCATTGATCCTGACGAAGCAGAATAAACTTCTATTTTCACATCTTTTTTGCACATAACACTGTCAGTCTGATGCAACCTCTGCAATTCAAATGTGTATGTACACCTGATCTGGGTGAAAATGAGTTGTTGTTAGGTCGTGCCAGCTTCCATGTAGATAAGCAAACTGACCACACAGCTGCAAGGTTGCTACCAGTGTCCAAATGGAGATAGCAAGAAAATAATTGTAGGTTGTGGGGGAGAGTGGCAAGGAAGAGAACAGTGAGTTTGGGGTACCTTCATTAGCAGTGTATTGTTTGATCGAGACACAAATCTAGAGAATCAGGTCTCTTCCGTTCTGATTTACAAACAGATCTGCTTGGTTTTCGAGCCTTTACGCATCATAGTAGGAGCAAAGATTAAGAGAAAGCCAGGGAAGTATCTCTGAGTGCAAAGTTCCCCCTTGTGGATTATAATAAAGAGATTCATTGTTATTGTTCTTTTTTCCATTATCTTCACATTCTCACGTGGGACTAGCTCAGTGAGGCTCGTATAGCAAAAGAATAAATCACTCTGAACTGTGGCCTGTTGTTTCAAGAAGAATGGACAAGAGCAATGAGGTATGAGGAAGGGAGAGCTATAAAGAAACTTATGCCTCTGACATATCTGAAGTTCCTTTTAACCTTGCTGTAGGCAGAATAGGAAGGAACACATTTCAATTTCAATCAGTATTTTGACAAGAGCATGAAAGCAATCTAATTTAATTATACATATTAACAAATTTATTGTCACACTTGGTGGTTTAAGCTTTTAGTTCACTTTTCTAGCAGATTTGGAGCACTTCTGGAAATGGAATAGTCTCTGTAGTCTCACAGATTTTAGAGATTTTTTGAGGTTTGCTTTTTTTTTTTTTCCTCATCAAAACAATAGTAGGGTATCAGAAGGGTAGCCTTACAAAGTATAGTGGCCTGCCTAATCTAGAGGTCTTTTCAGTTACTTACATTTCCTTGTACTATAAAGAATTTCAGATCTGCAGCCTACATAGGAATGATTGTGTACCTGCACTGACTGAGTACTCCTGTGAAGAGAGTCTTAAGGGAAATAGTTTCCTCTTCTTTATGTTTAGGCACCCACTAGCCATCTCAAAGCATTACCAGATGCTTTCAAGGAAAAATAAGTTCAAACTGATCAACTGTGGAAAATCCCAGCCTAGAAGAATATACCTCCTGAGGGGAAAGTTGTATTTTTTTAATAATAGTTTATATTCCTTTTAAATTTGTTGTGTTTTTTGCTTTTGTTTTAAGCAAACAAAATATTGAAATGTTAGCTTTCATGTATAACACTATTAAAAGAATCCTGATGAGCCGTTGATATTTGTGGTCTTTTGAATTTGATGCTTTAATAGTTATGTTGGGAAATTTAAATATATTTTCATGAAGGTCTCCAAGCAAAGATCTACTAGCCTTGTATACCTTTGTGTTTTTTTTTTTAACTAACATTGAGCCTGCTGACAGCAGCTGCCTGAAGGTGCAGAGCATCTCCCAAAAAGTCCAAGACTCCTTCAATTCTATTGATTTGTTGTAGTAGAAGTTGAGTTTGATAAATTCAGCTTAGCAAGGAGACTTCAGCTCTGTACTTATTATCAGTGTTGCTGATAAGTGTCCAGACAAAGCTGCTTCATTGTAGAGAAATATTTCTTTGGACATTGATTTATATTAACAAGTGCCACATACAGTTCCTCCTGTATCTTTTAATCTCAGTCACAGTCACCTGTGCTGTCTTATTCCCACAATGCTTAGTGATGTTCAAAACTTTCATTGTGCTCCTGGGCATTAGTGTGTAGCTTTTAAAACTATATGTGGCTATGCAGTGCTCTTAAGGTATTTGGGATTAATATCTGCTGTTTGTTAAATATTGACTAACCCCCAAAACATTTTTACTGTTGCACATCTAAGTGTGTATGTGTCTGATTAGCAAAGCAAATGAGATGAAGTTTACATATGTTGCCTAAAAAAGGGAATTTCAAAAATTCTTTTCTACTACTACAGATGAGTAACACATGTTCTGTGTTTTCTGAGATGCAAACCCTGAGCACTGTAGAAAAATAAGAGATCCCTGTGTCCTAGAAGTCACATGTGCTCTGATTTAATGACTAAACAGAATACACGGCACAAATCAGTGAAAACCTGAGTGCTGAGAGAGCATACAAGGAGATGAAATTATGTCTATATAAGACTTGGACATTTCATAACAATCATGTGCTGCATCAAGTAATTTATTGAGACTCTTCTTGCATACCTAATGTCTGAAAAAAAAGCAGACAGAGCTGGATCCCTATGTAAAAGATGGAAGTGTGTGTTTGTGAAGTTGGAGAGCCTTTTTTTTTTTTGGGGGGGGGGGGGGCAGATGTAGACATGCAGTTATGTGCTTTACTGGATTTGGATTTTGGCTTGTGAAGGTTCAGAAGTGAGTGATTGTGCCTTTAATAAGCTGAATGTGGACGCTCACAATGAGGTTTAAAAGAATAACATAATGGCAAATGTCTCAAGAATTTTAATACTTTGGAATATATGCTTAAACTGTGCTTCCACTGCTTCCAAGGCTTGTTCATTGGTCTTAAAGAGACATTTCTGGGGATGTCTGTTACAGTAAACATTCTTATTTGGCTTTGGCTAGCCTTGTTGTCTGAAAGGACAGACAGTGCTCAAGTGCTGCTAGGGGGTAGGATTGTTTTGCCAGTGCTTAACAAACTGGGGTCTCTGGTCTTTCCAAGCTACTTTGTTACTCTCAGTGGGACTAGAAAATTAATGTTGTTTCCATCATTACTTTATCTATATAAGGCAAGTTGTTTGCTGTTAAAATGGGAGGTAGCTGAAGGATGCCTGTAGGATTTGCCACCTCTGAGTGACAAACTGGAATTATAATGGTCCACAGAAGGTTGTAAACTATGAACCAAACCAAATCAATAGGAAGCAGACATGACAGTAAAGATAACTCACTCTCTGGATTTTACCATTTGTTATTCAGAGACAGTTTTGAAAGTCTAATTCTCTCTCTAAAGCTGTTCATTGAAAATTAGCATCAGAAATTGCTTATTATTCTTTAAACAAAATCAGAATTACCTTTTTTTTTTAAATCATACTTCCTACTCCATGTACCTTTTCTCAGTAGAAGAGAGAGAGAGAGACAGAGCTACTGGGGGGAGGTCCAGTGAAGGTCCACAGAGATGATTAAGGGACAAGAGCGTCTTCTATCAGGAGAGGCTGAGAGAGCCGGGACTGCTCAGCCTGGGGAAGAGGCGGCTCAGGGATGGAGGGGGGATCTCATCAATGTATATAAATACCTGAAGGGAGAGGACAGAGAAGACAGAGCCAAGCTCTTTTCAGTTGTGCCCATTGCCAGGACAAGAGGCAATGGGCACAAGCTGAAACACTGAAGGTTCAATCTGAATATCAGGAAACACCTTATTGTGTTACACACTTCTTTATTGTGTTTAATGTGTATTACCCCAACTAGTCTGTGATACTTTTTCTGTACCTGTATTTTTATGCCCTATTTATGCTTGGAATTAAAAGCTAAGCCTGCCAAAAAATGTAATTCTCTTTGTGGCATCTCCTGGACATTCATGGCATACCTTTGGAGATATTATTAAGCTAGGTAATAACAGCTTTGGGGACAGACATCTGAAGCTTTGTCATCTAGATCTAGGTATTTGATTGCAAATGCAAAAAGTAATAGAACAAATAATTAGTTCAAAATGGGCCTCAAAGTGGTTGCCAAGTAGAGCACAACTATGCTGGCAATTACTTTCACATGTAAAATTTCTGTGTATCAGAAAATATCTATGCTGAAAGTCATATGTTAAAAAAATAATAATTAAAAAAAAAACAGCAATTGGAATATCATTACACTAGAAATGAGAGGTCTGAAATGCAAACTGTAAAATGGGGAAGAGGAAGGTTTTCTAATCTTAATAATCTAATAAACTATTTTTTTGTTAGGTTTTCTAATTTGCAGATTCCTGTTTTATTGTAATTTTGGATAGGAGTAATAAATGGAAAGATAGCATTCCATGTAGCAAATAAGATACAAGAATGAATATATCACTTAGTTCTTCTGTAACTTATTTGTTTTTTCATGTAATCTTTTTAGAGTGTCAGTGTTGATCACACACTACCCCAGAGTTGATAAAATAATGAAGATAATACTAACCTCCTGGGTGCTATTACTATTTCTATATCGGAGACATCACTGGAGAATTCCATCTATTTTTTCATTAATGGTGATGAAGTTACAGGGTTTTTGGAGGGGAGGAAGAAAAGAGGTAGTGAAGAGATGAGGTTGGGCAATGGCTTAAATATTATCCATTTAGTACATCTGTAAAACAATTTCCTGTTTACAAGTTTTAGATGTAATGGAACTATTGATGCTTCCAAACAATGTTAGAATTCTGACTTCAGCGTTTGGCTGAGGGCTCATTTCCCAGTCACACTTATTTGCCCTTTTTATCAGAATGTCATATTAACTGAAGTGGCACAAACTTTTCAGTAAGATTTGCTGCGTCTGTTGAGAGAGAGAAGCATTTTGTAAATCCTCCAATTAACAAGAATAAGGAATATACTTTCTGCAAATGTCTTTATGCTTTCATTTGTGCTATTTTGGCATTAGACAGAAAGGATTGCATTCAGCCAAAACCATCTTTGATCTAAAATATGTGAGAATCCTCTGGTCAGGTTTCATTGGGTTTGGATCTTGGCAATTTTTTAAGTGCAAATTCATATTAAACAATACTTTTTTTTTTTTTAAATGTAATCTGACAACTGTAACATTGAATGGTACACATTACCTTTTGCTTTATATCCTATGGGGATTAATATGTTACTTTAATTTTGTCTAAGCATTTTGTATACATCCATTTTGGCTATAAATAATTGATAGGAAAAGATGTGGAGGAATGATTAATGGAGGTAAAAAATATATAAAAATTCTAGTATAATAGAATTGGAGAATGGTTTGGGCTGGGAGGGACCTTAAGGATCATCTAGTTCTCTCTTACCATGGGCAGGGACACCTCCCACTTCACCTGTCCAGATCAGGTTGTCCAGGGCCCTATCCAACCTGGTCTTGAGCATCTCCAGGGATGGGACATCCACAACCTCTCTGGATAACCTGTTCCAGTGCCTCACCACCCTCTGAATGAAGAATTTCCTCCTAACATCTGATCTGAATCTCCCTTCTTTGAGTTTAAAATCATCCCCCTTTGTCCTATCACTGTCTGTCTATGTAAAAAGTCTCTCTCCATCTTTTTTGTAAGCTCTCTTTAAGTACTGAAAGGCCACAATGAGGTCACCTGGGAGCCTTCTCTTCTCCAGGATGAACATCCCCAGCTCTCTCAGCCTTCCTTCATAGGAGAAGTACTCCAGCCCTCTGACTATCTTTGCAGCCCTCCTCTGGACATGCTCTAACAGCTCCTCATCCTTCTTGTGCTGGGGCCCCCAGACTTGGATACAGCACTCCAAGTGGTGCCTCAGGAGGGCAGAGCAGAGGGGAAGAATCCCCTCTCTTGACCTGCTGGCCACTCCTCTGTTGATGCAGCCCAGGATGCAGTTGGTCTTCTGGGCTGCAAGCACTCGCTGCTGGCTCATGTCAAGCTTTTTGTCCATTAGAACCTTCATGTCCTTCTCTGCAGCGCTGCTGCTCAATGAGTTCTCCTCCCATTCTGTATTCATGTCTGGGATTGCCCCAACCCAGATGCAGCACCTTATTTTTGGCTTCGTTGAACCTCATTAAGTCCCTTTGGACGGCAGCCCTTCCTTCTGTTTTATCAACTACACCACTCAGCTTGGTGTCATCTGCAAACTTGCTGTGGGTGCACTTGATCCTATTATGTTATTGATAAGGATATTAAACAGTGCTGGTCCCTAGATGGGCACCTGAGGGACACCACTTTTCAACAGCCTCTACCTGGACATAGAGCCATTGACCACAACTCTCTGGCTGCAGTCATCCAGTCAGTTCCTTATCCACTGAATAGTCCATCCTTCAAATCCATCTCTCCAATTTGAGATAAGGATGTCCTGTGGGACTGCAGAAGTCCAGGTAGATGACGTTAGTCAGTCTGCCCTTCTTGACTGATGCAGTCACTTCATCACAGAAAGCCACCAGATTGATCAGGCATGATTTAGCACTGGTGAAGACATGGTTGCTGTCTTGAATTACCTTCTTCTCTTGCAAGAATCTGTTCCATGATCTTCCCAGGCACAGAGGTGATATTCACTGGTCTGTAGTTCCCCAGGTCTTCCTTTCTAGCCCTCAAAAATTTCAGATGAAAGTGTGTGTGTATGGGTGAGAAAGCAGGGCAGGGGTGAGCTTAGAATTTCAATGATTTTTCTTGAATGAATAAATTTGAGGCATCAAGGCTGTTATTGATTTATTTCAGCATATAGGCCTATGTGGCCTGTACAAGACTTCACTGTACATTATGGAAATATTCTCTTGATAGAAATAACAGTTGAAAAATTGTAGGGCTCTTCTTTGTACTTAATATCTGCAATTCACTGGCATCATTTAGTAAGTCCAATGTAATGATTATTTTGCTAACATCTCAACACACTGTAAGTCACACCACTACTTCTAGTTTCCAGTCATCAGTCTTATCACGATGACAGCTGTCTCAAACTATTCAGATATTGCACATACTAAAAACAATTGGCTGTGCTGACAATTATTCTCTCACAGATGGACAGACACCATACTGATAGCTACCTACTCCTGCTAGATGAATAAGTTGAAAGAAATACACTCAAAATATGTTTCTTGCCCTCTGCTGCAGGTAAAAGGTTTACCTTGTCATTAGGCATATCAAGCTGTCAACAATATGAATGCAATTCAGCCATTTTCACTTCTCAGAATACAGTTGAATGGGGTACACACAACCAAATGTCCATGCGTTCTACAATTCAGCATGACTCAATAAAGATGAGATTAAGATCACAATTTTTCAAGTGGCATCAGGCACCCGTGCCTTTGCTTTAGTCATCTTCCTGTCAAAAAAAATAAAAATAAAACCACCTTATGCACACCAATTTTAGTTCTGTCTACTGGGCTTCAAAGTTACATGTCTTTTTTTCTTTTTGCTGATGTTGCTTTGCAGGTGTTAAATAAGATGAATTAAAAAAAAAAAGAGCAGAGAGTATAGCAGTTTACTTTGGCCAGGTTGTAACAGAAAAGGGAAAAATAAAGAATGCATGTCCTCACATGAGGATTGTCTACTTGTGTGGAAAAGCTGTTATTAAAATACTAGTACTACAGAAAAATTCATGGTTCAGATGAGCTAATAAGAGATTTCCAAGCAATCATAAAAACTTGTACTTACATTACACTAACTGTTAGCTTGCCATTACATTTCTTAACAGTCATAGCCGTTAACAAGCAAAATCTTCCCAGGAACGTTTTCCCCAGTGTGTCATATCACTGGCTTAGTTATACAGAAGCACCCAGGACTGCCAGTGTCAGCTATCTACCATTCTGCATTTACAGAGGGGTCAAAGGGACCAGTACTCGGTCCCTTCCACTTTGATTTCTGGGTCCTGGCTGCAATTCAGTGCTTGAAGCTTTAGATCCTGGGAGATAAAAGGAAAGGAGTTGTGCAGAAAAATTGACTATCGTTTTGAATTTCCTCATTAGCATGAAATTTTCTGACAAAATCCAATACAAACAGAAATACCAACCCCAGTTTGGTCTCTAATCCCAAATCACGCAGTCTAAGTGGTCTAAGCCCTATTTGGCCATCAGTTGGCCTCTCTAATGCCAACAAGAATATTTTGAGCCATCCAAAATGATCCGTTTCACTTAGCCGCCTACGCTTTGCCATGGTTACGTGAAGTAACTTCATGACACATGGCTGACATTTATTGCATTTGTTTGTTTGTTCAAGCTCCAGGAGGCTATCAGTGATATACATCTGAGAGCGGAGGCTTGAGTTGACATCCTTCTAGCCCCCGGACTGTTAATTTTAACAATATGAGTAAACTCACCAGAGTTTCCCCATTGAGTGTGTTTGGGGCATACCAGAGAGAAGGTGGTGCAGAGGGGGCCTGCAAAACAGCAGATGAAGGTGGTTTCATTGCCATGGGAACCAGACCGCCCATGGGGAAGGGAGCAGATCTGGTAAACTGGGGAAGGGGTGCAGAAGAAACACGTCATTATCTAGCTGGATTTATTTTTAAAATTGTTTGTGGCATGGAAATGTCACCAATGCATACTCGAGTTTGGAGAGGACTAGGAACAACCTTGGTTTAAGGTGTACAGCTCTGCATCTGCTATGATTATCCTTACAAAGGTTCAGGCCACAGTGCTCTTCTCTGATACGTTTCTGTATTAAAATTGGTGACCTCCTGGATATATTTTCTTATAACTGACAGCAGTATGGCCTGTTGGGCATTCATTGTGTGGATGCTGTCTGAAAAAGCAAGCCAAATCATTTTGGTCCTCGTGAAAATTAAGATTACATCAAATGCTGAGCATCTTTAGATGCTGCTTATGTCATCTGCGTAGCTCCAAAATCAAAACGTCCTTCTGTCCATCGCTGTTATGACCCTTTGAGTTTCTGGAGCATTCAGATTTAGGATAGATAAGTTACTGTTATATTACTATTATATTACTTCAACAGTGCAGAATCTCCCTTGTGACTCAATCAACAATGCTTTCATTGCAATGAAACCAACAGAGATGAAACTTAATTCAGGTGATTAAATCATCAATATTATTTATGATTCTAATCAACAAGCAGGAAGACTGAAATCAATTAGTAGTTCTCCACTTGCTTTGCATTTGCAGTGTTTTATTTAATTCTCTAAAGGGGAGTTGATTCCCTCTCTCTTGTAGCCATTACAGATGCCAACTGCAACTGAATAAAAATTTCATTTGATGCTCCTCTGTCATAATGGAAATATGCTGTGGGAAACATTCTGAACATTTATTTAAGAAATTATGTTCTGTAACTGAAACTGTATTTGGCTCTTATTTTTTAATTTTTTTACCTTTTTCAGTTTTTTTAACCTTTCATTTTATTAGACAATCACAAAAAAACACATAAAAAGGTCATTTATCATTGAAAGAATATTAACTTAGGTTGCATCCCATCCCGTTATGTTTTGGTACAAAGTAAGATTCAATTAAAATGTACAAAAACATCTAAAAACATCAAATCAATAAAACTTTATAAAAAGTGTTCTTGAATTGTAACTTTTTTTTTCCTATACGTCTAAACCAAAGCAAACATTACATATCATTAATAAGCAGACATATCTTGGTTAACATGTTTGTCAGTGTTTCAGAATTACAAGGTCTTACTGCAGTTGTTAGGGTGAGAAAGACAAGGTACTGGTTCCTCATTTTGTAATTAGTTCATAGCGTTGTATGAAATATTTACTGAAATACTTTCATTGAATGAGTATTCTTTACACCTGCAAGTAGAGCTTACTGCTGCCAAAAACTGCCACATTGCTTCAATAAACTTTCGGTTTGCATACTTAATGACTTCTCCTATTGATCTGTAGTTTGGCCTGTTTTAAAACTTCAGCACAAACACAATCTAGTCAGTACATTAAATGTTAAATTATATTTTGAGGATTTAAATAAGTTGTAAATTTAGAGTTTAATGTACATTGTCTTGTTTTAAATTTTTATTTTAAATAGGCACATTTTATGAGATGTTAGTGAGCATAGGGTTTTTTAGAATTAATTTTTACACCTTTTGAATACTGATTTATTTGGTTTTGCCCTTGGATATTTCCTCAGATATCAAATAGCACTGGACTGGGTCCTGTATATTCTCTAAAACGGATTTTTTCAGTGAATATTCCTGTATTGATTATATCTATTTAAATACAAAGAAAGTCCTTGTTAATAGAAGGAAAATAGTTTAATGATTTCAGCAGGGCTAATAAAATCATGCTATTGCTTTCCAAATTATACTGAAGAACTTTTCAGTCAAGGATAAAGCTTGAAACTAAGGAACTATGACAAAAGTATCTGATTTTACTTAGCATCTGTTTAACTCTTATGTATGTTGCTGAAGCCCATTTACTCTGACAAGAAATGTAACAAACTAATAGTAGATTAAAACAGGAGATGTGATACATCTTTCCTATCCTTTTTGATATCTTGGCAAGGAATGTTTTGTAGACTACTGAAATTCAAAGGAGTGGTCACATATTGAAAAATAGTTTTCTTTAGGAAAATTCCATAAATTTAAGCTTCTGTATGTTATGAAGGTTTTTCATAATTGCAGCTTTTTATGGTAAATAGCTAGTACTATGTACAATCCATTGCTTATATCCAGCACTAACTCTTTCTTTTTAGATGAATTTTTTTTTACCCCCCTTCTCTAGTTCCATAATAGAGTGAAGCATTTGATATTAGGATATATACGTCTGATGTATGTGCCTTTTATAATATGATCCAATTCCTTTCTATAGACAGACCTTCATGATTAAATACTGGTCAGTTTGTACTGTTGCTTTTATAATCCCTGAAGCTTATTGGTAGCTGCATTAGACTATAACTACCTTAGATCAAAGAAAATTAAATTTTTATTTGCTAATTACATTTTACTCTCTTGCTTGCTTTAGAAAAAATAAATCCATCTATGAAACAACTGGAATAACTATTTAGAAGTTTAATTGGATTCATAAGAGGTGGGGAAGGGTAGGTCAATGCTAGCTCACCTCCTCCAATGCTCTTCTGAAATAGCAAGGTTTCTGACCTGCTGGCCATTTGATGACCGCTCCATAGAAGACAAAGCAGGAAAGTCTTCTGCTGCTTTGCACCTGGTTACACTCCTGATTTTAAACAGAATGTAATCATCCAGATGACAAATGACTGTAGTAAATGGCTTTTCGATACCTCTAGAGAAGCTTCACTTAAGATTTCTCCTTCAGATTAGCAAAGATTTTAGCCCATGATTTACAGAAATTATATTTCTTAAAGTGTCGCTACTTCCATTTATAAATGTAGCTGTAAAAATCAATCAGGCGACTGAAGTAATGTGAAAAATATTTATTGTGGTTCTTACCGCCTTGGATTTTATAAGTAATCCCTCTTTACCCAGGATAGTTGTGTGACTGAGTACAGGATAATCTACTGGTTTCACAGGATTTTTTTTTTTCAAAAAGAATGACACCCGTGTCAACTTAGAAAAGATGAAGGAAAATATATGCCACAGTTATCACAGCTGCTTAAAAATTATCAGAATTTTAAATCTGCTAATGAAATACTGAAATATTTAATAACCATATTGGAAGGATTAATACTGCTAGAATATTTCAAACAGACATAAAATGTTTTGTGGTGTGAAAAGCCATCCCAATATCTAAGCAGAACAAAACAACAAATTTATTTAAAATGTAAGTCTAAAGAAAATTCTTTAAAAATATATTGACAAAACAAATCTCTATGGGAACTTGGACTCGTGTGTGTGCATTTTAGTGGTGGTTTTTCTTTATTTATTTTGGTAGGGGCAAAAAAGAGAAATACACAGTAGTGAAAATTGGTGTCAGAATGTTGGAAGAAATAGAATAATGAAGTATAATTTAGCTGAATATAGAATAATAGACTCTACACATATCAATTGACAATATCATGTCAATTTTGATACTGTGGCTTTTTGACACCGTTATTATTTTCTAAGCAAATCATACCTTTTTACCTTAGCTATGTTACTGACTTTCATGTACATTAATTCACATTGTCATCTGAATAATTTTAAAATTAAATTGTTTTCATTTAAAATTGTTGATAAATAATGGAAGTTGGGATTTTTTAAAATTATTTCTGAAGAGCCAGTTCTCCAAATATGTTGTTTTCCTCATATCTTTCCATTTGTTTTTAATTACTAGCTACATTTCCATGAAGAATGCGATCTTCTGTTGTTTATGGGTTCCTCTGCCCATGTTTCTTATTTCTTTCATGCAGACTTAATTTGTTGTTTCTGGCAACCAGGTTATCTTTAAAGACACATAGTAATGTTGCAAACAGTGAATAGTGACTTCAAGAGAGAAATAAGTAAACTTTTCAGCAATGTACAACATGGATCAAATCTTGAGGTGTTGTGAGCTGATAGAGTTTTTGACTTGAGCCAGACTTTTAGTTTTCCACTACCTGAGTATTTATCTGCTTGTTCTCCCATGTAAATGTTTTCAGTAACAATCAAGAGAGGTGAAAACTGAAACTCCATTGTGACAAAGCTTGTAAAAATAAAAAATAAAATATAAAAAAAATCAGGCCTGCCATACAGCATTCCTTTGGCTTTTGTGGTTGACTTTGGACATATAATATAAATATAGTGATTGTATGAGATGGGTTTCAATGAGAGCAATATGTATATCGCATGAATTAACAGTAGTTGTATCAGGGCTGGATGAAGTCTTAATGTAAATGGGAATGCTGCTCAGCTGCACAACTCTGACCACTTCACATGTGAGGGAAAACTGCATTTTACTCAATGGTGCTAGTAAGGCTGGAAGGGAAAGTTAAAGGATCTCTTACATTATCCATTAATAAGCAATGTTTTCTACATAGCTTTTTTCATGGTTTGTCTTCTATTTTGTACTTTGATTTAAGATAGCAATCTTGCAGACCAAGCTTTTCCTTCCCAAGGTAAAAAAAGTGAAAAAAAAAAATAAATTAAAAAAATCCAGAAGATATTGCTCTCCAAACCTACCTCATTGAATGTGATCCTTTCTTAGGAACAGTGCAAATTGTATAGTCATCATTTTTCATTACAAAATACTAGGCAGCAATGTTAAGCAGCTGGCTGTCCTAGTTCATTCCCACTTCTGTGGCACAGGTCTTGTCACTGTCCTCCAAGCTGTGCTGGCACAGCTGTTTATGGGACAATCCTATGAACTAGATCAGGGGACTGTCTACTCTAAATAATTTGAAAAAGTATGATTTGAAATTGTCACCTCACCAGATACTATCAGTACCACAGACTGAACATACTTTGACAGGTATGGGAATCTCACTTAGCAAAATAGTCCTACTAAGGACAATTTGGGTGAGACCGACGACATCAAGCTCTTCTATTCTTTATCAGCATCTGATTCATTTGTATTAAAAGCTGGCTAGATAGCTGGGAGTGTTGGGAAGCCAGTATGCTAATTACCTTACTTTAAAAATAAATGCATCAGAGCCACCAGGGCATATCTGTTGTGTTTTAGATTATTCATAGAAATTATGAGGTTATCAACAGTGAATGTGAAATTGCTGGGCATATGCTCAGATATCATCTTCCTAAGCTGTGCAATTATTCAGGATGTCATCTCAGTCTTCCAGCAACCAAGAACTTCTGTTTCTACATAAAACATCATCAAGGTATTAGAAAGCCTTTGGCAATAGAATACAATTAAAATACCTCAAGCAGTGAAACCCATTAATATGAAAGAGGCTAAGTTCAAGAGAAACAGTTATGGCATGTCTACTTGACACAGACAGCAGCACAGAGCCCTTAGTGATTAAAACACCCTGCTGAGAATCTGAGGTCTGTGTTGTAATGGAGACAATACAGTGCAAGAGTCGCTACATTTAAAGCTAATTTGGACATCTCTGTGCTACACTTCAGTGGCTACAGGCTCCAGCAGTACTTCTTTTGTAAGGGCAAATCATATCAAGGCAGGAATAGTACAGATGTTTATGTCACCAGCTTCAAACTCAGTTGCATTACATTCATGCATTACATTCCCTGTTCTGCTACTGCTTCCCTCTCATGCCACAGCTGAGTCCTTTCAGCGCACCTGTATGGACATGTCCAGCTTGGGCAGCTTGGATATAAACCACAGGTTCTGCAGGAGCAATAAAAACAAGGAAACATTCACCCAACTCACAACTAACAGTATCCTTTGAGGTCAAGAATTCTCTGTCGACATTATAGTTCTGGCAGCAAATTACGCGGGCTTCTTGTTAGCATTTTACATTACTTTTACTAGCAAGCCTATGGAGATAATGAAGTTTTCATCTTTCAGAATGAAAAGGATGAAATACACTGCACTGTAGAGAAACATCTTTACTTAGATGCTTTGCTAAGGTATCTTCTTGGATGATTTTTGAAAACCATACTTGAATGTTCAAAATGTTATCCAGATTCTTAAAATTCAAATGAAAAAAATATGTGCAGGAAGCTTTCACTTCACTGTTACTGCATTTACTTTCTAAAGTTACAAAAAAAACCAAAACATTTGTATTTTCTAACTATAGAAACTTCTACAAATAGCAGCTTCAAACCCATGACTTTCTCTACCCATAGAAGCACAGAATATACCACTGCAACATAGTTCTACATGCTATCTTGCTGATGTGTTTGGGATCTGACCCCAAGCAAATATCTCTGTGCAGATGAATGTGGGGTCTGTGTGCTTAGTTCTTGAACTCTACTGAAATTGCCACCTGTGATGATTTCTGGAATCCCATCATTGGAAAGAGAAAAATCTATTTCTTCTAAACTAATTTAAGAGCTTCCACTTAAAGATGGAAATCACTCTCAGACATTACTTGTATGGCCTGACCTCAAGAAGATCATCACTTTTCATTTCTTTCTATATAATAAATGAATTACTCATTTCAATTAATGTAGTATGACCTTAAAAATGGTGGACCTATTCTTTCTCTATCATCTTGCCTCATGAGACTGTGTTTTCCAAGATGGCAATGTCTCTTGCCATCACAGTGGTTACGGAAGAGTCAAATTATCAGTGGTGCTATCTAGATGGAAATCTTACAGTTTTGTATGGACAAATTAAAGCTGTATATCCCTGTCCAGTGAAATTATATCTTTTAATTTAGCATTTTGCCTTTTACTTATTTATTTACTTATTTGCCATAAGGCCTGTCTGCTATGGGCAACCAAATTATCATTGAAAATGATCAACCTACCAATAATAATTTTAACTGTAAAATTTCCTTTCCTTCCTCTCAGCCTTTCTCATTAATTGAACAACAACAAAAGAACAAAATGTCGTGTTTTTTTTTTTTTTAATATATAAAATATTATGAATCAGTGTACCAGGTCCTTTAATAACATTTGCATTTAATATGTGCTGTACTTCCATTTCATAAGTTGTTTTTATGATTTGATCAAATACCTAGTCAGAGCCTCTGACATTATTTATTAACTGGTTAATATTCATAACTACAGTTTCCTGTAAGTACTTACAGACCTTCTTATTAATATCTCTGCAACCATCACAAGTGGTATTATATAGCAGATGGCACTTGCCAAAATCATCTTGTACCCTGCAACATAGCCTGGCATCCTGCAGGTCTCTGCAGTCTCACTGAGCTCTGAGAGCTGCCTTCCATCACGATTGCTGGAGCCCCTGACTGAGTGTTCGTATCACCAGTCATAGTCCACAAACTGTTTTTTAGAGGTCACCATACTGGTGTTGGCTCTCTTAAATTTCTTAAGTAATTGCTACCCTTCCATTTTCATTTAGGTGAAATAGAAGCCTTTTATTTGCAAAGTATAAAGACATACTCACTAAATAAGCAGTGTTACAAATGAATGCTTGAAATAATGTGACAAACAACGATCTGAATAGCTCAAAGATATTTTTATGATCTGTATGAGATTGATGTGTGAAATGGGATCTGTGGCTTCAGTGAAGAAAGTCTCTCTTTGCTTGGTGGCTCTCATTTTTTCCCCTAAAATAAACTCAGACAAAAAAAAATAAATAAAAATCAGGTTTTCAGATTTACAGCATGTTTTTAGAAATCTGCATGTTCTATTCTTGCATCATCTTTATATTCTGAATCTCTGCTTCATGTAGCCCATTTCTTGAATTTTTCCCTTTGATAATCAGACACCAGATGACCTGCAGCAATAGAATTCCCCACTTCCCTGTCAGACCAGGGTAGGTGTAAAAAGGAGGGAAAAAAATCCAGCTAGGTCATTTCTGTACAATGTAACCTCATTGATGAGCATTTGTATTGACTGAAGTCTGTCACTTTGCTTGGAATTTGTTTAAGCTATATAAATGACAGTGATGATGATTCTTAGATTTGTGAAAGTGAATAGGAAACTGCCAGATACGTTTTAAAGAGTATCATCTCACTTTTGCATTCAGAGAATGCATAACAAGACTGATGCTCAGCAAGTACAGCAGAGTGTAGAGGCTGGTGGACAGAGCATGAATGTTACATCATTACAACCAAAGACTTGGAATACGACTCCAGGGACTTTATCTGAGGGTCTTGTTTCATTCTGAGGTTTGTAATGGAGATTTTGTGATCTGAGTGAAATAAATGTGGGGAATATGAGGTGGTTCTGAGGTGGTTTGGCAATGAGGGATGGCCACTTTGGAAGCACTACAGAGTTGACTTTAGAGCACTTTGGGCCATGCAGCTGGAAGCATAGCTGTAGTGAGCAGATGGACCAACTATTAGAGCATTCACACTAAACTCAATGGTGCTCTTTAGGGCTAGAGCAAATCAGCAGGAAAGAGCTATGCTTTGATGGATGCTGATGATGATCAACACTAATGACGAGATTTGAGGTGTGTGGAATCTACAGGGAGGGTAATCATGAACCCTGAGTTGCAGTTAGCCATTTGGACAGTAACAGTTTGAAAATGTGCTGTTGGCCAAACAGCTAATGTATGGCAGGGCAGCATTAGATGTGTGATGGCAGTCAGGAGCATTAGACAGACAAGTGTGTATGGGACCCATGCTGCAGGAGGGCTTAGGCTGGAGGAATGTCTGGTGAAAGTATCCCCTTCCTGGCTGCTTTTCAGGTGTTCTTCACATAGGCAGAGAGCAAACAAACACCAGAACTGCTGTGCATATGAAGGAGATCATTGCTGCAGTCATAAGGCAGACCAGTAGACCCATGGATGTATTACGTGAACTGAATATATCCACAGTAAACCAGGGGTTGCAATGTCTGCATGGTAGACCCAGGCATATTTCAGGAATTAAGACACTTAGGGCCCTAAGTGGCCCTGTGTTTGCAAAAGCCAGTCCATAGAGGGCTATATGTGAGAGGCATTGGTTACTTTATACTTCTTCCCATGTAAAAAGGCAGCTGTGTTGTTGTGCTCCCAAAGGATATCTGATTTCTTATGGGTTGGAAAAATCAGCTACAAAATAACTAAGAAATGTAGTTGAATTTCCCAAAGCCCCAAATACAAGCATGCTTATTTAGTACAGACAGACTGAATCTAGCATGTGTTTCTGCTATAGGTAACTAGCAATAGAGTTGTGTTTGGACAGATAATTCTATTGTCCAACTTCAATGCCCTGTTGTGGAGAAACTTTCCTTCCTTTAAAGGAATGTTTTCTTCTGATTAGGTTGTCATTGATGAGGTTATGATTAGCTGTATCAAAATAAAGCTTGCTATATGGCATAAGTCAAACAAGGCACAGCCTCTTGCGTTCCCTTCCTCAAAAACAGGCAACCCACAGTGTTGTCATCAAAAAAACAAGGCATACACACACCACAACAAGGAAAGATTCCTCAGTTAATCTTGAATTTGCAGTTGATGTTCTGGTTGACTTGTTCAGAAGCTTATTCACATCTCTTGGATTCTGTAAGACAGAGTGATAACACGATAGATTTTGATCTTGAGGTTTTAAATGCTATTTCTTCCCTCAAATCCTTTGGTATCTTCTGTGTTTTCATGAAAAAAAACGTATTAGCTAATTTATTTAAAACCATAGCCAACTGGCTGGTTATTTTTCTAACAGTGTTAGTCACTTGTCTGACTTTTAACATGACTTACTCCTCTTTCAAATGGTCTTCTATTATGTGCCACTTTGCCTGAATTCCTTTTCTGAAATTGCCATTAGTGCTTAGGTAATAAAAGCACAACAGCCTGTACATACTTCACATCACCCAAGAATCTAGCTGTCAGGGCTGTTATTTTTCTTAGTAATCTTTGTACAGGTAAAAACAGCAACATCTGAGAGGCTTTTATCAATGATTAGCCTATTGTAGAGCATATTTCATATACTGGGAAATGTGCTGTGTACCACTTTGGGATGGTATTATGGTATTAAGGTTTCATAACATTCCATCAGCATGTAGATATTGCAGTAAGATGCACCTGATTCTGACTTTGCACTAACTTTGTACTGGCATAACTCCATTGCTTCAGATGAATGGAGGAGAAACCAAAATCAGGTCCAGCAGAGTTGCATAGATAGGTGGCTGGCTAAGGAGAATCTTCTGGACTTTTTTTGGAAGCTATAAACATCCTTAGTTTTGCAGGTAGGTTTGACATCTTCCAGGGTTTTACTTAAATGTGTTCATAGAATCACAGAATGGTTTTGATCAGAAGGGACCTTAAAGACCATATAATTCCAACCTCCTGCCATGGGCAGGGACACCTCTTGCTAGACCAGGTTACGCAAAACCCCATCCAGCCTGGTCTTAAACACTTGCAGGGATGGGGCATCCACAACTTCTCTGGGCAACCTGTTCCAGTGCCTCACAACCCCCTGAGTAAAGAAAGAATATCTTATCTAAATCTACTTTTTTTTTTTTTTTTTTTTTTTTTTTTTTTTTTTTTTAAGTTTAAGGCCATTCCTCCTTGTCCTATCACTACCCTCTCTGACAGAGAGTCCCTCCCCAGCTTTCCTGTAGGCCCCCTTTAGGTACCGAAAGGCTGCAACGAGGTCTCCTGGGAGCCTTCTCTTCTCCAGGCTGAACAACCCCAACTCTGTCAGCCTGTCTTTGTACAAGAGGTGCTCCAGCCCTTTGGTCATCTTCAGTGTTGCAGGTTTAGTGCTTGTAGGGCTCAAGTCTTTTGTCAGACAGTTTTATTTGGCTCCATATGCATTTTTCCAAGTGTCGTCTTTCCCAGCACCAGGGGAGCAATGAGTAGAGCAGTGACAAGCATCACTCACAGTGGGATTCTTACTTTCATGATGTTACTGTTTTTCATGTAGCTTTTCCTAAATTAGCTTTAAACTAGCTGCTTGGGTCCTTCTAAGAAAATAGCTGCAATTGCATAGAATATAGTACAGCTTCCAGAGAGACTTGGTAAATATCCAGCCCATTAACGTCTGCTGAGATCCATGCTGCTGTACCTACGCAACTGTCAGAACCTGACCTACTTAAAGTCAGTTTGGGTAGAATTACTCAGGATGCAGTCAACCCTGTTTGTTCAGGGTTTGTTTGTTTGACCTGATGAACTCTCAGGTCCAGTGTCTATCATTGCCATCCAAAGCACAATTTTATCCATATCCTCATACGTTTCTGTGTAGTTATTTGCATAATTTCCTCTCTGTATTACCGCTAGTGTAAGTCTTAGTTAATGAGATGACTGTATGTTGGCAGCCATTTGCAGATATTAATTTTTTAAAAATACAAAAGCTTTCTTCACTAAACAAACTTGTTATTGTGCAAAGACAAGTAAAGACTAATGTCATCAATTTTTATATACCGTTCCTTCTCTGTGGTGGCTAAGGCTGTTTGCGTTATCCTGTATGGTTGCACACTTTATGCTTTATGAAGTCTTATAGCCAGCCAAAAATTACAATATCCTAAACATTCTCAGAAGAGCACAAGTGTGTCCACTTCCTGCTGTCCATTACCTTCCCACTGCCCCAGAGTCAGAAATTCTGGATTAGGGATACTTGTGGGTACCTTCCTCTTTGTATCCATTTATGGTCCTCTTGTCCATGAATGTATGCAATTGCTTTTTGAACCTATCAATCCTGTCTGCCTCCACTATTTCCTTGGTGAGTCTGGAAGGGTAAAAAATCCTCTCTGAATACCACAGTTACACAAGATAAGTTTTCTGAGTGTTTGTTTAAAGGTTATTTTTACCATAAATATCATCTGTCAATATTTTGACTTTTTACTGCAGCAGGTAGCTGCACAAACCAGAATGAATTATTCATTTTGATTTATTCATATGGATTTTTAATAATGCTATTGACATGGCATGTATGGACCTACTGTCTGACTCCTATCATAATAAAGAAACACAAACAGAATACTGTGGATGGCTCCAACCACATATATGAATTATAGCAGTTATACAGCTACAGGCCAGTGTAGCTTTATCTTCACATACATGTAGAATCACAAGTCCTTCTTATAGGCACAGCGGCTTGTTTGGGTGGACCCAAAGGTGGAATAGCAGATTAAACTTCAGAAAACAACAGACCTGATTCTGACAGACCCTTGATAACGTGCTGCAATGTAAATGTGGGTTCCTTCCCACTGCAGTCCATGGTAGTGCTTATCTGAGAAAGCCAGGCTTGAGCCTGGAGCCCCCTGCTGAACTGGAGCCTGTCGACAAAGCTAGGATAGAGAGTAGTGTGGGGAAGGTTTGTAAACAGCTGAAGTGGAGTCTTCTGGGTTTAATGTGTTCCATAACCAGTTCAAACAGGGCAGCGATTGAAAACCCCAGATGTCAGAGTTACACAACAGCTCCTTCAGAAAAGCAGCTTTAAGTTTTCAGTGGGCTTTATAATAAAAAGCATGCAACAAAGGACTGAAATGTTCACCCACAGATAGTGAAGTGCTGGCTTTGCTAGCAGTACTCACCCACTATCAGCTCTCAGCTCATCCTTTCATGGAGGGAGAGATGGATCTAATATTCTTCTTCATCCCTAATGCATGTTTTTACATTACCCTTATGTTATTGTACGTGGGCCGTGTATAGCAGACTTAATGCAGCAATTTGTAGACCTGCATCAATTTAGTGCCTTTTTTTTTTGTTTGTTCTTAAATAAATGCTATATTGAGTGCAAAGTTTGAGGTTTTTTTTTTTTTTCTTCCACCTGGACTAAGGTTGGGGTCTTTAAGGAGAAGGAGGTTCTTTCAAAACTAACAGAAGTTTAGTATTTTCTATTCATACCTCTAGCTTCATATCCGAGCAGTACCCAATTCCGTCTGATCTGTTTCAGCCACCAACCATGGGATGTGGTAAGATGCAGCCTGTGAGCAGCATTTCACCCCCCCCTCTGAAGGGAGTCATCGGTGAGCAAAAACATCAACCCTTGTTCTGAAGCTGTTTAAAAAAATTCACCCCAGGTAAACAGTTTTTAACTTTCTAACATGTCTAAAATTTTCCTATGAAGCTCTGCAAATTTCATCCTTCTAGGGGACCATTAGGTCAGGATTCTTCTACCTGGCACTTGTATTTGGCAAGGTATTCTTTTCTACGATATTATGGAACTATAACAGCATTGATGCTTGTTTTACAGTCTAGCAATTTAAAATGTCCAGTCTTTTTAAATAGCAGAAGGCTGTTTTGATACTGAAGAATGATTTAAAAGGATTTACACCAGTCTGTGAATTCAGATGTTGTATGACTAGAACTTTGGTTTGGTTAAGAATCTAAACTGGAGTGAACTTTCGTTAACATGGACCCACACAGTCTCCAACATCTGTCTACATAATTATCCTTACTATAATACAGCCTTTTCATACAAGGGAAGAAACAGCCTCCAGCTCTGCCATCCCTTCAAATCCAAGCTGCTATCTCCTCCAACCTCACAGTGCTGGGCCTTCTTAAAAGGGGACTACTTCTGGTTCTGAAGTCTACAGGATGCAAACCTTCACCTGCATTCATTGCAAAGCTCTGCTGTATCATAAATTGTCTCATTATCACACCCAAGACCCTTTAGCTTTGGTGCTTCCCATCTACTTAGACCACCTTCAGACTGCCTGGAAGGTTGTGAGATGATCAGGACTTAGCTGAGCACTGTCATCTTTCGCTTTGCATTTCTCTTTGCCTTTTCCCTCCCCCTTTGACTCTTTCTGTCATTTATCACCAGTCCACTGGTCTATACCTATTTGCGCTAATGAATTCACGCCAGTGCTTTAATGTGTCTACAGTGAAAAGCCAGTCAGGGTGTCACACCTCTCCTTCTCACACCTCAGTATGTCCCTTACCTTACCTCTGCCTCACTAAAATAAATACTAATGCTAACATCTAGAAAATCCATCAGGAAAAAACTTCTGCTAAGAGGAACTGTTTGTAATTGCTGACTGTTCATTGGAGCACTATAAGTGCATTTTAATAGGTTTCTTTTCCTATCAAGGCTTAGTCAGTGAGGCTTGACAATTTTTTTATTAACAAGGTGTCTTATTGTTCCATGGACTGTTTGCTTTTTTATTGTACTTACTGAACAGTGTAATATTCTAAAAAGCATGAGGACACATTGGTTGCTGATTTGATTTTATATAAACCAGCAAACATATCATCTTACCTGATTATGCCATTTCCTTCCACAGGTGTGACGAAACAAATGACAATTTCCTGGGTAGCTTTTCACCTTTCCTATTTGATCAGCTGCACAGCACACTGTTTTCTGCTAAATGCCTTGGACTCACGGAAGTAAGAACAAGAAAAATCTAACAGCTATCCCTAACTAGCAGCAAACCTTGTGTGGCAGAATATCAGAACAGCAGCTAGCTGTGGTCTGGTTCTGCAGTTAGGCGAGGAAGGTGCTCTCAGTAACTCCCTCAGAGGCATTCTGCATGTAAGATCCTGAACTGCTGTGTTAGCATTTGTTAGTGAGACAATGTATGTGGTTCTTCACAGATTACTAGGTCCTACTGTATGCCTGTGCATCAGAGGCAATGCACCAGAGTGAAACCTACCCTGCAGACTTCATGACAAAAAATCAGAATGAGCCTCTGTTTCCTATCAAAGCTTCACATTTTTGGTATATGGAAAGTATAATGGTCTCAAAATCTTCTCCTACTGAGTCATCAGTGTAGTATCTACATTGTCCTCTCCATTGAATTGAATCTGTCTCTCATTTGGAGATTGAATTTGGGATCAAATCAAATCTGCCAGTCATCTGGGGATGATACAGAGATTGAGAACTATGAGAACTAAGAGTGCAATGCACTTCCATTCATCTATTGTCTCAGCATGTTGTATGCTTAGAACAAAATCCGTGCTTTGAGCTAGTGGAGATGAAAATGTATTAATCGGCATTTAGCAAAATTTATCCCAAAATCTGAACTTAACCATCCTTGCTACTATGAGGCAAACCACAAAATTTATTTTCAACAAACTTTTAGTTATTCCATCATCTCTGGTTCCTACTTCAAATTGGAACTGCAACACCACAGGTACTAATTTAAAAGCAAGCTCATTTTTCTTCATAATAAGACCAAGTCTTTTTCTGTATGAAGTTCTTTTCAGTGTCCTTGATGCAGGAGTGTGAAGCATTTTTTAAAACAGATGGTTCTAGCTCAGCACTGTAGTATACTGATGGCTGCTGCTTTATCCAGGTGGCCAGGACCCTCTTCTCTAGAGGAGACTGATGACAGCAGGCAATGCCAGTGAAAGCCTAAAAGGGTTGAGAAACATGATGAATTGCCCGTTCTGCTCCCTCTCATCTTATGCCTTTTTTCCCCAGACTGTTTCCTTGAGGGAAAAGCTGTAGTGTATGAAGGAATAGGGTAATTCATCACATTTTTTTCAACTGATAAGGTCCAAGGAGTCCCTACATTAAAACTAACAAGATATTCTTGCTTTAACTGAACTGGCAGTTTTATTTATTTGTTTTTCTGGAGTAGAGATGCTTGTAGGGTCAAATTCACTTTCAGTTTTGTACAGTGAATGTCTCTTCACACAGGGGCAACACAAACATTCCTGCCTGTTTTGAGGACATAGTCCTTATAGTGTGTGCATCCCCACCAACCTCCCTTTCAAATGCAAGAATCCTACGCCACAGCAGATAAACTGACTTTGTTACTTACTTAGCTTTCTTGTGACTACATGATTTATCATTGATTTTCTGTCATAATTTTGCTTTTATGGAGAGAGCAACTTAATATAACTGTAAGAATGACTGGATTGTGGTATGGAGCACCTAGAGCTTGCACTGAAGGGAATTTTGAAAGTGTTGACTTTTCCAAGAGCTCCTGAAGGAAGCCAGGGCTTACTTGAAGATCAAAGGCTTTGGAGTTCAGTCTAAGTGATCACAGAATGCAGGTCACTGCATATATCTGCCTGCTCTATAACTGACAAGGTTGTCATCAGCCTTACCCAAACATACTTTAGGCAGCTTAAAACCATCTGGGAGAGTAACAGCACAGAACTCTGTACAATCTACTGTCTGAATACTTAAACTGGATGAAGGTGTTGGGAGAGAAATGGAGAGGAATAAACAAGTTTTGGAACTCCCAATGAACGCCATATGATTTACAGTGATGCTATTGGTGATACTCAGTGTAAGTAATACAGAAGATAGCTTGGGTGCGTTCAAACAGCTGTCATTAACTCCTTTTGATTGCAGTTGTGTATATTAAGTGTGGTAGCTAGTGTCTTTTGCTCTGATTTTTTTTTTTTCCAGACCTGGAGACCTCATAAGATGTCACATATACCAGCAAGAGTAACAGTATTGTTTCAAATTTTGGGCTCTTCCCCTGGACAGATTCAAGCTGGCACTCCAACAGGAAGAAAGCTCTCCAAGGTATTACTGTTTTTCCAAAGCAGCTAATCATCCAAGAGAATAATATGAAATATGATTAGCTCTAACTACTCCTCCAATCTGTGGCTTATTCAGTGCTCTTTGAATTCAAAATACAGTCTCCTTTTGACTTCAAATAATGTAACTCTTGTCTTTTGTAATAATTTTCTAATAACCTCAGTCTCATTCACTTAACATGGTAAGCACTCCTATTTTGTGAACTGTGTTTTGTTTTGAATGCTCAACTCTCATCTAAATTATGAGAAATACTTGAAAATAGCACCCTCTTCTTCTCAGCATGTAGATTTTTTTCCATAATTCTTGTGAAATAAAAATAAATATACGGTAAAAGATCAGTCAGAATTAATGTAGTACATAACTCCGGAGGCATTGCTATCTGGCAGAACAAATCCTAATGAAATCATCATTCAAAAGAAACTCTGCTCCCATGTTGCAGAATGAATATGAAAATGATCAATTAATGTGCTTAAACAAAAAGTAGATAAATAGACAGAAGGCATGGTTGAATAAAATTCAGCTAACTTGGGTAGTTTGTATTTCATTTTGTGCTTATAAATTCATGTTATAAGTGCCTAGTGAAGACTTGGTATTTTCCCCTGGTTTTCCATCAGTAAGTCATCACTGTACATCTGATGCATCCCTGATTGATATCATATCACTGACTATCCTGTGGCAAATACTCCCAGCAGTTTGGTGCATCCATATTACTCAATTTTAATCAGATAAGCCATTTCATTCAACAGCTGCTCTCACCCTATGCTGGCTTTAAACTTACATAATTGATACTGATAACTGATTTAAGCATAGTGTGGTAATCAAGGTATTCCCATTTAAAAACAAAACAAACAAACAAAAAACAAAACTATCTTCTTGCAATGTAGAATAAAATTTACTCACAGTTTTGATACTTTAAGGGACTATTTTATTATCACATTTAATGGGTTTTATCAGTAAGTTATACTGATTTCACTTGGAGTGGCTTCATATACTTACATTCAAGAAGGCACAGCCTTATTCTTGTAGTATGACTCTTTCTGCAACTCAGACTATTCTATCAAGACTGAAATTGGGCAGTTTTCAAGTGTTTCTCATAGTTGTTCAGACAGGAATACTATGCTAGTTTCCCTTTCAGCAATGCTTGTAGTTCCTGCACTCCCAGAAAAATGTAGGTATGACTGAGAAGACTGCTGAGGTGGTGCCTGAGGAGGAGCTGATATGAGTTACTCCACAGCTCTACCAAACTCCATAGGTTAGGGTCACCCTCTGAATTTCTTCTTCCATGATGAACAACTGCCTCTCACCAAGGATGAAAAGGCATTGTTCAGAATGAGTCCAGAGTACAGTAAGGAGCAGTATTTTTATTTCCCTCGAGGAACAGTGGTCATATTACACAGTTGAAACAGTCCAGGTTTTGATTTTTCATTTAAGAGACAAAATTATTTGTGGCTAGCCATAGTTATGAAAGATTTACTTTGAAGAACAATATAAAACAGCTGATGCAATTAAAACGAAAATATTATTCAGAGGTAAAGCTATAAGAAGTAGGATGTATAAAAGCAATTTAATTTCACTGGTTTCAGAATCATTGCCTTTCATCTATTTTAGATCTATTTTTAGTAAAATTTTGCAGCCTGGAGGTTAATTCATATGTTAATGTATGTTTGTCTTTCAGAAGCTTATTGATTTGAACCACGATTTCTACGGAGGTGGTCTAGAAATATTACTTTACATGCACTGTATCTATATTTCCTCTGCAAGCTACACAAAAGGCTTTTGATCAGAGCTTCTTTCATTTACTCACTTTTCTGGAAAACCGTGCTAAATACAGGTTGGTACAGTAATAAGTTTCTCTGTGATCCCTAACGTAATGAAGTTTGCTTATAAGGGTCTGAGCCATGTGTCCTTGACCTTCCCCACTAGGATCTTTCCCTCCCATGTCATATGCTCAGATCACTTGCCCTACTGTGTTCTTTATTTCCCTCTCTTGTCCCTCAAAACCAACAGGTCATGCCATGGGTCTTGCTTTCCTTCTCTGGCTTTCTGGCTGAGCCAGAGACAAAAATACCTGCCCACTGTTTGGCTGGCTAGAACTCATCTGGCTTCCTAGACACAACGTCTCTTCGCGTTAAGTAGTGCTCTGTAGTGTTACTTAACAGGGTGTTCATTTAACTCACAGACAGTGACAGCTCCTGCTTTGAGCCAGATCTTTACTTGACAAAATCATGTGTAACTCTAGATAAACCAAGGACTTAAACCTAAATCTAATCCTTAGAGTGGAAGTAGTAGGTGTGGAGGAAACTGCTGGGTGATATAAACTGAAGTAATCAAGTCTTTGATCCTGCAGTTTTCTACAGGTTACTGTACTAGCTCATTATTGCTTCGATCCTGCCCAATATTTGAATGCTGCTATTGCAAAATGATTCTTTCAGAGGTTCGGTATGTTCTAGGATTTCTTGGAGAAATACGATGATAGCTGTTGTTCTGAGTTTGAAGCCTGAAGGTATCCAGATGAAGAAGAAACTATGCTCATTTTGCAGATAATTTTAAAGGGACTTTTATAGCTAAAACCTTATTTTAAAAACGTACGTATGGTTTCAAGCATAACCATGTAAGCACCAAAGTGCCTGCATGTATAATGCCAACTGTGAGACTAAAACAGTATGAAGCAGAAATTTGTTTGTTCCAATTTTGCCAACATTTGTTATTCTCATTGCAAACCACGTAGTGTTTGCCATTTTACATACCTATTCTTTGAGTCATGTATTTTTATTTTGTATTTTTACATTTCTTACCTTTCATTTAAAATGCAAAACAAATTTTATTCTCACAGTTATTGAGAAAACAAGAAAACACGAAAATGGTGTACTTCAAACAAACCAGAACAAAGACCACAAACGCGAAAGTTCAGAAGCCCAAAGTCTAACAAGAAATGCAGATATGCTCATTCTTAAATCCCAGAGTCTTTTTTAAAGTCAATTTTGAATTATGATTTTAGGGAAACACTGACTCATGAGTTTTGATTAATATAGACCAACAACAGTTCTGTATTATAATCAGTTATTAAAATGGAGAAAATAACCAACCATTCATACCTTGTGGGCAACCTTAAAGAAACAATCAATGCTTGTGTTTTCTAAAACAGTGGCAACATGGATTGAACAAATCACATCAGTGGAAATAACTATATTCAGGTATCGCTATTGAAGTGTCAAGCACTAAATAGAAAAGAACAGGCAGTCCATGTGGTTGCCAAAGAAATTGTTGAGGAAATGTATCAATCAGAATGTAAAATCACGTCTGGAAAGTCGGAAGTCCTGGAATTACACCTACTCATTTTGGAGCCCCTGTCTGATAAATATTGCTGGAAGTGCGTTTCTGAAGTGCCGGGATGCGGCCGTTCCCTCCTCTGCCGAACACCAAACTGCTTCCACCTCCCCTTGTCCTAGCACCTCAGTGCAGAACACAACCTCTCAACTCTTTGAAACTGAGGTCCATCTAGTGGGCACCGCTGGATATTACATCAGCAAGAAAGTCAGCTTCTTAAAAGGTACATTAACATTGTCTATACATACCAATGTGATTTTTCTTTTTTTTAAATGAGATAGACTTATTTGAAAATTGTTCAAGCCTGCTAGAGAGGTTCTCTGACAGATTGCATTCCTAAATGAGTCAATTGTTCTTGACAGAGATGTATTCTCATTTTTCTTTCAGGTTCATACCTACATCCTGATGATGCTGGTGGCTTTTCCTTCATGTTCAAAATCTGGACTTTGGCTGGCCCCCAGCTGATAAATTTGCTCCCAGCTGATAAACTTAGTCCCCAGAGAAAAAGGAGAAATTTTGGAGAAGAATGATTGATCATTTCCTGAGAGATATGACCCATATAAATGAATTAAAGATGCAGTTCTGCTATCCCTCTCTGTTTCCTTCAGCAGACATTACACCAGGAAAACTCCTGGGAGACTTAATCGAATCATCTTGCTTGTGTGCACTAGATCTTGCTGCCTAGGAGATGTACAACTGGCATATCTAATAGGCACAGTGTTCCCAAAGTGTTTAAAAATAGGAACCCCGTGACACACAAAGGTAGAAATTTTAATTAGCATAATTAACAAACATTTTCATATCAAATTTACTTATAAAGAATAGTTAAGAGTATCGTGAGTCCCTCATCATCCTTGACTATGGAAGTAAACATGGGTCAGAGGAGAGGAAACATATTGCAAAACCCTTTTGAAAATATGATGTGATTTTGAGACCATCTTATCAAAATTAATAAAAAATAAAGCTTTTTCCAGCATCAAACCAAAAGGATGTCCTGCCAGAAATGGACATGCTGCTGCATTTCACATCTGCTCATGCCAACATGGAAAAGTAGCACTGCTGTACCCATCTACTCTCCATGGAGCCTCTCTTCACCCTTACTGCTGGAGTGAATGAGTAACTGATGAATCTCAAGTCTCTGGATCACAGCCAACACACTGATCAACCCTCCTAACTCATCTTGTCTACTTCAGTGATTTAACAGAAAGGCCATGACCACAGAGCAACTGGAATGTGGCTGCAGGTCTTGCTTTGATGGCCCCTGAGCACTGAGTGACCTGCTGTGCCTGCTCTTTTTCTCCTTCATGTACCCATATCAGGCTAATTAATTGCCCATTGGGCTGTGTTGCCGCTAGTGCTTTGCATAATGAGTAGGGCAGCTTTCCCCTGACCATTAATTTCTTTAAAAATTTATGTTTGCAGCTTGACAAGACATTTTCTGTTGGTAAGTTTTGAATGCTTGTTACAACAAAGAATTCCCATTGAAATAGAATCCTTGGAGGAAGAAACTTCAGGTTTACCAGCTCAGCAATTCTTTCTGAAAAATGCTCACATTCTGAACAAGTTTTAATTCTAACACCCTTTTAAGGCTGCTTTAGACAAAGACAGTCAATGAAACCCTACTCAAGTTGTCATCTGGGCAACTCACAAGCATAATAAATAGTGAGACAAATGGTAAGTGACATGTTGGTGTATGTTGTTGCTTAACTATACACAATGGCTTAACTTTCTGATTTGGCTAATTTAAATTCAAAATTCACTTTGTACTTTTTTTTGGGGGGGAGGGACGGGACACTATGGATGAGTGTAATAGCATTATTCTCTTTTGAACATGATGGATGTTAGTTTTTGTTATTAATACTAGTATTCATATAACACCAATTCTATTTGTTGCATATAAACATGTTTAAATCCTTCCATGATAATAATATTTACATTCTCTTCAGAGAGGTGAAGGTGTGAATGGAAAGAGTTGGTTTGGTTACTAGACTAGCTATACACATCACTGTGTGTCTCAGAGAAAACAATTCCTTACATCTGACAGAAAAAATATTGAAATTTGCAATTTTTGCATTTTTATCTTCAGAATGTTTTGTCTTCTGCAGAGACTTGTGGCACCTTTGCTCTAGAGCTCAGGGAGCTCTACCCTCATTCTGGAGAGGCAGAATCCTCATGCCAAAGAGGCTTTGTTTCCAACAAGGAAATGTCTTGACCAAGGTTGAATATTCTGAGGAAAGAGCAGTTACCTTTGTAAATATTGTGGTATGCCTATGGGGCATTTTTTTCCTACACGGCATTAATTTTAAAAGTAATCAAGTCTCCCAGGAGTGCAGTGTCCCATGAAGCAATCTAAAGTGTCAGAAGACAAACATAAAAGTTAACAGATCCATGTTAACAGATCCATTTTATGTTTACCATTTTCTCTGTTATGCCCATACTTTATAAAATGCAACAAGGCATGTAAGAGATCTGGCGGTCTGATGTCTGTCCATACTGAGACACAATGGAGGGAATTGGGAATGGAGCAGCTGCCTGATTTCTAAACTGTCTTGCTTTTATAGGCTCTTACATAAGCCCTTTTTTCTTCTGACTCCGTATTTACCCACTCAAGGGTCTATCTCATTGTTCTATTAGTGCACTACCTGAATTCACAGCAATGAAATATGGCAATAAAGCTTATTAGATATTGTACGAGGAACACAGCTCAGAAACACTCTTCTGAAAGAGCCCCATCCCTCACAAACAGATATCAAAGCGAGTAAGATTATATGCAGCAAAACAAAACAACTAACTACTTCAAAATGGTGGTATCTAAATTGCATGGTGCAAATGCTATTCTTTGGAAAAACAAGATTTTTCAAATGAACTGCATATAAAACCACTGAAGGGATGTGTGAGTAGAGTGGAGGATGTGCTCCTGTCCTTGTTCCTGGCAGGACTCTGAATGGGACAAGGCCACAGGGGCTGCTCCTGTGCCTTCAGAAACCGCAGTTGATGAGATGGCGCCATTAGCCTGACCTGGGTCCCCCTCATTTAACGGATTCATTTTCATTCTTTGGTCTGAAGGGAGAACATACAGGGATTTAAAAACATGCTTCTTGCCTTGGTATGGATGGGTTCTGTGTCTCATTTGTCCTTCATAATTTGCAGCTCCAAGTGTTTTCAAGAGCTTTAGGACTGCTTCTCGGCTGTACTGCTTCCCCTCGTGCAACTCCTGAGTCTGTGACATGCCTTTGAGCAGACCTGCTTGCTTGCCACTTTATTATTTGTAATTAGGCTGACTTTATTTATAACCCATTCAAGAGATGCAGGTAGGCTTTCAGATGCTCCTGTGCACCGGACAAATGTTCCTCATGGCTAAAACCTCTCAGGGAAGAAAGCTGCCGTAACTCCTGGCTGCTGGCTGGCTTAGCACTGAGCAGTCATGAGCCACCTTAGGCACATCAGGAATAAAATGTTCCTTGGCACTCGCAGAAGCTGAATGCTAGGCACCTAGAGAACTTTAAAACTGAAATAGGTACCCACTTAGGTTTAAGAGCCTTCAGAGTTAGGCAGCAGCTGAGCAGAGGTTTTTAATATCACTGTTTGTAATTGCAGCTAAATTCTGCCTAGCTGCCTGCTTAGGCACCTAAATACCTTTTTGGGATCTGGCCCTAAGGATTTTTTTTTAACCTTCTTATGCATTAAATAATAAAGAGCAGGCAATTAAGAAGTCTTACTTAACTGTGTTAGCCTCTTGAAGAGAGCTACAAATCAGCCTCATTTCCTCCTCCTGAGGATCATTAGATCATTTGTTACAAGTGCAAAGGGAGCCTCTGCGGTATGCCTTCAGCATATTTCACTGTAGCAGTGTGTAGAGCTGCTCTGTGGAGTGCTCTGTTCATTTGTTTACAAACCATATGTGCTAGATTGAGCATCCCAGTTGGATGTTTAGTTTGCAAAGTGATATGTCAGTGGCTGCTTAATTAGGAGTCTGCAACCTTCCTTTCTCAGATGCTGCTGCTTATTAAAGTGTTCCCTGATTGGGAATAATCAGATGCCATTGGTAGAATAGTTGCCTTTGGTCTGAGTGAAAGGACTTTACCACCTCTAACTTGGAGTTATGGCAGAAGGCTTGGACCCCAGAGGTTAGGGGCTAAGGACAGAAGAGACAAACAGCCTTTTATTCTCCTTCCAAGGCAGGTGCTGTCAGTGAGGAGTGTTGTTGCACTCTGTGGCCTAGGAGAGGGAATGTTTCACCGTTGCTGCCTGTGTATCCCGTTCAAGGTGCTTCCTGGGGTTTCTCTGAAAGTGCAAGAACATGTGAGTGACTTCTCTTTGCTGCTCCTCGTTTGGGCTGGGATGTGAGGACAATAGCAATCACAACAGTTGGTGTTCAGCACCTCTGTGGAAGGCCTGTAGAGAATAAGCTGCTTGTAGTAAATGAACGTGGCTCATTCTCTAGTGGTGTAACCTTCTCTCATTTGGAAGGCAATTAGTACTTCTCAAAATTAAAAGCTTCAAGACTGTTTCTTCAGAGATGCTCCAGTATGCTGTACTGAAACTATAAAGATACCTCTGAAATAAACTGTTGTGTACTATTCAAGTGCTCTGGATTAATATTAATTTTGTTAACTACTTCCTGTCTTTCTAATTCATTACTGCGAGCTTTAGGTGGGGGAAAAAAAAAAAAAAGGCCTCACCAAAACTGATGGTGCTCATGGGAATTGTGGTACTGATAGACTCAGAGAATTAAGTTGTTTATTCATACTGCTCTGCCTGTGTTCTTAGGCCAGGCAATTTTTCTGCCTCTAATGTACCTTCCCAGAGGCAACAACACTCTCTCACTTTGGAATAAGACAGATGAATTTAGAGGAAAATATCTAATATTTTAAGGAAAGCTGGCATAAATCAAAGAAAATACAAAGTCCTGGCACGTTGGACTGATCTCCTCCAAAAAACTGAAATACATCAGGTGTTCCTCAGTGCTCAATTCTAGGACTAGTCCAATTCAACATATTTTATCAACAGGAGGCTCAACATGAGCCAGCAGTGTGTCCTGGCAGCCAAGAGGGTGAGCCACCTTTTGGGATGCATTAAACACAGTAGAGCCAGCCAGTCAAAAGAGGTGATTCTCCTGCTATATTTAGTACTGGTGCAGCCTCACTTTGAATATTGTGCACAGTTCTGGTTTCCACAATGTGAAAAGGATGTTAAGGTAGTGGAAAGCATCCAGAGGAGGGCAACAAGGCTGGTAAAAGGGCTGGAGGGCACCCTGGTTGTCTGGTCTGGAGAAGAGGAGGCCAGGAGGCAACCTCTCTGCTCTCCCTAGCTTCCTGAGGAGGGGAGGCGAAGAGGGAGGTGCTGGTCTCTGCTCCCCAGTAGCCAATGACAGGACACAGGAGAACAGCATAAAGCTGGGCCTGAGGAGGATCAGACTGGGCATTGGGAACAATTATTTCCCATGAGGGTGGTCAAGCATTGGAGTAAGCTTCCTAGTGAGGTTGTTGGTGCCCCATGCCTGCCAGCGTTCAAGGTGCAGTTGGATAATGCCCGCAATAACATACTTTAACTCTTGGCTAGCCCTGAAGTGTTCAGGAAGTTGGGCTTGATCTTTGAAGGTCCCCATCAACTGAACTATTCTATCATAAGTTGTATGTACTTTTAAGGCAGAAGCACAGAAAATTTTCTAGATGTTAATGTGTGTATGTGTATAGGGATATGGTAAGAAAATCCTGTTGTGGGGAAAAGGGGTAGATGGTGGGTGGTGAAGCTTAATCAGCTCTCTTATTCCTGACTCTGGGAATATTATCCCTATTCAGTAGATTACTTTAGCTTGGGAGGAAGCAAAAGCCATTTTACTCTTTCCCCCATCCTCTGGCTCTCTGAATAGTGGAGAATCATCACTGTGAGCAGTATACTTCCTTCATAGATGGCTTTTTTCAGGCAGTTTCAGGATGATGGTTTTGCTTGCTTTAAGACATCTTTTTTCATTAGGGCAGTCACATCCTATAGGATAGAAACGCCTATGGAATAAGGAATAGACATGGTAATGAATCTTGTTTCATACAGGAGACTAAACAAGCTGCATGACTTAAGCCAATGGCTGGATGGCAAAAAATCTGACCATGAGCTTGAGCTAATTAAGTCCACAGCCTCATCCAACTATAGCTCACGTAGCCATTGTGGAAATTAGTGAATTAATACGTTGTATAGTAAAATGTGTAGAAAGTATTTTTATGCATAAGTGCTACAGTTTGACTATTTGCTTTCCTACTAATACAAATTACCCTGAGAGTAGGGAAAAGTAATGATGCGATAGACAACAGAGAACAGCCAGTTAAGTGTTATTAATACTTGCATTTTATTCACTAAGAGACTAGTAATGCTCTACAAGTATTTTTCTAGCCATTTCCTTCACCATTTGCACATGTTCTTTTGATGAGTGAAGAAAAGCTGATGAAAAGCCTATGATAATGAGATAATGAGCAATATGAAAAGAAACTGGAAAATGCTGACAGTCTTGATTATTAATCTAGCATAGCAAATTACATTATTAATATACACTCGACAAAAGGAGTAAAAAAACAACAAGCAATTTTTAAATTGTTATAGGCGTTTATGAAATTGTGAGTTACAGGAACAAAACTACTTTTCACTTGCATTTAATGTACATATTTAGAGTTGGGAAGTGGTGCTTGGTATTAAAAACATGGCAGCATCTCTCTTAGTAAATGCTTTCTGTCATTTAAGCCAAAGAAAGGATTTGCATTTCCATGTTTCTCCAGTCAGGAGTGTTCGTCAAGTGCTCCTATAGTCACTAATCACATCCAATAAATCATAGAGTGGTTCTAGATGAATAGTTATAGAAACCACTAATATCAAGCGGGGGTAGGAGGAGGAAGTAAAGTGAATGCAGCTCAACTGGTTGCAGTATTGCAATTACTCTGTTTCATGACAGAGTTATCTAACACAGTTTACCTGGGAAAGATGGATTTGCAACATCTGGTGGCAAAACTGTACAATAGTGATAGAGGTCTGATGGTGAAACATCTATGTAAAATCATTTCTGGTCTCCTGCACATTGTGATATCAGAACACAAGGTAGAGGTGGGGTCAGAAGAACTAGCTATGCCAGCAGGGGTGGCTGTAGAAAATCCAGGCATTATCTGGATGTGGAAAAGTCAGATTTTAAGATTACCTTTTTTTTTTTTTTTTTTCCATAGCAGTAATTAATCTCAATTAAAACTGTGTTAGTCCTAGCTTGGACCTGTCCTATTAAACTTACACGTGCCTGTATCTGTGCTGACATGAGTGGAGGTGAAGGCAAGTGAGGAAAATGTGATGGTTTAATAATAATTTCAGTAAAGTGTCATCAAAAGCCTTAGTCCTACCTTAGGGCTTGTTGGACTGGATCAAAACCTTTGGAATTAGCTGATGCAAGTGTGCTCTGCTGCATATTCACTTTGCTGGTTCAGATTTGTTCTAAATGTCCTGCTGAGCTAATGGCTTACTGTGGGCTTCATGTCAGGCCAGGCATTGCAAGCTTGCTCCCAGCTGCATAAAATTGACAAGCATTCTGTATTGTGTTCTGGCTAATTCATCAGAAATGCATCTGTGCTATTCAGCAGTTACAGGTGTTGTACCAATGACAGGAGGACCACTGTTGTATTCTGTGGGTGGCTATGCTGAAGACAACAGGAGGCATTTCAGAGCAAAGTGTCAGTGTTCATGAACAGGTCACCAGTCTCCAGCCCACAGAATAATAAAACCCTGTTGTCCCAGGGTTTTTGGACATTAGGAGCTGCTGGGCTTCATCCCCAGTTTCTCTATATTCACCACTTTTGCTGCAGCCCCAGGGTTTGGCAGGGGGAGCAGGGAGCAAGTCTGTGCTCAATCCGCTGCCAGGTAGGCACCAAAACACCCCTCAGGATGTCTGGGAACAGCGCTGAAGCTGCCCTGAACTAGGCCAGCTGCTGCTATTGCACCAGCTGGAAGGAAGACCTCAGTGTGCTGCTTGTTGTTGTTGTGAGGAGGCTGGAAGCAAAAGGCATCAGCTGGCATCTGAAAGTTTCAAGCCATTTTATTCACTTTCTCCTTCTTTTACAGTTACTGCCCAGCTTCCTTGCACTTCCCTCGCAGATGCAACAGGGCCCCAAAATTCAACTGCTGAGATGGAAACATGTTTAACAATGCATTATGAAAAAGACATGGTGAAAAATTCCAGTGTAGATGGGGGATTTTAGTGACAGATTGTGCCCTGGGATTCCGGTGCATATCTTCCATTAAAGCCATTGAAAATGTTCGCGTTTCAAGGAAGAATTTGGGCTGTTGACACAATTCTCTCTCTTTCTTTGGGAGCCAGACATTTTCTGTGGTAACAGAAAATATTATAAGAAGAATAAATATAATGCATTTAGGCATTAAAATGAATAGCAGTCCTTGATCTATTGCTGAAGATTACAGACATGAGATGTGAAAGCTGTTCTTAAAGTAAGATAGACTTTTGCTCTAATTGGCACTGCAGCTTTCCTTTTATTACAAAATATGAAGGAGATGACTAGAGAGGTGTCTAGATCCTTGCAGCACACAGAGAGGTTGCTGTGCATCTGATGATCATAACTTTGGCTGGTAGCTTCCTGTATTTCATTGCCCTTTGAATCAAGTGATCCTAATCTCAGGGTAGCATACCTGCTGCACACGAGCTGCTGCCTCCAATTCCAGAGAGGACAAAACCTCGGTGGTGAGTGTATAATTGTTATATCTATAAAGGAAACATTAAGCCTACTGTACTCCTAAGGTGCTGTATGAATGAAAATGACATTGAATGAATGGAATATTACTCCCCCCCCCCCCCCCCCAAACAAACAAAAAAACCCTTCAATTTCCTTTTTTTTTTTTTTTTTTTTTTTCAAATTGGAGAACTATAAGTATGTATAAGAGAGAAACTTTGTCCTGGGAAAATGAAATAATTCTTATACTTCTGTTCTCCCTCCCCAGATGCTTGGGACAGTCTCAGCATATTTCCATTCTGCCTTTTCAGGAATGAAATGGAGTGTCTGCCTGCCCCGACCTCATGCATCTCCCCTGGGGACTGGGGATAGCCTGAGCTCAGCCCAGTACTTGTAGAGCTCTCTGGTGCCTATTGCACTTCTGGGACTTGCACTGTGTCAGCTGGAAGTGTAGGTCATGGCGATGACGGTACTGCAGCTTTACAGGAACATGCTTAGGAGCCCTTGAGTCCTTAGGTCAAAGTAAACTCCCCAGTGGGAGTTTACCCGTCATCGTGTAAATCGGTGTGAAACCAGAAATGTGTGTGGCAAGCTCCATGAGAAACCTAATTTGCTTTAGACGATGTTTGTCAAAATCGAGTTGTCTGTGCAAAACCGCTGCTCCATCGAAATATATATATATATTTTTTTTTGCCATCTTACCAGAGAATTTCTAGCTTGTTGTGGACGAACATAATCTCCACCCTTTCTGTTCCTTTACATACAAGGCATAGATAGCACCTGGTGTTTATTTCCTCGGGATATAGTGTGTGTCTTTGGAGCTGGGCTCTTCATTTAGGAAAAACAAGACACCCTGCATTTTTGACTGTTGAGTGGACAGTAACAGCAAAGCCAAGGGGCTTTGCCTGTAACTGCTAGCCACAGCTAGCTAGGGTGTGGTTTAAGATGATTTAAATACTTATAGGATGCCAGCAGAGGGTGAAACGAGGAAGGGGGGAAATGAAGAAGACTTGTTTATTTTAATCTCTGTAGAAAGGTTAAATTTACAGTTATCCCCTTTAAAAAAAAAAAAAGGAAATGATTGTGTAGTGGTGAAAAGGGAGGGGGAGGACCTTTACTTTCTGTTGCTGTTGTTCAAAAGTTTTGCAATGCTTGCAACAGTTTTCCAGCACTTATTCAGACCTCTAAATTTTCTGATCGGTGGAAGTGGTGAGCACCCACAACTCCAACAGTAATAGGTCAACTCAAAACACCCAAACCTGTGAGTTCTTGCTGAGCCTGTGCAAACTGCTGCTTCTACCACGTCTTTGCACTGTTCCTTTCTGTCAGATTTATAGCACAGCTGGCAAACCATGCTTCCTTGATGTTATAACCCATAGAGCTGATGTACCTAGCCACATCTGGCTGTGGTGCTTACCTGGTTTTCCACCAGGATTTTCTGGTCTCTATTTCCTAGGGTTGCCCTTGGCATTGCTGAATTTCAGCTGGTCTAAGATGTAATGTAGTCTGATGGATTTAAGAAACTAGAATACACAGCAAAGGCAAATGCAGTTTACTTTAAGTACAGCTAATTGGTTATGTTCCTTGTTAAAGAAACAGATTAGAGCAGGAAGCTGGTATGTTGCTCTTCTGTAAAGATGATATTGAACCAGTCATACCTTAATGTGTTCCCTTCCTCTCCTTTTGTCAGTGTGATGCATCAGCAAGCTGTGCTTTTCACTTCCAAGCAGTGAAAGGGGACACCAATAAATTACAATGACTTTAAATATATATATATATATATGAATCTTACCAGGTCTTACACTTCATCTGGGCTGTTCTTTAATGGAATTATTTTACTACCACATTGATTGTCACTGCAATTTTATGGTTTGCTATAATCTTTGGGCTCCTATTGCTTGAAGTCACTGTTGTGGAAATAATATGGAAGCAGAAAGCAGAGGGTTTTTGTTTGTTTGTTTTATTTTTTTGAATGCTGTTTGTTTTATTTTTTTAAATGTTCCTATTCCTTGTGAAATCCACAAATTCAAAACTGCCCATGCCTCTGAAAAGTGACCCTCTGTATACCCTGGAGCACTGTTACACTGCTAAAAACAGAAACTTGATGCTTTCTCATGGGGTGGAGGGGAAAGAGTTGAGAAAGGTGGCAGTTTTACCCCAACTGTCTCATAATGCTTGAATGCTGGGAGGCAGAAAGCAACATAATAAATATCTGAAAATGCAGACACTTACCACTCTTTTATATAAATTCCAGATTACGGGCCAGATTCACTGTTGACATAAGCAGATGCAAATCCAATGAAGTCACTGCAGTTGCTTCTACTTATGCCAGAGGTGAATTTGTCCCTATTTTTGGAACACATTAGTTTTTGTGCTACAGCACTGACACACAGTGTCGTGTCAAAACCATTTTCAACCATGGCTTAGTGCCACTAGCTGACTGACACGATGTATCATGTCAAACATCTGCCTAGTAATGGTCCTGTTCTGCTTCTCGACATGATGTATCGTGCCACTGTGTCGTGCCTGAAGGCATCTGATAGGAATTGCAGCAGGATCTGAAATAATGAGGAATGCGCACTAATTGAATATCTGAGCATTTTTGGCATCCTGTGGGAAACAGCGCTCTGTATGTCAGCCTATCTGTAAACCTCTTGTGAACTCCTCGTGTGCTTGGGTGTAAAGCGATCACTAACGTACTCCCACCTTAACACATTGTGTTGGCACAGTAAAAGGCCAAAATAGAAATTTGTCAGGTTCTGCTTTAAGGACAGGTACTGGATTTTCTCCACAAAACAATCCATTGGTATGAAAAAAAGCTTGCTCCTGCTCATGATTTTACAGCCTTCTGTTACTGTGCATTAAGTGTAGAAGCATGTTGTTTTGTTTCACGTTTTATTTTTTGATAAACCAGCATCAGGCCTTCTAGCCGCTGTGCCTGAAAGGGTTTTCCCTCAGCCAGGGATGGAGCTAAGCGACGTCTCCCCTAGACTGGGAAGACCGTTCCCTGCCCCGAGCAGCTCTGCTGGGCAGGATTATGCCCGGCACTCGAGCGTGGGAGCCAGGGGATGGAGCAGCCGCAGGAGCACCTAAGCGTGGGTGCTTCCGTGAGCTGTTCCGGCACCAGCCTCCAACACCTGCCAGCTTCACCTTTGGGGTCACCCTGTGGCAACAGGAAATGAGGGAAAAAGATTTCTGAAAGTAACAGTGCCCGGGCTGACTGGAGATCAGTGACAGCAATCAGCACTTGGATTTTCTGTTTTCCCCAAAGCCATTCAGAAGACTATACATGCGGCACAGTAAAGTGCATGTTGTATGTGTGCTAGCCACGCATTGAAACTTCGAACTGGCTGCAAAGGTTGATGTAAAGATTGACTCCATTTAGGCAGATATACAAAATGCAACAACTATCAGGAACAAATTACTAGGGCTTTATTAAAGGGGTATATAGCTACCTTAAGACCTGTATACCCAAAAATAAATGTGCCTGCAGGAAATTGAATCTTTTTTCAAAGTATTGCAGTTGAATGCTTCAGAGAAATGCTTTCTATAAACAGGGAATCCTAGTGGGGTCAGACAGAGCTATTTTAACCTTGTGTATTCATCTCACTGTTCTGGCAGAGGAGATGCATGTGTGTTTGTGTGTGTATATATACAGAGAGAGAGAAGGTATAAATTTAGAATATTTGATTGAAGGCTTCAATTTCAGAAACTATTAAGTATAGGCAAACTTCAAAGGATTTTTTTTTTTTTTTTAAAAAAAGAAAATTGAAATAATTCATTTTAGGCCAAAGAAGAAGAAAACAAGAGCAAGCAAGTGTGGCCGTGCCCAGGCTTATAAGCTGGGATAATGCTACTGAGCCGTATGCTGACTCGTTTCCATGTGAGGAATGGTATCAAAAGCCTTCAAGTACGGGACTGCAGTGGGGCGGCTCACAGGCAAGAATGTGTGCAGAGGTAGGCCATGAACATATTTGAGTAGGACTAGAGCCATTACAGTCAGATCCTGGTTTGCCACATATTTTTTAAGTCAAGCAGTGCAGTTCTCTCTCTCTTTTTTTTCTTTTTTCTTTTTCTTTTTTCTTTTTTTTTTTTTCTTTTTCCCAAAAGTGGGGAGTGAGGAGAGACCTTTTGGGCAGTCAAAGATGCGTGCAACCTGCCAGCTAATGGGGCAAGTGGGTTCCTCCTTCCTCCTGGACAAACTTCCAGGCAGTGCTGCAAATCCTTTGGGAAGTGTTGTGTGGCCCATGTGGGTGACTTGACTGGTGGACAGTCCCCTCTTCTCCAGCTTGGCCATGCTTCCTGAGCACCTGAGGGTCAGGAGAGAGAAACTGGGCAGTGAGATGCTCCCTGCACCCATTGCACAATGAGAAGGGAAAGGGACCTGCACCACCACCACCAAAAAAAAAAAAAAAGTTAGTAATTAGTAATAATAAAGTAGTAATGAACATCTATTCACCAGTTATTAACTGCCACCCGCTCTCTGTGCAGCACCTGATTTTGGGGGGGGGGAGGGTGTAGAGGATGCGCAGGTGCTTCCGCGCCCGCGGAGCTGCAGCAGGGGCGGAGGGGGGGGGTGGGTGAAGAAGGGGGGCCGGGGGCGCGGCCTCCTTCCCCCGCCCCCCCGCGGCCGCTCCGCGGAGCCGCCGCGCTATAAGTGCGGGCGCGGAGCGCGGCGGGCGCCGAAGATGCGCTGGCAGCCGGCGCTGCGCGGCGCCCCGCCGCGGCCGCCCTGCGCGGAGGAGGAGGAAGAGGAGGAGGAGGGGGAAGAGGGGGAAGAAGGCGGTGGCGGCGGCGGCGCGGGGCGGCCGCGGCCGCGGCCATGAGCTGCTCGGACGTGGCCATGCAGCAGCCCGCCCCCCCTTCGGCGTGCGGGGCGCCCCGCTATCTGTCCGGAGCCGCGGCGGGCTGCCCGCAGGTGAGCGGTGGGGTTGGGTGATGGAGGGGAAGGGGGGGGCTTTGCGGAGGGACCCCCCCCCCCCTTGGAGGGCTGCACGGTGCACCGCTGGCTGGCCGGGGCGGAGACCTCCGTCCCGGCCAGCCAGCGGTGCGCCGTGCAGCCCTCGGGTTGATTTGGAGATGCGGGGAGTTGGTGAGGGTGTCCCACAGCAGCGGAGCCTGGTAAGACTTAAAAAAAAAAAAATCAAAAAAGAAATAAAAATCCAAATTCTTATATTTGGCTTGCTCGGCTGGAGTGGGGCGGGACGGGGGAGAAAGTTGCTTCTTGCCTTCTTGTCCCCACTCATCCTCCCCACTCGCCCGTGCGGTGCGCTCCCCAGGCGCGCACACGGGAGGGGACCCGCGCTGCTCCCTGCGCTGCTCCCCGCGGAGCGGGCGCGCCTCGCCATGCTGAGTCGCACAGCCCGGCTCTCCTGGAAGAGCGGCTCCGGCGAGTTTCCAACTGAATTTGGTGATCAGATGTATTTGGAAGAGAGAGAGAGAGAAAAAAAAAAAAGTGAATCAGGAAATTCTTATCAGGCTGACAGCATTTTTAGACTATGCAGTGCGTGGGTGAAGTGGGACTAATATTGACTTGGCCCTAATGTAGTCATCTGAGAATACATTTTTTGGTTGTTGCTGCATTCCATAAGGTTTTATCATTATTATCCGCGAAGATTGTTTTCTCCGTACATGGGAAGTGACCCCTAATATCAATTTGCATGGGAGACATGAATATGGGCTAAAACATTAAAATTCCTATCACTTGTTATTGTTTTTTTCTTTATTGTTGGGAAAAGAGCTTTTGCGGAGATGATACCGAAGCTGACTTTTCCAGGTCGCTCACCTTGTTCACTGTAAACACAGGCTCTGGAAAACTTGCGAGTTTAGTCTGTTGCAGTATGCCTGCATTATTATTTCTTCTCTGATCTAGGTCACGGCTTGCAGAACCCTCACCTTATTCAGTGGTTGTTAGTCATGAACTTTGTATTTGAGTATCTGGAGCTCCAGTTGTTAGCCCGCCTGAGTTGGAGGGAAAAGAAATAAATAATCTCGAACAACTTGACTAAGAGAACTAGAAGCAGAAAAGTGTGATTGAAACTTAGGTGGACTTTTTAGCACTTAACTTTGTAGGCAATTGGCTGTATTTCTTTTCCAGCACTGGAGCGCGGAGCACCTAGTACGTGAAAATCTATCTAGTGATCGCTAACGGCTGTGTCACACTCCCATGCAGTTGCTTTTTGTTTTTAAAGAGACTCAAGAAGTTTCTCCATCAGCTGTAAGCAGCACCACATCTGAAATGTCCCAGAGGCACCCTGATGAAAGTCAAAGTTTCTTAAAATTTCATTTTAAATAAATTGAGTTCCTGTGGCTTATGCTATTTATGAAATGTGGAGGTAGATATGCAAGGCAAGAAACATAGCTCTGTCGAGCCAATACAGCATATGAGTCGTGGCCAGTACAATATATCCTGTAACCACCAAAAAAGCATTCTCAACCTTGCTATCCTACAAGTTATTGACAGTTTGTTTTAGTTAATCCTGCTCGCGCCAGTTTTTCTGAAATGTTTGGAGCTGAAGGGTCTTCACAAACCAGTCAAGTGTCAGGCTGCAAAACTGAGCTGTTTGTGCTGAACTAAGAGTGCTGCGCCTGCTGCCTCTAGCAGCTGCGGGCTTTAGAGGGGTTTAGGTATTCTCTTTTAATCCAACACTTTTTTAAAAAATAAAAAGTAGTAAACACAGGATGAACTCCTGATATATCTATAGTCATAGTGGAATGATTTAGCGATCGGGTAACACATGACATTTTGCAAGTCTCTGTTTCTTCAAAATCATCCTGTCAAGAACATTTAATCAAGTGGTAAAGAGCCTAGGGAAGAAAGAAGAAGAGTCTGTTGCCAGGTTTTTGTTTCTTCTTACACATGTGTTCAACATGTAAAATGCTCCTGCGCTCTTCATAGGGATGATGACCATTTTAAAGAATGTTCTCCTTTGCTGGAATTAAAACTGTGGTTTAAAAATAACAGTGAGGGAAGATGTGTTAGTGGGGCATCTTTAAAATAAAGCTCTGCATTGGAGCTGACAAAGCGGAGCTCACCCTTAAAATATCCAAGGACTCCCTTGAGGCGTTTTTTAGTGCCATCGTACTGCTCTGTCATCTTCGAGTACCCAGTAAAATGGTTTGTCTCCTGAGAGAGAGAGAGCACCTCAGCCTTTCCTTTTAATTTCAGGGAGCTGGAGGTGTGTTATTCTAACTAAAGCTTGTCCGTCCTCGCAGGTACTTGTAATAAACCTGTCACAGATGTAATTGGTTATGCCAGATTTTGGCATCAGTTTTGTATCTCTTGAAGAGCAACGCAAGCTCTTCAGTGGTGGAACTGCCATTGCAGCTATTTAGGCTCAAGTTCTAGATTACAGTACTTCTCTGGAGAGGTCATCTTCTCACCTTTCTGTAGGTTGCATGCTGCATACGCAGGTCAGGAGAAGCGTCTCCGACAAGCAGCTAGTGCTGTGTCACTGCTCTGCACTCAGTGAGGTCTGAATGATGGTCTCCTTTTTACACAGCAGGTCTTGGATTGCTTTAAACGATGGATTAGCATGCAGCTGGAGTGTGCAGAATTGAGTTTTTTTTGTTTGTTTTCTCCTTAGAGGGTGCTCCATCGTGCCTTCTTAAAGTTACCCCACTCCAAAGTTATTCCCACATTTCTGTACATGTAGTTGTCACTCAACTAAATAAGCACAGAGCTGATTTTGCCTTGCACAGCGATGCGGAGTTTGTGGAACCTCAGCTTTAAACAATTCACAGCCTAGAAAGGACTTGCTGGCAAATTAATTTAGTTTTTTTTTTTTTTTAAGTGCTTAATGGACTGAAGCCTAAATTCCTATTGAATGTTAATGGGAGTGGAGGCTTAGCACCTTAGATCTTTGAGATTGCTGAAGTCCAGGGACATTGCTGGCAGGAAGTAAGAGAAGTATGGATATATAGATCCTTACATGATGCCAGAAGGAACTAATGAAAAGGGGATGCAGCCCTCTTTCTGCAGGTAAATTGGGGTTTCCATGTTCCTTTGCCAAAATACAGAACGAATGTGTGATGGTGTTACAATAAGAACACATTCTTGTGCATGGTAAGGAGCCGTGCTGGCCCGAGTGTAAAGCTCTCTGGAATGGTGCAATAAAAACTCTCTTCACTGTACACTTTTTTTGAGGAGCTCTGAAGCTGCAGTAGTAAGTTTTGGATTTCTTATGTATTGGGTGAGGAATGGGTGTAACAGAGCTGCTCGTTCGAAGAGACTGGAAACATAATCGGTGAAGAATCCTGTTTTATTCTTGGCGTACAAGACACGCAGTGACAGCTTGCCATACCCTGTCGTCTAGGGACAGCAAGCTGCAAGGCTGAGGCTAAGGTAGGATTCACACTGGCTCACTAACAGCTGATTTTAAGACCTTTGAAATGGGAAGTTACAGTAAATGGTAGTTTTGGAACATCTCCATGGTATGTAGATGTAGAGAGCTAAGCCAAACACCATCCTTGCTAAATCAGTCTTGCATAAAGAGTTGTGATATGCTCAAGTCAGACTTTCTGCTGGCAGTGCTGTAGACAGACTTTTTCCAGATAAGGGCTTGTCTCCATTAGCAAATTAGGTCACTAACTCAACTCTTCCTTCCAGACGAACAGCGTTGCAGACAAGGACAAGCCGTGTGTAGTGTTGTGTCAGCTGGCCGTAGCTAAACCCTTGTTCACATGCTGTAACTCAGTTTTCCAGTAAAGTTATTTGTATCGCCTATTTGCACCCTTGAGTATGGGTGTGTATTACTGATGCTGGGTGTGTGTGGCAGTCCACGGAACCTGACACACCAGATAGTAGCAGAAGGTAGCTTCACATTTCGTTTTTCTAGTTTGGATGGTTCCTCAAGGTTTGTTCTGAAGTCTGATGGGTCCCCTGCTGCTGACTTCGCAAGACACTGAACAGCTTCAAAGGCTACTTTCAAAATTACGGGATGTAAAACCTGGATTAAGTCTTGCTCTGTGTGTGGGTGTATTTGTTTTTGTTTGGCTGTTTTTTAACCCCACGAGACCCTGCTGATTTCAAAGATATGGCTTGCTTTACCTTGTTGTTCTGATGGGACCAAACCATTTGAATTTCCTATATCTACATGAAAATAGAGCCTTAATGGCACAGCCTTGTTCAGATGTACTGCAGAAGATGTATAAATTTAGTCTTCCACTACTTGTCTCCATCAGCTGAACACTGCAGGGCTTCCAGGCTCTACTGCTGCAAACCCAGTGGATCACCTGAAAGAAAGTGTGGCTTTGCTATCAGCTTGCTCTTTGCAAGGGGGGAAGTTACAATTTCCTATATCCGAGGCATGCAGTAAATGCTGCTTTCAGGCCCAGCATTCCATGCCATGATTGCTTGAAATTGTCTTCTTCCTTGAATACTTTCAGTGTTATCAATAGGAGCCTGCTTGGCAGGCAGCTCCACAAATGCGGGACTGTCCGTGATTTGCCTAGGGTTTGTTACTGAAATTCCTTCTCAGAAGCTTATGCCGAATGACAGCCTTTTTCTCAGGATAGGGTCATATAGTGTTTCCTCAGTGTAGTTATTCTTTATTTTTAGTTTCTGTTCTTTCTCTCATAATGGAAAATCTGTAACAGGTGGCCACAGGCACACCAGACTTTCATGCTCTGGAGCATACAGGACCATATGCTGCATGATGGCATGTATGGAGATAATAAGTTGTAGGATCAGACAACCAGCTTATATGTAAAATAAGAGCCGGCTTGAATTTTCAATTCAAACTCAGCTACACTAAAATTTTTCCAGCCTCAGCTGTGTTTGGTAGTTTTTATGTTTTGCTGCCTACTGGCTGCTTTCAGCTGGAAGTGAATTTTTTTTCAGTTTGTGAAAAGGAATGCTCTGACATTTTTACCAGACACCCCGGCTGAGATCCGGGACCCTTGAAGTCAATTGGACTTTTGCCATTGGCTTTCATGTGGCCAGAGTTTCACTGCATGAGAACAGTTTTCCTTGGTTCTGGGCAGGGTATGTTGGAAAATAATGGGAATCATCAAGACAGGGGTTTTGTGTGAGATTTTGGACTGCGTGCTTTCTTGGTGTAAAAGACCCAAGTGGTCTGTTTTCCTCCAAAAGAGTGGAGGATGCTTATTCAGCGTGAACCCTCTCTTTAATATTTCTATATTCCTGATCTGCTTTTGACCTTTAGCTTTTTTTTTTTTTTTTTAGGATACTTGTAGTAAGAGTTGAAATTTTCTTTGAAAGAACCTGTTTGTAAATATATGAAACAAAATTAGCGTCGGTTTAAGTTGAATGCAGCCCACGCTGCATTATTTACCCTGAGGTCCTACCATCCTGCTTGTGTCTGTTACTGAAGATGGGATCAGATGCTATAGGCATTAGATTTCCCATTTCTTTAGCTATTTTCCAAAATGCTAAGATGACTTCTAATTCTATATTCTGAGTCTTGGCCAAAGTGAGATATTCTGTGTTTTTATTTTTATTTTCAGATGCTGCTTAATCTCAGTCTCTAGCTTTTAGTGAAGAGAGAGGTATAATTCATGAATATATGAAAGCATTATAGAACTGAAAAAAGGCAAGACATATGCGGAGTTTGGTCAGCACTTACACTTTTATAAAGACCTTACAGATACTGTTGAGTGCTTAAATGTATGCCAGAACTGTTTGTATGAAAGAAGTACAAGGGAAAGTGGGCTAGCCCAGACTAGTTATCAGAAACCTAACCTGATGTTTTTTGTTTTTCTTTGATATTATTTTTCTTCTCTCATGAGAGTGGGACAAAGTCACTTAGCAGTTGATGGAAAAAGTAGATACTTTCCCACTCACACAAGTGCAGATAGAAATGCTGTGAAAAGATTACTGTTAAGGTCAGAATGAATGATGCAGAATTTGCATGTAGGCAGAGGTATCACAAGAGAGTAAGGGAGAGAAAAAAACTATAATTTTTATTATAGGATGTATAATATGTAAAGGATGTATATAAGTTACGTACAAGGAAAAATCACTTTATCTCACTGTAGCTTCATATTTAAAGGGCCCTGTAATCGCAGGCAAAAAATTGGCTGATAATTTCAGCCTGAAATACAAACTAAGTAGATCTGTATCTGATTGCAGGCTTGATGTGGTTTTGAAATATCTTTTAATTTAGAATTTTCATTCTTTGCAAAAAGTTCACCACAAAACATATTTTTTCCCTATAAGTAACTTTACACAAGCCATTGTACCTGTCCATCAGTACTGCCATCTTTTTTGACATTAAAAAAAAATATGAAAAAAATAAATCAGATTCATTGTTTTCAAAAACAGAGCAAGTACTCGGAATGTCTTGTAATGACTACCCATGGACTGGAGGGGAGGGAAGAAAGTTGAAATGGAAAATGAATTAGATTCTTAAGCTGTGGAAGGGGGAACATTCCTGCACAGAGAAGCGACTCTGGAGATAAGTTTTAATTTCCTGAGCTCCAGTCTCTATATAGGAACATTGAAAGACTTCCTTCCTGATAACCAAGTCAAGCCAGGGGCTATATTAAACGATGTGTTTCTGTATATAATTGCATGCTTGTGTATGTATCTGTATACTTGCAGCATAAATACAAATAGTGTACCTGTAATCACAGAAATCAACTTTTAAAGTGTGTTGTATGTGTTCAGGGTCCAGCATATGTACAGTATCTGAGATGTTGTAATATATCAATATCTATTTAGACACCTTTAAAGTACCTCTTTCATGCTTTCTATCTACTTAATAAATAAATGCATAATATAATTAAAAAGTGGTTCCCAACCTCTTGTCTTACATTTTTAAAGAGGATCTGGGTTGTGGTGCATCTTTGAACATCATTAAGTCATTTAAGTAGATGTGTTATAGATTTTTAATATGTACATCTACTGTATATGTGATATCGTTAAAACTGTTTCTGTCCTATTGAGGTCTCATCCTTCAGAGATTATTTAGACAAAACCATGAAGCTCCCTGTGAGTGATATCTTAGTGTTTCAGGAACAAATGTCAGGAGATTTTTAGTTTGTTTAGAGAAGGCACAAAGCGTTTACAAAAAATTACGGGTCACCTCAAATTCAACACTTGCAAAACTTAGTTTGATAGCTTCAGACTACCTTTCACCTTAGCACTTAGGTTCTAGAAAAACTATTTATTGTTTTAACTTGCTGTTTTTTGTTTGTTTTTTAACGTCTTGAGAATAAAGCTGTATGTCTAAATAAGTGATACTGTACTAAGCAGAGCCACTTGCTTTGTGAAGCATAGATTTACGTGAATTTCAGGCTATTGTTTAGATCTCCCAAACTGCAAAATAAAATTCCTTGCATCCCTTGTTACAGTTTGTGCAATAGAGTCAGAGTTAAAGGTATTACTGAGCTGGTGTATGTTTTTCAGTTAAGCTACCAGAATATCTGATACATCACTTAATTGCTCTGAGCTTGTAGTATTGTAGGTTTTAATTTCATTTATAAGTATCTCTTTCTTACAATTAATTCTTTTAGTAATCACTCATAATTGAGAATTAGCTCTGGAGTTTCTATTTTGTGTTACAATAAGAGAATTTGTATCTGCTTATGGGATTTTAGAAAGCATCGAATGTAAGTACATTTTTGGTGTACGAGATTGGAGAACGACTTCCAATTATTTCTAAATCTGACAAGCGTATTTATTGTATAACTGGAACTTTATGGACTGTGTAGTTGTTTAACTTGCTCTATAGAACAACTTTGGAAAAAGAGAAAAAAGATGTAAACTTAAAGAGATTCTGATGGTGCTAAAGTGTTGCCAAGCAAACCATAAAAGACAAGTCAAGCTGTAATTCTATAGAAAAGCTATGAAATACTTCTGCATATGTGCTGTAGTTGTTTTTGGTTTCCTGAAGGTTCTTGTGTGTAAAGTCAGCTGTGGAAATGGCTAGCTAGCTAAAAGCTATGATTCCTGCAGCTTGACTGTTGTGGGGAGCTTTTTTCTGTGAAAACAGTTGTAAAGTGGAACATCTGAAAAATATGTTCCATGCAAAATGGATCTTCACACACATTTATTTTGACATTTAGGTTTGATTTGAGAGAGAGAGAGAAGATTCTGAAATAGCTGTTCACAGATGGCTTGTGCTGGCTTTATTTTTTTTTAATGCTTCTCAGTGTTTTTGGTTTGGGGGGATTTTTTTGCATGTGTTTGCAGACTTGTCCATCCCCCTCTTCCCCCAGATCACATGCTTAATTTTTTAAGACTTGAATTTTTATTCTTTACTCCAGAAGCTGGCATTTAAAAACAAATAATAAAACAAAACAACAAAAAACCTACCCCAAAAGAACCCTTTCACCACCTGAATGTGTAGATTCTCATGATAAAAACAAACAAAAAACACCTTTCCTTGACCTAAATGAGAATTTATGCATTTTGTGGACTCTTGGAATACAGTGGGAGACTTTTCAGGAATCAAGTTCTCTCACTGTTCCTGTCCTCTTGCCCAGGAGAGCAAAGCTGGGTGGATGTTCAGCCAGAAGGGTGAAATACAGCAGTTGTGTAAGTGGCCACCTTTCTGCAGGGCTGTACAACCTCTGCAGCCCTCGCTGATGGGAATATCCTTTCCAGGTGGGAGTCAGCAGTAAATTGTCAGAGTCTACCTGTGTTGTTTTTGAAGGTATTGGGTGCAAACCATTGCTGTTAAACTACCTGTGGATGTGAAATGTGTCTGAGGAGCAGGTCCATCTGTGTGTGAGGAATCAAAACTCTTAAGCAGCACTGGTAATCTCTTTTCTGTAAAATGTTGGTGCAAAATATCTCTGTCTTCCAAGTGCAATGAACTGAAATGAATATTCAATGCATTGAGTTATTTTCCTTTAAGGAAACCAGATGTTGAGCTTGCACCAAATGCTTTTAGTGATACATCTCTTGTTTGTTTTGTTTTTAATCCCAGAAGAAATTAGCTTTATACAACAAGATGCAGGAGTCTCTGGAAGTGACCCTTCCCAGCAAGCAAGAGGAGGATGAGAAAGACCAGCCTGCAGAGATGGAGTACCTTAACTCTCGCTGCGTCCTTTTCACTTACTTCCAGGGAGACATTGGTTCAGTAGTGGATGAACACTTCTCAAGAGCTTTGAGCCAAGCCAGTAGCTTCAACCCAGAAACTGCCCTCACCAAGAGCAAGGCAGGGCTAAGTCCGTTGTGGAGAGGTAAGAAGGGAGGTAACCTGCTGTCTGTGGCGTAGCTTACTTGGTCTACGTCATTGTAACAAATATTGCGTTGCAACTGAAATTTTGCTCCCTTGTGGAGGTGGAAAAATCACCCCAAATATGGAAGAAATGAGGAGCAGCTTGGGGTTGAGTGGTCTGGTGTGCTAAAGGGGGAAAGAGGTACCAAAGGCATGGAAGAAACAGTCATCTCCCACTCTTCCCATAGCCTGCAGCTCTGCCAAGGCCTGGAAGGTGCAGGGCAGAGCTCATGTGGCTTCAAAAATGTCTGCTGCAAGATTTGAGGCTTATTTTTAAGCTCTAAGTGTGAAACTTGGCCTGTAAGGCAAGAGCAAAGCTGTTTGGGATGCTGGCCTTGGAAGTGAGAAGACCCACGCAGCCTTCTTGGGTGACTTTGCCAGGTGATTAAGATTTGTCTACAGCTGCTTTCCAGGTAGGGAGGAGCCAACACAGGCTGGAATGGGCCCTGGCCCTGGCCCACGTGGCTGGAGCCTGCCCATCAGGAGAGCTCACAGGAGAGAGACAGCCAGCGTTACTGACTTCCTGCATGTAAAATGGGGGTGGCTGTGCTCTGTAGCAGGAAGTAGAAACTTTAACGGTCAATGCTGTGAAGTGTTTGAACAGCACCATACACTCTTTGCCTCATAATGGACGTAAGTATTATCAATGTAATGAAGGACAGATCTTGCCGGATGAACTAGGTAGATCTTATGGATAAGATTTTTAAACTGGTGGCTGTAGAAAGCCTGCCTGTAAGACGTTATTTCCGTTTTGTTGAATGTGAGAGTCTATGTAGTTTTTCAGATTCACAAAGGCATTGCTTCTGATCTTTTCTTCACATGGACTGTCAAAGGGACGGTGAACTAAGAACAGTGATTAATGACCTTGCATCAGGTTTAGTGGGAGAGATACCATGAGGATCCTTGTAGGACTGGTGGTATTCATAATCAGTGATGCTATGGTGAGAGTATATTAATGAAAGTCACAGATAATAAAGAGAGGATTTTTTGGAAACCACTGTGAAGAGAAAAATAGCACAGAAGGTCTTGCTTTCCAGAAGAATGATGACAGATCCGAGGAAGTTTAAGCAGAGGTCAGCACAAGTGGCTAGGGAGCTAGAGGAATTTATGGCTTGAGCTGGGACCATTAATGTTAATGGGAAATTTTCCGTTGACTTGACTGAGAGCAGGATTGAATCTATGCTTACTATAAAGAAGATTGGAGCATTTATAAATGGCCCAGACATGCTGCAAATGTTTTAGAGGTGGGATCAAGGCAGTCACTAGAGACACGTGCCTAGAGCAGACCCTCTTCTCTGACTGTTGAGACATATCATGAAGTGAGGGTTGTGGCCTTCTCTTTGGCCTCAGAAATTCCCAGCTCTTTTGCCCTGACTCCCCTCCCAGTTGCACAACCCCCTGCAGAGGGCTCTGTAGTAGACAGGCCAGGGTGACCTGGCACACGGGCTCTTCAGACAGGCTGCTTCCTGACCTGGGTTGCCCCATGCCATCAGTGGGACATGGAGGTCTGCATGTTCTGAAGGTGTTCCAGGAATAAAGTAAGGGGATATGCCCTCTGCTGTTGCTGCACCTGCTGGAGCAGTATGAAAATACTCAGGGAGGCTACTGGGCAGAGCTGCTTGCTTCTGCATAGGAGACTAAGAAAGATGACCATGTTTGTTTCTCCAAAGAAGAGAACCTGACAAGAGCTTTATTGTACCTAAACAAGTTTCTGAAATACAACTGCTTGAAAAGATGGTAATGCCTTAGTCTTTTGGTTTATATGCTTCTGTTGAAAATGCTCAGTTGCAGCAAATGTATATGAATTTGTATCCCATTGCCTAAAGGAAAATATAATTAGCTTGATTATTTTTTTATGAATAAATTTCATGGAAAGTTAGATATTTTTTACAAGAAATAATAAATTGACAATAAATTATTAAAAGATCAATTAAAAAAAACAATTAACAAAGATTTTGCATTTGCAAATAGCTGTTTTAGAAAGTACAGATTTAAGTGAAAAAGTCTGTGGGAGTGTACTTGCTATTTAGCTCATTGCATTATTTCTTCTTTACCTGATAGAGAGGACAAGAGGACAAGGTTTTATGTTTTTTTTTGTTTTGTTTTTTTATCTAAGTTGCTTTTTTTTAGTGTTGTGATAGAAAAGCAGATTGCAATTTCATCATTACATTAATATTGTGTTTTTTGGTTTCAAGGAGGGATTTTGCTTGTGTATAAAAAATAGAACTTCTGTATATTGAAAATACAGATCAGTCTGATCATTTTAGTCTGAAATGAACTTAAAAACTGCCTTTTTATATAATATAGATTCCTACAACAAATTTGAGTAACGGGGATGCTAAATACTTAATGATACTTGAAATCTTTTGCAGGGCCTATACTTGAAACTAACGTTACCTTTATGGAGTTTTTATCAACATGTTTTTCCCAACTGAAAGGGATTTTTTTTGTTTTCCTCCTGCCTTAACTGAGAAGTAATGTTGTGCTACAGAGAATTCCATACATTGTCTTCTTTAAAGCATGTGGGCTTTGGCAGGTTTTCAGTGCATGTTGGCCAACCACCATTAACATTTGCATTAGTCACCACTTTGTGGTATCTGAGATGTTGCCATCTCCCTGCCTCACTGTACTCAAAGTAGGAAATTGTGGTAACTGAGTATCTTTCCTGGCAGACAATTTTAGTTAAATACCCCTTTCCCCACTCCCAAAAGCCTGTGGAAGCTATTCAGATATTTTTCTTTCTCAAGGACAGTGCTGAAATAGCTGTTTCTCCATTGCCGTGTTTCACAGAGGCCAGGCATCCAACATGACAATATTTGTAAAAATAATTGTCTGTGCTCACTGCTGTAAAGGTAGAAAGGAAAGAACAATCTTCAAACACAGTGGAAATGTGTGGTGGTTGTGGTTCAACACAGATGGTTCTTGTTGAAGATGTTGCTGCATGCAATATTTAATAGCATCCTCTGTGAGCGTTCAGACTGGATGAAGTTTTCTTGCAAGTTCATGTAACCTGGATGGACGTTATATCAACAGTGACATGACTTCACCTTGGCCAAAGAGGTCGTCATCTGCAGTTACGCTCACTGGTGTCTCAGTGGTGGCTGAACCGTGACAGCTTCTGACAGTGGTAATGGCTTTTGCGAAATGGGCACAGGTTTGACAAATTGAGATGACCAAACGTGTTTTCTGTGTCCTAGACCTATTGCATGATTGGTAAAGGCAAACTGATATGCAATCTGGACTGAATTCGTATTGCCAAATCCAGTGGTTTTAAGTGCTCTCTCCTGATATTAAATTTGTCCTGCACATACTCTGTGGTTTTCGGCACTTTTGTGAAGTGAAATGGTTCGCATTTAGGGCTTTTCCATGCTGATAACAGCCAGAGAGTTTTCAAAAACTCTCCATTACAGTGACTAATTTTCCAGAATACTGGCAATGCATTGTCAAGCTGCGTTTCTCTGTTAGGCAGTGAGGAAAATAACAGACTGGACATGAAGAAGCTTAGTTTGTTGGTTTTTTTTTGACAGCCCTACTGCCAACACTAAGCCATGTGCACTCTGTGTCTCAGCATAATCCCCTGTAACAAGGAACAGTTTGCAAACGATGAACAATAACAATTTCAGAGGGGTGCTGAAGCTTCTGTTATGTGCTCGAAGCTCTCTCCAGTCTTCTAGTATGAATTACAATAGAAATACAATGCTAAAAAAAGAAGCAGCCTTTTGAAGGAAGCCATATTGGAGTTTTTTTGCAGCCTCTGAGAGTGTTTGGCACAAAGATAAGTTCTTTACATTTGTCCATAGAATATTTATGAAGTTATTTCCAATATCAGAAGTCATTCAGGCTCAACGAACTGCCTAAACTAAAGCCAACTGATGAATGGAAAAAATGCTGTTATTTTAAAGGATTTTAAAATAGATACATTAGTGTCCTAGTGGTGCAGTCAGAAAACTCTGAGTTTTTGTTTCCAAAATATTTTTGTGTAAGCACAGTTCAGAGGCAGGAGTGTCTGAAGAATCTGTTCATTCTCAACGATGTCTTCACCCAAGTCTCATTCCAGTTGCTTGTTAAACACAGCAAAACAAAAAGTCATTTAGGAAAAAATAATATAAACATTTTTTATAAATGCTATATGAAGGACAGAGGTTTCCTCACCTTGTCAAATATTAAATGACCTTGGCTTTATTACTCTGTAGGCTATTTTTATGACTTTGGTCTTTCATCAGAGGTAAAGTCCTGTATTTTTATGTTTCCATCTTCGACCAAAAAAAAACCACCTATTTAAGCAGAGGCATATTGCATGAGGCAGTACTTTCAAATATGAGTTGGCAAGAGGGATGTGAGAGAGAAGATGCCAATACTTTCCTACACATCAAAAACGTTAACTGCTTCTTCAAAAGAGGAATTTTTAGAACATGATTTCATAATGTAGAGGTATTGGAATGCATTTAAATATAAGTCAAGCCCTAGCTGTAAGGAGCAGCAAGTGTTTTTTTTTTTTTTTTTTTTCTGACAAAAACTTCTTTCAGTTACATAGACTTCATGTGCCTGATGCTATTGGGGACTGAGTAACATGATACAAGAAACTAACATAAGATGCATTAGAGATGATCCCATCAAAACATGCAATTAATTTGAAGAGAATTTTCTAAATGATATGTTCTGGTCTGGTCAGGAGCAGAAGTTAATGTCTCATTATTTCTGTGTCAAGATCCTGAGAGATCTGTGATCCTTCAGCCTGAAGAAGACAAGTCTCCTCACGGGGTCTTATCAATGTGTGTAAATACCTGATGTGAGAAAACGAAGATATGGGAGCCAGACTTTCGTCAGCAGTGTTTGTTGACAGGACAAGATGTAATAGGCACAAATTAGAAATCAGGAAATTCCGTCTGAAAGCAAGAAAACATTTTTATTTTTTTTTCTATTGTGAGGGTGATCAAACACTGGAACAGGTTGCCCAGGGAGGTCATGAAGTTTGGATTTGGGCTAAAATCTGACTGAATGTGGTCCCAGACAATCTGCCCTGGATGACGCTGCTTTGAGTCCTGAGGTTGGACTAGCTGATCTGAAGAGCTCCTCTCCAACCTCAACCATTCTGTGATTCTGTAACTTGAAGCTTGAGTTCAGCATTACAAATTTGACAGTAGAAAATCATTGTAGGGTTTCTGTCATTAAATTTGTTTTTCAGCTTCAGTCAAAATTAATTTCTCTCCTCTCTTCCAGAAAACTCAACAATTTCAAGCCAAAGGAGCAGTTTCCCAACTTCATTTTGGACCAGCTCTTATCAGCCTCCCCCACCACCATGCTTAAGTGGAGTACATCCTGATTTCCCCGTTACTGCACCAGGCACCTTCCCAACACCAGATCCCAGCAGCTGGCCAGGACACGGCCTTCATCAGACTGCCCCACCTCCTCCCCCTGCTGCATCTGAATCCTGGCATTATCCTTTAGCATCTCAGGTGAGCCCTTCGTATGCACACATGCATGACGTGTACATGCATCGCCATCACCCTCATCCACACATGCACCATCACCATCCCAGCTCGCACCGTGACCCCCGGTACGGGTCCCTGCTGATGCCTTCAGTACGTGCAGCCAGGATTCCTGCTCCCCAGCGTGACGTGACTAAGACAGATCCTGCTGCTGTCACCAGCGCTACCTCAGCATGGGCTGGAGCCTTTCATGGAACAGTGGACATTGTGCCAAGTTTTGGGTTTGACGCAGGTAAGATGGTTCAGTTGTGTCTGTGACTTGTTTTAGCAGAAAGAACTCAAGCAATGAAGTGGAATCCCTGCAGCTCAAGTAGGGTTTGTTCTCAGAGCCTTCTCCAAATAAATTTCCAGGTAGGAATCCCTCCTGAAATTGCTGTCAGAGCAGATGAGCTGTGAAATATCCATCTCCCTCTGCCTTTTGCTGAAAGACCCTTGTCTCCCTTGGTCCCACTCAAGACAAATGAGTTGTGACATGATGCATGTTTTTTTTGGTTTAAATCTTGTGGGAAATGGCTAATTAAACTTTCACATGGAAGCTTCCAGCTTATTCAGCCAATTCATGTTTTCATTCATCAAAATATAGCTCCAATGAGGACTGTATTTGTCAGTACATGAGGATTGCATCCTACTCATGTAAATTGGAAAAGCGTAGCATTTCCTTCCTGTGTAGCATCCAGGTGTCACATAAAGAAGAGATGCTGTTTAAGCTGTGCTCACCATCATACTGAACTCCATTCTTGTAGGGGCTAGGCAGAGGTCTCTGAATCAGATTCATTTTACTCCATCTATAACTATGGGACAACCTCCATAAACTACATCTGCTGCATCACAGGCAAGATTTGACTTGAAGGCTCTTATCTCAGCATTAGGAGCAGTCTGGTAGCCCTCACTGTTTATAGCCATTTGATATCAAAGTGATGGGTGACTTATCTCCAGAATGTCCATCTGTGCTCGTGTGCTCTGTTATGGTCTCTTTTTTCTGCGTGATGTTTATCTGACCAGCACGTTAGTACTTCTGAAACACCTTTTGTTACTTTATTCAGGAAATACTGGGTTTGCATCTCTCTTCCCTTTTCCTTGAGGTATCTGTTTCTCTGTCTTTTTGAGGATGTCTTCTTGATAGCTCTAGCTAGCTGATTCCATGTGTAAGAAGTGCTTTCTTGCTTTTGGTTAGTGTGTAAGGGAAGAAAGAATTGGTGGAGGAAAAAATGCTGTTTCTTAAATATGGAATAATAGAAACCAGAATCCAGTTATAAGTGAGTGAACCTAATACAAATTTCTTTCTTCCCATAGTAGCAACTGGTAACCAATAACCTTTTCTAAGTACCATGCCACTTACTCCTTCAAGAAATTAAGAAAAAGAGTAATAGGATTCTTAATACTGGATGATTTTATATTTATTAATAACACTTCCAGCCAACCAGATGATACAAGATGTATTATTACATTTTATGCTTTTATGTATAAGAAGATAACCTAACAAAATCACAATAGTAAGTTCTATCTTTCTGACAAATTCCATAATGGAAGTTGCTTTCTCTGAATCATGAGCAAATGGTCATTGCAACTGATGGAGGGGACGAGCCCACTGGTCTGACAGTAGCCCCAGCAGTCCAGCTCCAGAACTCTGTACTTGACTTACCTTTTGGGGGATGGAGCAGCAAACCGTGTAAGGGATTGTTTGTCAGGAAGAACCACTGCCAGGCTTCAGTACGAGTCTCACCTAGGCTGTGAGTTGTTTCGGTACCGGGCAAGCTGGCTTGTATACTGTTTTTGGCACATGCTTGGTGTGTAGATTATAGTCCATGAGTTCCTCTGGGGAGAAAAGAAAGATGAAAAATTATGTGTGACCAGTTTATAGAAACAGAGGATCTCAGCAGACCAGCGTCTCTCTTGTTTATGACTATTGAAAATGGCCATGCTCTGAAACACAATAGCACAACCTTATTGGGCAGCCTCAGCTTGATACCTAGGGCTTTGGAAACAATGGACCAAACAATGGATGTCACAGCACATAGTGGTAACCTGTGACATTACAAATATTGGTTTGCTTACCCTGCACACTCCTCTTCTATGGTCTCCAAGCAGAGACTCGCTGGGAAGGACGGGAAGTCTTGTTCAGAGAGACTCCCTTTCCACATCTGGTGGATTTGAGACAAATGCTTTGGTTACAGCTATTCAAGGTGTGACCAAGGTGGAAAGAGGGAGGTTAATTGCTCCAGTGTTTTCCATGCATGTCAAATGGAGTCATCCCAGGGAATGTGTGTTGTGCTGCAGGGGAGAGGAGGGAGCTGCTGAAGCACCATACTGAATCATATCCAGCACTTACCATCACTGTCAGAGCTTTTCTTGTTCCCTGTCCACTCTGAGGTAGGGTTTTCACTGTTTAAGTCTCCACATCACACAGATTTTTATTGCATTTAATGCTAGCGCAAGATGGCAGTCTCAGCAGAGAGGCTAAAAACTGGAGGGCCTGGAGAAGAACATACTCGCCTTCTTGTAAGCAGATTCTCCTGAGTTGGGTAAGGTCATAGTGGCAAGAAAACTTCAGTTCTGGAAGTTTTTGACCACATCTCCCTGGAGAATAAAAGACATCAGCATCTGGAGCTGTCGATATATTAGATTACATAAGCTTCAGTTAATTTATTTGGAAAAAAGCTAACACATATAGAGGATGCTTTTCAGAGTCCTTCAGATATGCAGATGATTTTTTTTTCCCCTCTTACTGTGAGTCACATTTCTTATGCTACTGTCACATGCGATTATAGAAACATTTGCAAAATTCCTCACGCTGAATTAGATGGAGTGATAGGGTTAGGATCAGGGCAGGCTGTCTGTAATCTTACCCTCGTCCAGCTACATTGTTGCATCTCAGCCATGCAAAGCCAAAGACTCCATCTTCTGAATGGACAATGCTGAACCACTTCAAAGGTTAAGAGAGGGCTCCCCTTGCATGCAGGGTGTAGTTTGGGAATTGGTTTCAGAGCAGATTGTATGGGACATTAGCATCTCGCTGTTTGCAGAGCAAAAAACAAAGTATCAATCTGTCATGCACATCTGTTTGAATTTACATGGTCCTGTTTTAGTGGGATGAGATGGGATTTAGCTACCTGATTCCCATTAAATGTGGCTTAATTCTTATGCTGTATGCTGCAAATTAACCCTTTTAGATGCTTCTGTGTTGGTACAAGTGGGATTAAAGAAAACGCTAGCCTAAATCAAAATCTGTTGCAACCTGTTACATTTGTGGCTGCTGTTATATGGTGCCTTTCCAAAGCTGAAGTGCCCAAGCTATGGACCAGCTCGATACATTTGATACCAAGCACCGAGCACAACGTGTTTGTGCATTGAGCCTTAATTCTCTGTCCTACTGATGCCAAGCAAAGCAAGGTCAGCCTCTAACAGCATTGACTGCAGTTCACAGCACATATACGTAGACCGTTGCTGCAGCCACAGTTGTACAGTGTGGGGACTAAATCCTCGCGTTCATGTTAAGGGTGAGAAAGTTGAGTTGAGCACTTAAAATTGGGGAGAAACTGCTGTCTCATTGCCACTGGAGCTGGTGGTTGCAGCATTCCAAGCTTGCCTGTGGGCCTTTGGGAGCAGAGCAGTGGGCACAGGCGCTCTTCAGGTGGTCGGTCAGATCCAGCTGGCAGCCCTGTGCATAGAAGAGCAGAGCAACTTGCCCTGCTACTGCGGAGTCTGCTGGTAGGATATCCTGCCCTGCTGTTGGACAGATGTGCTGGAAGAGGTTTCCTGTAACCCCAGCATAATAAAAGCAGAGCAGGATTTTGGCATATCTGAGGGCTGTAATTTTGTTTTAAAATTGAGGTGCACATCTGTCTGTCCTTATATTTGGGAGAATTAATAGATATTCTCTAGTCCTGGCTAACTATGGAAAGTCCACTTCGGAAATGCTTGTAAATCAGTGGGTCATGTTGAATACAGAATTTGAGCGGTCAGTCTGCTGCCTTCCGTAGAGTTGTCTCCGTTCACACATGCTACAGGTTGGTCACACTTCATCAGGCTGGTTTAGATGTTCCCACATAACCCGCATACCGTGTGTGTGGCAGTTAGCTGCATCGGCATCTCAGAGATGGAGAGTTCTGCTGTGGAATTACTGGCTTGTACAACACAAGCGAGGGTGTCTTTGCAAATGGGAAAATATTTGTTCTAGCGGCAAACTGCAAGCTACTGCTCTTGGTTAGTAGCAGGGCTGCACTTGGATTACATGTTAGAAGTGCAGATAGCCTTGCCATAAAGGATATGGGAATATAATGAGGAAAAGGCATGGAAAGTGTTTCACATTCAGTTCTGTAGCTAAGGCAACTTTCATTTTTTTGGATTGTTTTCTGTGGCTGTTTGAACTTAATAGCTATATCTTAAACCTCCTTGTTACATTTTTTTTTCTGTTTCTTGCAAAGACATTTAACTAGGAAGGTGTCTAGTCAGCTGGTTATTCCCCTTCTACCAGTCATTACTGCCAGGTGTACATCCTTTTAAGGAGGTGTGTGTAATATATTTTTTTAAACCGGTATGAACCATACAATCTATTTCTCTTCTCATCAGCTTGCGTTGCCTCCGGTGTCCTGTAGTGCTTCACTGGTAAACTTAAATGACTTCCTTGCACTCTGAAAAGTTTCTGCTGTCTGTCTGACTCCCCTTTTTATTATTATTATTATTATTTATTATTATTATTATTATCTTTGCTTTAAAAAAATAAAAAGGGGAAAAATAACAAAAAATTGTCATCACTAACTGTAAGGGAGCTTTGAAGGAAACTAACAGTAGTTTATTATGTCTCTGCTTGTGAGTGATACTGCCAGGAAAACACCTAACTCATAAGTAAAAAGGAAGCATCCTCGTTGAGTAAGAAGTCTGCAAGTGTGGCATGCTTTAGTTGACAGATGTCCTGTGTTTTGTTTTTTTTTTTTCCAATTTAAAGAAATAGGTGTAAGTGCATATGAAAAGGAGCAGAGAGCCACCCAAGAAGTGTGCTCTGCTTTCCCTTGTTGCAGCTGGACATGCAAGTGTTTGGGCACTGCTTGGGAGTCCTCACACGGATGGAGCAATGTGGTGTAATCTTTCACATGGCTATTAATAGCTTTGTAGCTCAGCTCTCACATGTTGGTCATCATTAGCGATATAACTGTACTTCTACATCGAGGATTTGGTGGATGGATCTGAATCCATCAGGCCTGTTGGAAGGCTTTCTAAAAACATGAGTCTTCCTTTGGGTTATGCTGTGTGATCAGATATGGAAATGGGTGAGCCGTCTCAGCACATCTTTAATTCTCACAGGTTACCGAACAGGCAACTTCAGCAGTTGTAACACCACTGTAGTCTGTTACAGTTGCATCTATTTATATTAGTGGTGTATTTGGCCTTAAAATCGTAGCAGATTAGGTAGTTGGTGCATTGGTCTTGGTATAGCAGGACAATATATTGCACGATGCAGAACAGAGAATTGCTGTCTACACAGCAGTGGGAAGTGAACCTTCATTTCATGAAATTTAATTTTCTTGGGTCAAAACATCAAGGGACAGGCTTTAAATCAGTAAGGCTTAAGTTCCTTACTGCCTCTTAAAGTATGCGCCTGCACCTCTCCTTTTTACTGTCCCTATAAATGAGCAAAACCATATCTTCTTTGGGAAGTTTCATCCCCACCTCCCCCTCTATTGTCTGGATTTTAGGTATCCACCCTGTTGGGTGTAAATCTAGTGAAGATTGAATCCCTCTGGAGTAGAGAAATCCCAGATTATAACACAGGTTCCAAGTCCATAATGCTAAAGCCACAACATAGCACCACATTTATTAGATAGTCCTCACTTTTTATAAAGGAAAATGCTAGAAGAACTCATAACAAATGCAAGCTGAAAATCATTAATTTTTCCCATGTGGAAGCACTAGCCGTTCTTGGCTAAAAATCTGACATTCTGTAGGTGAAATTATTTGGGTTTTGTACTTGCTGCGGGAACATTTTACCTCTCTCCTCTGTAAGGTGAAATACCATAGAAACTGTGAGATCCTAAAGTGTTACAGATCTTTTTGAAAAGAGATAGAGTCAATAGCTGGCCCCTATCAGGAAAAATGATGTTGTTCCATAGTGGATAGCCTGCACAGACCTCGCAGGATGATTTTATCACGCCATGCTCCTCTCCAAATGAGGCCAAAACAAGGAAGCACACATTTACCAGCATTCCTGAACTGCTTGAGACAGTCTAAAACTTCAGTGGGGTTTAAGTTCGTCCCAAATAAACTATAAAAATTGAAGCAATAGCAATGTTACTAATGAATCCACTAGGCTGGTAAGTTGTGTTTGTTTTTGTTTGGGGAGGGGGAGGAAGCAGCTGTATCAGATTTTAAATGTTACTTTTCTTTTCTGAAATCCAGGTCTACAGCATCAGGACAAGAGCAAGGAAACTTCGTGGTTCTGAAGTTTAGATATAACTTAAGACCATCTAGAGCTGGAGTCAGCGCAGCTGGGCGGGCAATATAACCATCGTTGACTCCTTCTGCACAGGGCAAAGGACACACATGAAGATGAAGAGCCAACCATTCTGGTTTTGCTATTGAGCCTTTTATTTTTAAGGCCACTTATGGGTCCCACAGAGTTGGAAAACAAACAAACAGACAAACTCGCTTTTCTTTCTTTCCTCATCTGAGCCTGCTGCAGCTGGGCAACCTAACTCCTTTCTGCTACTTTAACAGTGTTTTGTTTTGTTGAGCTTGGTATTTTTATGAACAGTTTCAATTGTCAGGGAAAAAGACTCTCCCTTGACTACAGTGCGCCTCCTTTCAGGAATACGTTATTTTGTAGCTCTTTGTGCATCTATTTTTGTAGAAATACAGAAAGTTTGGGTAAGGATTGATGGGCTATTTTAGGATGACATATTTTTTTAAAAAAAAAATTGTAAAATTGTTAAGTTCTGTTTAAAGAACTTGCTCTCAGAGAAGCACTGGCAAAAAATGTATAAAATGCTATTTTTAGATGTCCGTGATGTGTTTGTGCATTTTGGGTTTGTTTCTTGTTTTGTTTTGTTACCTCAAATATCTATCCTTCCCTTCTTTTTAAAGAGCTAAACCTTCCTTCTTTCCACATTACTAGATCTTGATGTTTTTGTCCTCTAGTTCTAGCTTAAGCAAGTATAATTCACACCTAAAGTTTCAGCCAAACATTTTTCCTGCTGGTGTTAGATTCTAGTAAGGGTGTGTTTTTTCTTGTTTCTAAAGACAGCTTAGTGCTGTACTGATTGTCAGAAATTTGCAAACACCTTTAACATGGAGCAAAGCCTGGGGTTACAGAAACTGCATTTCCAACCCATCCATTCTTTCAAAATGGACCAAATACTTCTATGGATTTTTTTTGTCAGACCTGAGTTTGGACCTTATCCATGATCCACAGAAGCTGATGAATGCAGTCACCTATGAGTTGTGTTTCAGATGCTCATAGTGATTGTAACTGCTAGCATACTCATATTTTAAGTCACAAGGCACGACTTTCCGCTAAGCTATTTCAAGGGTTTTAACCTGTAACATGAATGTTTAGGATAGAAATGTAAATTTTATAAAAATGTGTGACTTGCAGAAACAAAATGTTTTCACATGGCCTGATCTGTCTGCTGAGAACCTCATGGGAAGTGCTGACACTTTCAACGCCTGTCGATGTCAAAATCTGGTTGCCTAACCTAAGATTTGTTGGGGGCCTTATGGGACCCCAGCTACAGCTCTTGAATGTCATAAGAAGTTGTATGTGCTCAGCATGCACAAAAGCTGGGCTTTGCTGCTGTCAGGGTAAGAATGAACTGGGAAATTACATGGCCATATCTAGCCACAGCACACTGCAAGGTGTTTGGGAAACCCCATTTCTGTCCTGGGCCTTGAGTCTGACCTGATTAATAATGACTTTAATTGAAGCCAAGGCGGAGCAGGATCCAATCCTGAATAAGGGCTGCAAGATTGCCCTCAACAGCCCACATCCTGCAATGGGCTGCTGGTGGATCAGCCTCCAGGCCCAGCAACATGGTGGTAACTCCAGCAACATGACAGCATGTGCTTAGGTGGGACTGAGTACAGGATCAGGGCCTAGGTTGCCAAATCCTGGCTATTGCTTGGAAATGTTGCCTTTCTACTCTGTTTACCTTCAGTGAATGAATATTTTTGGGATCCCACTGTAATATTTCCCAAGGCTCTCATATTATATTTCTGTTATCATTGTTTTCAGACGTAACTGTCTAAAAGGCAAACCAGCTACATGGAGATCAAGACCATAGACATCAAGACATTTAAAAAAAAAAATGCTTTTAAGGCAGTGAACATTGTGAATGTAGGCTTGTCAGGTGGACACCACATGGGGGTGTGTGTGAAAGGCGAGGGGGAGTGTTGGGATGTGTCTGCCAGTCTGAAATTCAGGCCTTCCTCCCTGCACTGCTTCTTCTCTCCAAGCTTTCGAACTTGATCCTATGAGGTGTTGAGTTCTCCCTTGACATGAGAGGGCTTGATATGCTGGCACTGTGGGCAGTAGGATTATATCACAGTTTGGTAAGACCCTTAATCATGTATCTTGCTGATACGACGTTTGAGACAGTGTAAAACTGTTGAAGGGACTATTCTTAAATATTACCTAAAAATAATAGGGTTGTTGTTAGTGTGTTGGGATGCTGAATTAAATATTATTCTCCCTCAGCCCCACCTCTTGTCCTTATAGTCTGTCAGCATTTCTTCCTTAAGGAGTTTCACTCTCATGACAGTTCTATATATTGTTGCTGCTCTGGTGGAGCTAGCTTCTCGGTTTGTCAATGAATTAGTGATGGAATGGGAAAAGTGCATGGGAAGGAAGGTAACAAAAGCCTTCATGGCTTCTTTATTTATCAGAACAGTATAATTCAGGAAATATCTCAGGAATATGAGTTTCTGAAATAGATTAAAAATTGGGAATTATTACAGTATTAGAAATACTGGAAAAAAAAAACCACAAGATTTATTATTATTATTATTATTACTTTTCCCTGAACTTGGCAAAGCTGGAAGGCAAAGAGGCAATGTGTCACAAGAGAAACAACAAGAAAAGTTGTAATTTAACTCTTTGAACATCAGGGTTGGAGATTTTGGGACAGGGTGAGCAAAACAAAAGGCAGTGTTTCTTTTTAATATATAGTATGTTTGACTTCCTGAAATAGTTAATGTCTAGCAAGAGCAGTCTGTTCATTGTCTTTGTTTTTGCAAGCTCAGATGGTGAAGGATCTCCTCCTGTTCCCTGTAGTTGTCAAAGCAGAATGAGACAGGAACAATCAAGCCTGAAGTTTGCACTGGAATTCCTTTCTGGACTGTTTTATTGAGTTGATGGCTAAAGGGAGTGGATATGTGATGATTCTGTTGCTTCTTTCTTCAAGGACTACTGTCATGCACTGTTTTGCTCAGCGGCTTCCACTGCTGAACTTGTGACTGTGCTTAAAGTACTTGTATAAATATGCAAGGTTTTGGGAGACAAGTGCCAATAAAAAACTGCTATTTTCTACAGCTGTTCACGCACCAGTCAATTGACTTTGAAAGACAAATTTCCTCAGTAACTAACTGTCCCCTGTACTAACAAATGAGATGAAAGTAAAAGCACAAGTACATAGCAGTAGCCCTTCTTATATAACCTGTGATTTGAATGACAGGAAAGAAAAAAGGCTTATGACACATTTTTAAGTTAAATTCAGCAGATTTGCTTCTCTGTCATGCGTACACATATACATGCACACTTACACGCACAAATGTTCTTATGAGAAGCAGATGCTATGTTGGTATTGCTCTTGAAGGAAGAGGGGAGTGCTCGCTCATGATGTTGCAGTTACAGCTTATTTATGGCAGTGAAAAATAAAAAAAAAAAAAAATGATAAGGCTGCTCGTGCTACCAAAGGGCCCTTAAAATCAGGTCACAGGCAAGTTATGTCTTAATGTGTTCCTAAAGGACTTGTTTCATTCTTTTTGTGTGTGGTGAATTCCAGTGATGTACTAAGAAAGTGAATGATTCATTTTTTGAGGTCTTACAAAAACATGATGTACTCTGACACTATTTCTGGGACAACACAGGGAAACTATTGTTTTATTTCAAGAAAATCTAAATACTAAACTCTTAAAATTGTCCAGGATTTTATTTCATTCTTATTAATGTTGAGAAATCTGCTGACAATTTTTTTTTCTTGTTTGCTTGAAGACTGGGGGTGTTCTACCTGACCACCAGTTTTTGAAAAGCAAATATCCATTTTGTTTCAGCTGCATTTTCCAATCCTAACAAGAGAATGCTATACTACAGCTATTGAACACCCAGCAGATCTGATTTCTGGTAACCTGAATAAGCTACACTTGACAGCAGTAAAATGCACTTTGTTCTAATGCCTCTCCTCACCAGTCACACAAATTCAGTTACCGGCTTTTCTGATGCCTCTTTCACAATGTGAAAGTCTTCAGTGAATGTTAGGGTTTTCTCAACCTTCTGCTTCTCCTGCCTTCAAACATGCTTTTGGGGATGAATCTCTTTGCAGCTTTCAGAGAGAGAGACTGATTGCACACCTCTTGAGAACAGAGATTGTGGGACGGAAGGGAGTGTTGTGTCTCCCCACCTGTACTTATGATCAATTGCCTTGCACATACCCAACCTTTCTGCTTCCAGCCTATTGTGTATGTCTAGCTCTTCACTCCCATTTCCTTATATATGTGTATATATTTACACACACAGTTATACCTAGTTCCCTCTATTCCACCCTCATGCTTCAAATGCATGTCATTTGGAATTGAAGTGAATGACATCACTAAATTTCTGACTGAAACAAACAACAAAAAAGATATTTTATTGCATTCTCCATAACCTCAGGAGTGAATGGAATTTTTCCATTCTTGTAAAAAAAAAAAAAAAGTGAAAAAAACAACCCCATACCTCTCAGCCCAACCTTTCAAAAGCCCTGATTTGTTTTATGTATAAAGATGACCATGAAGTCAGCAGAGTTATGTAGAGAGGTGCAATATGTTGCCTTTCAGCAGACAAACATATCATGTTGAATACAATTCTTTTAAATAATTTCAGGTAGAATGTTTTTCTCCATATCAATGGACCAGCAACATACGTTTCTTTTAAACAGTTTAGAAATATATATATGTTAAATTGATTTCTTGGCTTTAATATGTTTGCCTTTGTGCTTTTAACGGTTATTTGAATGATAAATATTAATTGTGTGTGTAGATTTTTTTAAAAAGTTGATGCGTGTTGTTTGGAACTGAAATCTCATGTAAAGCAGGATGGTATTTAAAAATAAATACTGCTTTTACATATTAGCCCTATGGGCACAATCAGACAGTTATGATGCAAGAAGAGTTCCCTTTAAAGCCTAAGGGACTTGTGCTGGGGCGAGGTCAAAATCCCAGTCCCTGAAACAGGAAAGGCAGGAGGGGTCTTCTTGCAAAGGTTGAGCTGGTTGGTAATGCTGTTAGCAAAGATGATGATCTTCTCCAGCATTGTATGCTGATGGTTGGGCAGCCACTACACAACGCATTAACATTAGACTGTACTAGCAGGTTTACACTTGTCCCCTCTTACATGTTGAACTGCATGCCAAGGGGAATTAAAGATATCCCTGGAAACCTGTATTTTAGCTGCTCTTGGTCTGCAGAGTGCATGTAACCCTCTGGCTGTTCCCGCTCTGCAGTCTCCATGATGGGACCATCTTCATCCTCCAGTGCCTGGAGTTCCCTGTGAACTTGCATGGTGCTTTTAGCATCTAGTAGAGGTCATTTAGAGACAGTGATAATTAAAACATCATAGTTCTTATGCACCCACTCAAAGGCACAAGCCTTCAAGATGGATCAGCTGTGCATCATTGATGATGGTCATTACAGGAGCCCTATCCTTGCTTCCTTCCTTCAGTGTCTATGTAAGTCTTTGATGGCATTGAGATCATTGGGACCAGACGTGAATGCCTGAACTGCAGTCCAGCGTTGGCTGACACAAAGTGGAGGCCCAGGGTCTGGTCCAACATCAGTGGATATAAATTGGAATCCTCCTTGATTCCAGTGGGCTTGGGCTCAGGTAACTAGTACCTATATAAAACCAGTATTTATAGCAGTTGAGGTTTACAGTAATCATAGTAAAGTATCTGCAGAACTATGCTGCACTTTCTCTGCTAGCTGTTTGTAGCTATCTTTTAAAACCATCTGTCAAATCAGGGTTTCTCTCCTTCCCCACTTGATTTCCAACCCTGCTTCCCTCAAAATTCCATTGAACATTTCATCCCTCTCATCAAAACTGGTGGGGGACTTTGTATAAAGAAAAATGTCACTGTTTTAATTACTGAATAAATAATTTAATGTGAATTTTATTGTTATATTTTTAATGTAGCATTTTTGGTTTGGTCTGTATTTCTCAACAATTAGCTAGTGCTTTATTTTTATTCTAATGCAACTGAAGAACTCATAAATCTCTTTGTAAATTACAGCATCCTGAGTTTCTATTCTTTTTATGAGAATAATTTTTACAGCTAAGGGTTTGTTTCCTGTTGAAAACCCTGGAAAACAAGTGTTCTAAGATGGTCCTCTACTGAAATTGGACAGAGTGAAGTCCTAGCATATAAGGCTTTCCAGTTCAGACGCTGTCATTTGCTTCTGCTTTGATGTCTTACTTGTTTCTTTATGTCTTTTTAAGTTGCTTTAGTACTAGAGGCTACTTTAAAATCACACCTAGTAGAATCACTATCTGATGCTTCTTGGTGTATGAGCCTTTTAATTTTTGAATTTTGTTGCTATTCTGATGGTCATCAAGTAGAATTTTTCCATGAAAGTTATTTACTCAAATTGATTTATTATTATTTTTTAACGGCAAAGTTCTGTGATTCCCATTAAGGAAGTAACTTTGCCCTTGCTAAAATTATTTTACAGCTGTTTAATTATGAAATGTTTGCATGTCTGTGTTCTGGATCGAGGTCTGAAGGTTTGATGTTTCGGTCACAGATATATCATTTACTGTTCCAGCAGAGGGGGTGGGGGGAAACCTCCAAAGCTTGGCCAAGCACTGAGCTTTTGAAAAATTGCCACTTGCACGCGATCAGCAGGGAGCTGTTAAGAGTTTAGTTGCAAAATTCTGTAAAGATCCTGACCATATGGGCTGTACTCTGTTTCAGAGCATCAGTAGATGAGCAGGAATTTCCCATATGTCCTGCTCCAGGCACCATGTCCAGGACTGGACAGCAAGCAGAGTGCTTTGTCTCTGCTCAAAATCACCCTCTTCTTTCTTGGGCCATGAGCAAAAGGTAGAGGAGCTGCCAGAAACTTAAGGAGAGGAAGGCCAGGGAAGGAGGAGTTTGGGTTCAAATCTTCCTGTAGGAGAGAATGGGGTTGGGAGCTACTGGGAGAAAAACAGTCTGCATGCACAGTAGAGATGAAGATGGGATGGGGACCACTTCAAAATAAGCAAATAAAGCCTAACGATTGCTTGGCTTATACATGAAAGAAGTAGAGGTGGATGTGACAGCCATCAAAAAATGCAAGAATAGTGTGGGGACTTAGAAATTTGGGACAAACTATGTGTCAAGAAAAAGTTAGGATAAACATTGCAGGAAACTTCTTTCTTTGAAGTGAGCTGTGTACACTGTGGTTTAGTCTGTGAGAAAAGATGAGAGAGCCCCGTTGGTTTAAGACAATCACATATATCCTCAGTGAAGCAAATGCATTTTAGGCAGCAACAGTATGTTAATGTGGAGGATGAGCTAGCTGAAGTGCTTTTTCTTTTCCCTGTAACATCTTCTACTAGACCAGGGCTCCAGTGGCCTTGCCTCACATCTTGGTTTCCAGGTGCTCATGGCTGTTATTTCTATATGATCTCATTGTATCACAAAGCAAGAGGAGGGGAAGGGATGCTTAAGAGGGAGCATTATTTTGTCACTGGTTTTGTTCATGCCAAGCTACAGCCTCTGTTCATGTATATTGGTGCCACTCAGTTGACTTTAGTGATCTTACATCCATCAAGAATCTCATCATTTACATCCTAATAAATCTAATTCGGGGTTTTATTAGTTGGAAACTGGGTTCCAGACTGATGCCAGGGGGAGGCGCTTCCCTTGGTGCCAGGAGGGACCTCAGCAATGCTCAGACTGCTATGAGGGCATGAGGGAAATGCCATGGAAAGTGTGAGGAGCAAGGCTGGCATCCGCTGCACTGGTGGGGAGGCATGGCCAGGGGCCAGCTGCTGGGGTAGGGTCTGGTGGTCCAGGGGTTCCTTCAGCCCTCCATGGGGACCTGTGGCGTAGCAGGGCCAGTTGTCCCAGCAGGACCTCGGGCTCCGAGGGATTATTCTGCCTGCGTGACGTGGGAGGCCGGGTGGGGACTGAGACATCTGGTGAGAATTCCTCACGGCTGAGCTGTGCGTTGGGCTGGGATGCCAATTAATTTAGCTGATTTCTTTTTTGGGGTTGTTGGGAAGAGGAGGGGGGCTGGATGCTGCAGCCTTCCAGTAATTTTCTCTCCTTCAGAACATCACTTTTGCTTTATTTCAAGCGAAGTGAGAAATGCTATTTAAATTTAAAAAAAAACCAAAAACACCAGGAACTACACCGATGTCTTTGCCTTCACAATAACTGTACATCTGCAATGGTTTATCACTATGGCAAAATGAGTGGGTAATAACGTTTTGATGTTGGCCATTGTATGTACAGAGGTATTGCAGTCATTGAAAATGATTTGTTACGTGAATGCCCATAGTAGCACTAAAGTTCAAAGAGAGGTGGTTTGTTTTTCATGCCCATTTAGTTATGAATAACACCAGCTCTAATTTCCTCCTCCCACCAGCAAGCAGAGAGTTCTACATTGGAAGCCAAATATAGCAACAAAGATTTCTATATCTGGCCAAAACCAAGAAATCTGTTCCCTTTTAAGAATAGCACTCTATTCCTTACTGGTGGGGATAGATAAAGAGAAAATTCAACTTTAAGGAACTTTCTCAGTGGGAAACTCCCTAGTCTCTCTCAAATGTCCTTTTTAAGAGTATGAGCTTATTTTTTGTCATCTATGTCAATGGGAATGATTTCTGTAGAGGCTCATCAGTAAAGCAGTTTTGTGGTGGCAGTCTGTATAAATATTCCTCACTTGCTAGTGTGTTGTTTCAGCCCTGCTTTGTCTTCTGAGCAACAGAGCCAATGCCGAATGGAAACTGCAAGCTGCACAACTACCCCTGCTTTTACTTCACCCTTTTCTTTTAGGTTTGCTTTTGTGGAGAAGTAATTCCTTGGCTCTGGCAGATCAACTCCTGCTCCACCTGACAAGTAAGCTTGAGGAGGCGGCGTGCAGCAGCATCATCGCCCTCATGCTCCTTTCCTCATTGGCTTTCTCATCAAGGGCGAGTATGTGGGAAGCCATCCCTGTGCACTTTTTCATGACTTTTTTCCATTTTCAAGTTGTGTAGTGCCCACAGAAAGGTGTCTAGAGTTGGTGGGCTGCCCAGTTCCCTGCCTGGCTGTCTGGGTTGGAAGAAAAAGGAGGCATTGCAAACTAAAAACAGAATTTTTCAAGGCCGAATTCTTCCTCCACTGATTAGTTGATCTTTCCTGAACTGATCATCAAAGTGAACGTGGACATGGGTGTCACTCTACCTTTTTTAAGCTGAATTTTTCCTATATGAGAAGCTAAACAACTCTTTCTGATCTTGAGTAGATTTTTTGACTTCTCTACGCTATCTGAGGAAGGCTATTCAGCCCTTCCTTCGAAGGTTTTATTCCCATTCCAACCCACCCCCACCACCCACCCACAAGCAACTGGCATCTGTGACATGTGAGCAAAAAATCCCGTTCTCTAATGTACCAGCTGTCGTTGTTTTAGAAGCATTGCCTCATTCATTTTCAGACTGGTTGGCTGAAGGTCTTTGCTGTAAGGTGAACAGTTCAAGATTATAGATTTCAATCTTCTTCCTTTGGGATTCTGGGATTTGCTGCTGTTGTTGACTTCAGTAGAAACAGGTTTGGACACCTAATGCATCTTAAAACCAATGTGGGGAAGTGTCACGCGGTGAATCTACTTGCATTGGATCTGTTCTGCAAGATGTGTTACTGATGGAGTTTTAAATAAACACAGGGATGTTTGGAAATATTTTGTGTATGTAAATATGTAAAATATGCAAAACAAATTTAACAGCTGTGGGGTGTACTCATTGCTCACGTGAGGAGGCTTTGTGCAATGTTTTTTTTCCATCATCCCCTCTTTTTTAAGCCTCTGCATCTGTTCCAAGATAATCACTTCTCTGTGATTCCCACTGGACAAGGAGGGCGGAGGCTGGCTGGGTCTATGTGTTGCCCTAAAGACTGCCCAAACTTCCATGAAGAACCTCATACTTCATCATGAAGCATGCTTTCTACAAATCACAGCAGCATGTGCCCTGAAGGCAATGCACAGCAACCGCTTCTCAGTAGAGGTGGGTCACGGTGTGGGTCCAATTGATCTTGGCCACCCAAGAGTGGTAATGCAAGGCACAACACACAGCAAAAAACGAAACATTAGTCACCAGCATATGAGTCTTAGTTTCCTGAATTTAATCCTTTTCTTAGGAAGGGGTGACAGTTTTGCAGCTTCAAGTCCCTTATTTAGCCAGAGGGAGCTGAAGCCTAGGTACACATGAGATCCTGCCACAGACTTCAAGAGTACTTCAGTAAGAAGAAAGTAGCACAGAACAAGCTCAGTCCATAGCACTATTAGACTCTACACTTTTATTTTATTGTTGGTAAACAGTGTGCTTCTTTTAAGACATCTTTTCAGAGAGGGTAATGCATCCTCTATGCACATCAAGTCTCTGCATTGCTTTTGAATGCATCAATTCCACAGGATGCTTTGTGTGACTTAGCTACCTGTTGTTTTTAATGATTTTTCCACCCTTATCCTTGCTTTTGTTTTCCATTTCCATTGCTTTAACGGCAGGCTTCCAAACTCCTGGCTGCCTTGCAATGTGGATATCTAGGCTCACGGCAGAGCAACTCCGTGTCACACAGTTAGCATCTGTGTGCACAGTGAGTTTAGCCTGTCCAAAAGCTTGGGCTCATGGGTGTCAGGGGGTGCAAAACAAATACAAGCTCCATTTCCTGGCTTGGTGGTTTCAGTCACAGCAAATGGAAATGCTTGGCATGAACAGCAGCCCTGGGTAAAAGGCAACGTGGAAGTAGAACACTGTTCGGCAGGAGCTCAGCAGGTATCCTGGCTACCTCAGAAAAAAAACTGCCCTTATTCTAGCAAGGAGATAACATAGTGCATTCTCCAGAGATTTATTGCTTCTTATTCTCCTTGCTCCCAGTTAGATTAGCTGCTCTAAGTATATGACTTAGGAGACCCTAAATATGTTTCTGCTCACTTCCAGGCCTTTTTGCTTTGTTGCCAATGACATTTTTGTGTGAACAGGCTTGAAGGGATTTTCTTGCTTCCAGAACTTTATCACGCTATGCAGCAGGTGCAGCATACCCATTCAAACCTTTATATGATGAGTAGACTTGCCAAAGTCTCAGTCATCCTAAAAGGGTCTTGAGGGCTTTTTGCTTCCTAGGAAAAAACACAGTGATAAGTGTAATGATTTGTTTGCTCTCAATGGACCTAACCTTTATAGATGTGGCTTTAAACATTTTGGAAGTATTCTTTTGCATGGAGTTCATTATGTGACTGGCACCTCCCTGGATTTTCCTACCACTACCAGTTGTCCGCATCAATATATGTATGTATCTTTATGAGATTAGTATTGTTAGGAAGCTCTTCCCAACCTTACTTGTGACCTAATGCAACAACAAAAATCAACACCATGGTGGGTCAGGGCATTAGCAATCTATAGCAATGCCTTTGTGCTATATTTTCCTGGTTTAAAAAGTGACAGGTTCCTTCAATCTTGTTTCATCAGCTCCTGTCTCATGTGACTTCTTCTAGAGATTGCATATATTCTACCACCATTTTCCTCTTGCAGTGACTGGAAATTGCTGCCAGCCTGGATGATACAGCAAAGTCTCTGAGGCAACTGTTAAAGCCTGTGACTTGAAAAAATGTGACTGTTGTATGGCTCATGGGTTGTGTGGTTAATTTTCTCTTGTTTTATGTGATGGAAAAGTAGTTACTTTTTGTATAAAGCTAGATGTGAAATGACCAGAATATTACATAGGCAGAAGCAGAAACAACTCAAGAGCAGGACCCTGAACTTCTTCCTGTCCCCACCACCAAAATGCCTCTATGTTGTCCTGAAGAGACCAGCACAGGAGATGGCCTTTCACTCCTCACTCCAAGATTACTAGCTAGAAAGCATTTTCTTTCAGTTGCTTTCTGTTTATGATGCTGTGCAGTATGTGCTGGTCTCATCAAATGTGGACAAGAAGCACCAAAAACATTTGGCTAGTGGTTTAGCTGCAATAGCTGCAGTTCTGCTGTTTTTCATGAACAAACTCATCATTCAAAGTGTGCACTTGTAAAGCAGTGTTTGCAATGTGAGGGTCTGGTAACAAACAGAATGATGTCAACCTTGTTATTTGGATTTCAAATATGGAGAAGGTTAGAGGAACACTGAAACTAAAAAGATGTGATTGTCAAGCTGCAAATCTGTCCCTTAAGAAATTAGTTACTTCTAGTATTTCAAACTGTATTTTGGTGTTTCTTAATAAAGTTTCTCTTTGGTAAAGGACAAAAAGTAGCTGTTATCCATGACAGACATTGCTGATTACTTTTCATGTGGCTTTTTGCTGATTTGAAGAGGTCTGAGAGGAAGTATAGAGAACCCAGATCAACCAGTGTCAAAACCTCTAGTTCCCCCATGCACAGTATCATTCATCATTGTAAATTCTCTTCTGCAAATCTCAAACCTGTTATTTTCTTTATATGAAATCGGCAAACATCATAATTTCATCTCAGCTGGAATATTACTCCCCCCCCGATGGGTCAGATTTAAACCATCTGCAGGCAGATGGAAAGGAAAAGTGGAATTAGTGGAATTATTGTTTTCACCAAAAAATTTTGCAGCTGTCAGGGTGTGTTTGACACAAGCCTGATGGCTGAAAACAAAGACAGGACACATTGTCCCGGCTGGATATCAGAGAGCATAAGAACTCTTCATGGCCAGCTCTTGGACATCTTGGGGCCAAATGAGGTAAACAAGATCATTACTTAGCCATACTCTAGGGCTTTCCGGAGAGAGCTCTTCACTGAATTATGTACTGCTTTTGCTGGGCCTCAGTGAGACCCTATCAGTTTTGGCATGAGGGGGTGACTCTCTAACTGATAGTCACAATACATCATAGAGACCACTGTTTTGTGACTGACATACCATGTGGCAGAAGCTGCAACCATCGATTCCAGTACCTGTCATTACGTATTGCTTCTATAATTCAGATAATTTATGGCCCTGTCACTAACAACTGCAGACAATGAAGAAGGGCTTAAAGCAGAGCTTCCTAGGAGGGACACCAGGAGGTATGGCTTAAGCCCTCCCAAAGTGGACTAGAAGATTACTTCACCACTTTGTAACCAAACACTAGTGGATCCTAGGTCATACCAGCAGTACTTCTTTTGAAAGCAGGCCTTTCCACAGGAGTATAGTCTGCCTGAAAACCAATCCAACACTTCAAGCATGTTTCTTCTGGTGGTTTTGTCAGTCTTCATTAAGAGTAACTGTTCCTCCTACTTGCAGCAAGCTAGGCATCTTCAAGAAACATAGATGAGTTTCCACCTGGACTAAAGCACTAATCTTCTCATGCACTTGTTGTCTTATATGTAGAAGTATGATTCTTCATTGGCAATGTGGTGTTTAAAACTGCAAGGCCTTCCTAATATTTTTTTTCCATTTGATGACAGACTTTTGCTGTGATTTTGTGTTTTTTCTTTTTTATTACTTTTTTGTTGTTGTTGTTGTTGTTTTAACTACTTGAGTATTAACATCAGCAATATAACCTAAGATAGTTAACAATAACATTTTTGTCCTTTTCATCATGAGTTTTGAGAGTGATAATCCTATGAAGTCATTGGGAGGACTATTTTTCTGCTCTGAAGTGACAACGATGTATTATCTTGATCTCCCAGGACTGACACTGTTGTGTTGGTATTTACTCATATTGTGTTTCTTCCCCAAATAGTTTCTCTGTATACATCTGTAGACAAAATGTGCTTGAGCTAAGCTAAAACTAAGAGAAAAAGTCATTCAGGAACTGTGAGCTATTATTTGTCATTAAGTCATCTGGACCCTTGTGGTGCACAAGTTTGGAGTTGCAGTGCTGTTATTCTGCGGTTACTGAATGTGTTGTATGACAGCTCAAATCGAAAGAATTTTGGAAACGGTTCATCATCTAGTTCAGAAGACCCAGATTCACACTGATTTTGGATCAAGGTATGATGGGATTGTGCTGCTACAGTTGTAATTTGGCTAGCCTGGAAGGAAGGAAAAGCCCCAAAGATGTTTCTATTATTTTTTCGCTCGTTCTGGGGGACCAGAATTTTAACTTCAACAAGAAAACCAAGAAATCAGAGAGAGATTGGCAGTATCACCACACAGAGACCCCCGAAAAGGTAGATAACATAGAGTAGAGGCCGAATCCTATTCACGTCACTCTCATTAATCCAGCAGGTATAGTCCTAATGGAAATAGTAAGAAGATCTAGTGCACCAAAACTGACTTGCACAAAGGGAATATTCTCTACTACTTCTGTACTTGATATACAGTGCTTGGACATGTACTATGTAAAGCCTTAGTGGGAGGATGTAACAGGCTGTGCTACCAATGCGGTACTCTGCAGTCATTTACACCTGCACAAAGTGGGTGTGAAATCTTCCCATTCAGAACTGGAGATGTTCATTCTCATCCACTTAACAGGGATGTAAAGGATCATGGAAGTGGCCAGACAAGGGAACACCAGGCCCAGCATCTTCCTGGCCCCAACAGTGTCCCCAGCTCATGCTGGTTTATCTGGCAACCAGACTCCTGGACAAGCCGGGAGTGCCTCTGCTCTCTGCCCAATCTCCATGAGCAGTTCTGAGGGGAAAATTATTATTATTATTATTATTAACAATGATAATAACAACAATAATAATAAATTAAAATAACTTGTACACTTATTCCTTTGCTGCTTATAGCTGTCTTTGAAATGGGAAAGAGAGGATACTAAATGTTGTCAATGAGGTAAGGTTGCTCTGCTCTCCCTGAGCCATCCATTTGCATGCAGTTTCCTACTATCTGTAGGTTTAAGAGATCTGTTCCCGTGTCAGATCCAGCTGTAAGTCCATCACTCGTTGGAATCTCTCAGAAGGTGCATCTGTACCAATCCCTGTACCTCCTTGAGAGGAGGATGATAACAGGCTCAAGTAACAAGAGAACCTGAAATAAAACTAAGAGTGGGAGTGTCGTAAGAGATGACAAATGTATTACAGAGCTTTGAATTAACCTGAGGTACGTTTAAGGAGGGAAAAACCTGGGACCATACAAAAGGAGTTTGTAGAGAAAGCATTCTGGGATACAAATGTGACTTGTAGGTGTTGCAAAATCGCTCAGCCTCTGTCTCTCAGGAAAAATGCAGAGATTTACATAACTCCTGCAAATGGCCAGCTGTAGAGGTGTGCAGTTCTGACACTGGTGCAGCTCTGCTTCTTAACCATAGATATTTAGGTCCGTACTGCTGCCCTACCAGTGGTGTCTTAAAGTTTGAATGAGAACAAGAAAACAGTTTTCTAATGATAGCTTTTCTCACTGTCTGCAAGCTGACTTATTATGTTTAACAAAACTGATCCTCCAATTTGTTATTTCTTTCCTTTTAAAGAAGTGTTTTAATACCTAGACATGATCCAAAAGCAATTGGATTTTGAAGACATTATCCACCATTTATTCTGGCTGTTTTGTGTGCATAAGAGTCCTGTAACATTTGTTGCTCTTTCTCAGACACAGCTGAATATGATCTGCCTTCATAGCAATAGTGATGTAAGGTCTCAGATGGGTCCTTCTCTATTTCTGTAGTTGTAGGTGCACTGAATGGTCATTATTAAAGCAGACTCCACTTCCAGAAATGTGATGAACATTATCTTTTGTGATCAGTATATTCCAATAAAAAGCAAAATATTTTGATTAACTAATTAAAGGTCAGGGTAATAGGGTAGAAATTTTCAGCTGAGTTGAGTACACAGCTGGCCGGGCTGAAGGAAGTGATAAAGGGCTTTGCTGCAATTCATCAACTCCTTACTAACAAAGATGAAAACTCAGGTAAGCCTTCTGTTTTTTACCATCAAATTAACTTTGCATCGTGTTTGTATGGATTGCTCTAGAGTACGGAAATCAGCTAAATGAATGTTATTGATATGACAGGGTGTTGTTTTTTTTTTCCCCTGTAAATCTGTTCCTAGAGTTGAGGAGGTACTGTCTCAATTAATACCTTGCAACTATTCATTTAATAGAACTTGCAGAAGGTGTCTGAGATGTTTAAGTAGGAAGAAGTGAAGAGGTAGAACAAGATATTATCGATGCATTTTCTGTGTTTTGAGGTATGGTTATCACACACATATTTGGTTTTAGTTTCCTTACAGAGGGAATCATGCAGTTTTCTGTATTTTTTTTTGTCTTCTCTGGGAAATTTCTGGAGAAGTTTGTGTTTGAACTGAACTCCGTAATGGGTACAGTCTTTTATTGGGCTGCATGCATAATAATAGGTGTGCTTCTGAGAACAGGCCTGAGAGCATAGTCTCCTGAAGTCAGAGTCCTTAAGTAAAATTGTAGCACAGCTGAAGCTAGGTGGAGTTTTGCTACTGATTTCACTAAGGTCCTTCTTTTTATTATTATTTGCTTACCTGAACTGTTCAAATCAAGTTGTGAAAAATGTGTACGTTCGGTTCCACTTCATAAAGAGCACATATTGTTTAAGGCTTTACAAGGAAAAATATTTACTTTTTTGATGACAACATGTATAAGTTGTTTAACTGTATATTTAAACTGCTAACATGGAGATCATGCAGGCAAAAGAAGGTATAAATATGTCACTGGACATTATTAATGTTAGTGCTCACACTACAGTTAAGGGTTAGAATTTGACCAGAAGCTCATCCTGTGTTAACTGCTGCATGCAAACGCAGTTCTCTATGTTTGAAAAATTGCCTTCTGCCTGTAAATGTATCTGTGAGGAACTGGGAGAACAGGGAGGTCCCCCTGCTGTTGGGAGACAGGTGACTGCAGACAAGGACGTTATTGTGGAGCAGTGCATTACTGTGCTGCTGTGAAAAAAATGCCTCCCTGCAAAAGGTTTTAATGTGAAAGGCAATGATGGATAACATTAATTATGAAGAGAGGAGATTTAAACCGAACAAATAAATTGAAATCCTGAGCCGGATTGTTCAGAATTTACCTATGTCGATTTTTGTGTAGATGGCTATAATTGTAACTGTTAGGCATGGCCTGTGCAACAGCTTGACTGCTTCCATTTACAGGCAATTATTAACAACACTGTTTAATTACAAGCTAATTTCCTCTAAAGCAGCTTATGCTTGAAGCTTCTGTGATTTAAATGTGAAATGACCCCATTATTCCTTTATTTAATTGATATTAGCTGAAACTAATTAACATACAAAACTCAAATCAGCTTTAATTAGAGAGCCATTACTGGCATATCTCCAATTAGTATTAGAGGTGGAAACGTTTGCAGTGATGCTGAACTGTTAACGTTAAAAGTAGCTGTATGAGCCACATTGAAAGTAAATGGCTTTGGACAGAGTATATCTAGAGAGCTTTTGTCTAAATTTTCTTTAAGTGACAAACTTAAACTGTAAACCTACCCTTAAAGACAATACACAAATTGTCATATTTATAAACTACTTTGAAGACACCTGTATGTGTATTTAGCTTTCATGGTGCACTGTTACAGCAGGCTGCTTTTCTCTCTTAACAGAGAAGCTGAAATTGAGCTAATCTTCCCCAGTTATACAAACAAAGTCTCATTCACAGCAGGGTAAATTTCTCCAGCTGTTTATGGACCGGGTATGAACAGCTGATCTCTTCTAAAGAACTCAAGCTGGGAAACAAGGGGGGGAAATGCTGTTGAGCAGGAAGTGAAATGGGTAATGGTGTAACTTACTATGAAACTGGTCATTCAGAAAGCTGTGTATTTTACCCATGCCTTCTTTTCTGATACTGTTTGGTTTGCTTTTCCTTTTTTTTTTTTTTTTTTAACATGATCACTTTACTGCTGTAGAATGCATCAATGCTATTATAACCACCTTGGTATGCTTTGGTTAAAACAAGTAACTACTTAAAAAAAAATAAAATAAAAAAGAGCACCTGGGTGGGAAGGAGACTGCAGCAGGATAAGGAATGGAAACTGTGTACCTTTTGAACTGGGGAAGAAAGTCCATGATGTGGGAGAGCTTCTCTAAGCTACAAGTGTAATGTCAGGAAGGGATGTGCCTATCTGTAATGAGCCTGTTCCCAGCTGTCTCACAAGAACCTCCCAGCCCTACTGGTAGGGGAAGGCTGCCAGCAGAGGCAGGACTGAGGATGGAGGCTAAAACGTGGCCTGATGTTGCTGCTGGTGCCATCATCCTGGTGCTGTGGATCATAGATGCTGGTACTCACTGAGTTGTTAAACCTTTTCGGTGATAGTTTCACTGGATGCATCTTCCCTAAAATGTTACTTCTGCAAGTTGCATTGCTCATCACTGCTCATCAGTCATGTCTGTCCTCACCCCCCACCCCTGTATAAAACTTCTTTTGTGCTGGATAGGTGTAAACCTCTTTCTCTAACAGTGCTGTATCCATTCAAAAACCAGCAGATCAGATTTGCTCTGATGCTGCTTTTATTTTAATTTTTTTTTTTGGTGTGTGTGGTGTGTCACTCTATGTATGTAACAGATAGAAAACATGATTAAACTGATTGCATGTAAATCTCTGGTCCATATTCGGGAGATGCAGTAGGATGATAGTCTACATGTGTATGAAGGCATGTAAAAGCACTTTTTGCATATTTGTTTCTTCTTGCCTGTTTGTATTTTTCTCATCTTGGAGTGTAACCTCTTAGACAAAGGTTGGATCTGAAGCTTAAAAAATAATAAAAAAAAAAAAGGCTGGGTTGTATATCATGCAAAGGTGTATTATGGTAGCTTAATATTTGTTAGAAAATAAACAGCTACGCTGTTGTGAATGGCTCCTCGGTATGGTAGGCTGATGCATACCAGGCATCTCTGGTGACAGCTGGGCAGTAACAAGCAGTATGTTGTCAAGCTGCTGTATCTTAGTGGTGTTACGGCTCTACCCAGACCTACTCCTGGTTCTATATAAGTTTGCCTTTTGGCTGTTGTAGGTTTACCTATCTTAGTTTACTCTGTAACTTGTAAATTGCACCAGAGCCAAAAAGCTAATCTATCTTTACTGCGGAAAAATATTTAGCCAAATCCAAATGCATGGAAATGAGAGAGAATCCCTCTTAACCTTTGTGTTTCTGGATGAAGCCTTCAGCTGGTATCACTGACTTCCTAGTGGATCATGTTCTAGATCTCCTCTTGTATGTTAAGTTTTTTCAGCTGCATGCTGTTTTAAAGAATGTTGATAGTGCTCAGATTTATTTATTTATTTATTTTAAATTTTGGGAGATGTCACTGAATCCAAGGAAGAAGAAATTTATCAACAGTGGACAGAGCTTGGATCAGTGCCTTGAAAACCTCTTCTTGGAATGTTGTGGGAATTAGTCAGGTCTGTTTGTGCAAACGTACATATGGCTACTGACTTTAAAGCCTTTGCACTGATCCTGAACTTCTGGAAATTGGAATGTCTTCATTTATCGTCAGGAATTCACACTAAGATTTCTTCTGCATGTATGTAAAAGCTGAGGGGTATAACTGAATAACCAGAAAGGAAATGCTGGCTGAGAAATAGATCTTTAATTTTGTTTACATAACATGAAAGCAGCCTAAAGAAAGTTGCTGTAACTAAAGGTGTCTAGATTTGTTATGGGGTGTGTGTGTGGGGGGGGGGAGACAAAAATAGGTCTATGTCCCATTGCTGAGCAGTCATTAGCTTTTACAAGTTACTTCCTTTTTCAAGGGCCTAATTGGTGGCCTATTGGGAGCCCTGAATGTTGAGCTGTCAAAACAACCTCTTTTTTTACCTTTTTTTGTCACATTCCAATATAATTAGACAGATGATTACAGCAACAAACACAGTACCAGCTGTTTGAATCTTAATAATATTTAAGTGTTACCATCCCTTTATTTTAAAGGTACCGAAACATATGGGGATCATAACCCATTTCTCTCTCCTTACTCTGCTAAGCTACATGTTTGTATTCAGTTGCCAAACCTGTGTTTGAAGAAAGGAGAAAAAGAAATAATAATTCTAAAATAATCTGTAATAACTCCAGCTCATCTGTCCCATTCATGAAAGTCCAGTTCTCCTTCCTCCCCCAGTTCTTTACTGACATTACTTCTCTGGGCACAGAGAAGTGACAACAATGCATAAATAGATTGGTGCTGCTTTTCTAGCCTAAAGCTTGGTTAATGGCAATAAAAAGAATAATAACAGTAATAAAGATTTTTTGGACTGCTCTTTTACTTGAAAAACTCCTTGAGGCAGCAGATGTGTCCTTTCTAGTTTGCGGCTACATCACTGCTCGGGCGGCTACTGGAACTAACTTCTCTCCCAGGATTCGAATTTTCTGCAGCAAAAGTGTCTGTCTGTTTTCAGATAGACACTTACTTTCTCACTTCTCCTGTATAGTTTTAAAAGGAAAGCTTATATAAAAGACCAAAAACACAAGAAAGGAAAGTAGTAAAGTAGTTTAAAGATATCAAAAAATTGTAGCCAAACTCACCCTGTGCAATATTACTCAGAAAGCTGCCGAGTTATTCCAGGGATTAAATTGACCACAGAGCTTGCATTCCTGGTTGTTCAGAGCTAGCTTTCTGCCAAAGTATTTTAAGACTTTGGCATCTTTTGCTTTCATGTAACCAGGGTTTGGGTCCCATAGCTTTATCCCCTCCACTCAGAGCTCTGTTCAGTGAAATCCCTGGGCTTTGCTTTCAGTGTTTATAACGGGTGGGAGGAATGTGCAGCGGGAGGCTTGAAGGAAGAGAGAAGCCAAGGACAATAGTGGATTTGCTAATGCAGTGTAACTGGGTTTCTCCACCTTGCCTGGCACTGGGGTGTATCAGTGTGTACAGGTCGTTCAACAAGGGGCGTGCTTAGTGCTGGTCTGGTTCAAGTCATACTGTTTCATCAGGCAGCAAAATATCTCCATGCTTGGAACCGAATACCCTGGGTGCTTAGTGAGGGCTTTGTCAGAAGGGTTTGGCTGGGACCCTGGGGAAGCTGCCTCTGTCCCAGTGGCATCGTGGTGTAGGGCTGCAGGCAGTGCAGCGCAGCTCAGTTCTGGAAACAGGCAGCAGGTGTGGTGGCTCCCTATCAGCCAGGTGTCCTGTGGGGTCTCCAAAATGGCTTTTGCTTCAGCTGGCGGTTAAAATCTTCTTGAATGAGCTCTGTGTTTTGATTTCTTTTAAAAGATAGTGAGGTTGGGGCCAGTCTCCTTTTAAATATGGAATGAAAATCAGCATAATTGCTGCTACCCTAGCCATTTGCAGAAAGTACCACATGATTGCTCTCAGAGGTGCCTGAATTCATGCTATATAATGGGGGTGATTTCCTGTAAATTCTGATTAAGGGTGATCGTGTCAATAAAAGATTTATAAACATTAGTAACAAAGGAAAGTTAAGAAGATAGTAAGATAGCAGAAAAATACATCCTGGACATTTTTTTTCTGGAAAAAAAAAAATCATGTTTTATCAAGAGCATTTTCAACAGAACATTATGAATGGATACTTGGCTGCATAAAAGATGAAGTGCTTTTCCTTTTTTCTTCCTTTTTATTTTTTTTTTTCCTTTCCTCACCCTCTTACTACTTTCAGTTTTGAAAATGAATCCTTTCCAACAGGCTGATCCTTTTTTGATGTTGAGTCAGTGGACAACTGAGCTATTTCACACTTGAAGAGCCAAATTTCATCTCCTATTGCACATGTTCAAGCCTAAATTTGGGCCTCAGATGTTTCAACAGAGACAAGATTACTGCAGGCACAGGGTGTAGAAATTTACACTGAAGCTTGTGTAGGTATGCTAGCAAGATAATACTTTCCAGGATGGGAAATCATTTCACCTTCAATGAACAATGTTGAAGAAATAAATCTGCTTTAAAGAACAACAAGAAAAAAACTTGTTCTCTTTTTTTTTTTTTTCCTTAAGGATACTAAAGGGAATTTTAAGGTCATTTCATTTTGTCTGCGTGGCCAACCAAGACTCTGGCATAAATCAGAGAACCTTATGGAGTGCTGTGCTTAATGTTGGTGACACTCCTTTGCTCTGGCCTGACCCTCTCTTGTCCTCAGAAGAGGGTGACATAGTGATCTTAGTGCTGTTTTGGGATGAAAATTCCATACTCTCACTCCACTGTGGCAGATATGGGGGAGGAAAGAGGATTGACTGCAGTCAGAGTATGAACTCCCCCAAGACAGTGGACATGAGAGCTCTGTGAGATTGATAACTGAAAATGTATATTATACCTATACGTGCCATTGGACTTTAGCTGTGAACTGAATGCCTTTAATCTGCAGTTTGTCCCACAACATTCTCTTTAATGCTGGTACTACAGTAAGACAATATAGACAAAGCTGTTGTTTTATACTTAGCAGTTGTTCATGCACAGCCCTAAGCAGGGGAAAAGATTTTCCTGAGTTGCTGGGAAGCATGTTGAGATGGTCCATTCTCTGCACAAACTGACCCCCTCAAGACAGTGTTCAGAGATCGATGAATAGCTTCACGTCAGTGTAAAATTTTTTCTGAATGCTGGTGTCTTGGCAGCTCAGTGTTTCTCTTATTTATTTATTTTTACTTCAGCTTCCCTGCTCAGAATAAGATGGTGTCCTACTAGGATGATTAAAACCAGTTGGCTGACTCTGAAGTCAGCACACTACATAGTGTAGCACAACATGAGATGCTCTGAGGAAGATTTTCTTGTATTATCTATATTATCTGCTCTACTATTGCAGTAATTAAAACCCAACAAGCCAGACCAAAAAAAAAGAAAAAGGATCTTCCCTTCCACAACTGTGTTTGTCTTGAGAAATCCAGAAATAATTTTGAATATTGAAGCACTCAAGCTATTTTTACATCTGTCTTAGAGCTGAGCTGTGTCCATTTTGGTCTGGGTTCTTTTAATTGTGCTATAATATACCCACTGTGCATGGAGTTCTGTTGTTGTTAAGGATTAAACATATAAAGGAAAAACTGTAGGTTGCTGAGAGGCTTTTTTTTTCCCCCCTCCAAGTGGACTAGAAGGATGATGGTGCCAGAGAAGCACAAGATTTATTGTTCGAGATTTTATCCACCTATAAAAAAAAAAAAAACTTATTTTGAGAATATGCAAATAGAGTACTGTACAAGTTCATGAAGGACAGTATTTGGAATGTGTAATATCAGCTTATTAAAAATAAGCAGACTACGTATTCTCCCTAGTGCTGCCTTCTAGAGTTGCATTCTGGCACCTTATACTGTGAAGTGGAGTGAAAACTATAACCAGCTATTCACCACTATGAATGCAAGGAGGTGAGTTGCCAAGACAGAAGCATAAGGCTGTATGATTTGTACAACTGTTTTGATTAAGTTGCCCAGTAGCTCCTTGTGAGTAAGTTTACAAAACAAGGGCCCATATGTATGGCAATGATAAAGTGGCTTATTGAGTGTCATGCCTGATACTCATGGGGAATAAATGTCTTCTAGCTTGGTGTATGATACAGAGGTTGCTCATACTTTTTGAACTTGTCTGCATGTAGATGGCACTGATTATGCGAAAATGGCCTTGTCTGGAAGCTGATGTAGCCAGGGTACTGGAGGACTTCACACCTTAGCTCTGTTAGTGCCAAGTGGAAATTACAAGGGGGTTTTGGTTTGTGTTGAGCTCTATACTGTTTAGCTATTTATGCTTGAAACCACCTGATTAAGTTTGGTAGCAACGTAACCTGAAGGTGCACCTGTTTATTGGTGGGCAACAGTTGGCTTGAGAGCAAAACCTGAACTTTCAGTTTTGCCTGGAATGTGCTCTGGACGTAATTCGGAGATGTTTTCTCATCTCCATTTCTCTGAATGCTGTTGAAACGCTGTTATGTTCTTGATGACAAAAATCTAGCATGAGGCTATTATCCGTCTTCTGAATAGACAGTAATGTAGCTCTTCCATTTCAAAGGTATTTGGAATTTTCTGTGGATTAGCTTTGGTCCCACAACTGTCTATTTAAAAGATTGGTATGGTTTCTTCTCTGTACTTCTTAGCATGAGATGGGCTCATAACATAATATATTTTAACCATGAGAGGAAAGGAAAGACCACTTCTGCTAAGCCACAAGCATTTTGTACAGAGATATGTTTTGATTCAGCTCCCTTCATCCATCTCAGACTATAATTTGCTTTGCTGCAGGCTCCATAGGACTCTGCACAACATGTGTATGTTTTTAGCTAGTTATTTCAAAACAATCTTTAAATCTTATGGAAGACAATTCTGAATTTTAGCAGGGGGGAGAGAAAGACTTGGAAATAATCATAGTATACATCCAGTTAAGGTTTCTGCTCAAAATATCAGTTGGCTAGTTTCAGCAATAAAGACCCACAGAGGCTTGGAGAAGGGGTATGTAGCATGGTTATTTCATTCTTTCACATCCTTTTTGGCTTGCGAATTCTTCCATATCAGTAAAACAAATAAATAAATAAATTTGGATTGCTTTTAATGGCATCTAACGGTATTTTATTGTGTGGATGATAGGAGTAAGGTAGTGAAGCCCCTGAAGCCCAAGGCTACTGAGGGCGAGTGCCCAACACCTTGAACTGCTGACCCAGTTCCTTAGGCTGCTGCACGGACTGAGAGCCAGCAGTGACTGTCTCGATGAGCAAGGCTGCCTTGGCAATCCTGGCTCCCCCCCGTCTTTCTTTCCTGTTATGAATAGACAGTGCTGACACTTCTGCATATGAATATAGTCATCCACCTTGCCTAACCATTGTGTATGTCTAATGGTTATTATCCATTTCCAAAATTCTTCCCTTGGTTTGAAAACAAATTTCATACTTGTTGTGTGATGCAAGAGGAACAGCATGTGTGCTTGCATCAGCATGTAGAGAGCAGAGTGACAAGTGTCTCTCCTGCTTGTATCCAGCACATCTATCTCCAACTGTACTGAAGCAGGGTGGAAAAAATGATTTATGCTCTAGTTTCACAGGTATAAAGAGTTAAATGTGTTACTAATCCTTATCAAAATGTGTTCAGTGTTAAAAAAGGATAACACTTGTAAGAGTGGGTAACTTCGTTATTTATAACTGCCTTAAGTCTCTTTATGCAATTAAAAGAGTGACATGCTCTTAGTGTTAGAATGGGGCTGGAAGTGGAAGACAACTAGGAATCAAGCTTTGATCAGAAGTCAACTTTATTTATTTATTAATTTTGGGGGGTTTGTTTGTTGGATTTTTTTTGATGTGTCCTTTTTTTATACATTCAAACACTTCCTTAAGGGAATCTATGTGAGATGCGCATTGCAAAGGGTCCAGTGCACATCCAGAAGGCAGAGGTAACATCAGCAGTTCAACTCTATGTGAAATGTTTTGGACACTTGCCAATGTTTTTCTCATGTATTTAATAGCTTTCTTAATGTCCTGGCTTTCTGGATTAGCAGAGAGACCTAGCAAATGGAAGCCAAAGAGCTCTGTGTGCATGCTCATGGGTGATAGGCACAAATTAGAAGGGTTGTGGGAAAGGACCCCCCAGACGTACAGCTGTTGTGCCATGTGCATGTGTTGGGGAGGGGGAAGGCAGGTGGTATTCTGATCAATACCGTTATACTGGTCTGAGTAACCTTGTGGATGCAGTTATGGATTACGCCCCCTTCACATAATATGAATTTATGCCTCTATCCCCACAGGAGAATCAGACTGCAGTGAATTATACTTGCACAGCTACAGTATGGTTCAAATTATGCGAGTAGACAAGACTTGTTTCCAGTTCTTAATGAAACAATAGGGACAGATCCAAAGACTGTCAAAATTAATGGCAGGATTCCTGTGGGCTGCTTTGCATTTATTCAAGAGCCACCTAAGAGGCCACTTTACCCTCTAGAAAAAAAAAAAAATATATATATATATATATAATATTCTATGACTCTTGGGCTTATTTTCCCTCCCAGGCTAGTGGAGAGGACCCCTATTATTACTTTTGGGAGGTGGCTCAGGCTCTGGTATTGGATGCAAGTTCTTTGAGAATGTAATTAGGAAATACATCACTTCAGCATTTTTATTGTAAACATACATCACTGTAACACACCATTGTTATGAAATAAATATCTGATATTCTGGAAATATAGAGCAATCCCATTTATTTTCAGAATAGAAGGAAGGCAACTTTTCTTCAAGATCACAAAAATATGTCTCTTGCTGCTGCTGAAAGCATGCTTTGTGTTAACTTCTAGAGTCAGTGGGTCTAAGCCCACGTATGCGTTGGCACGAGCGTTCCTTACTCTTAGATGTATGTTGTATGAAGATGGCAGCAACTTTGTGACTGATTAACAAATGCTGGCAGAATTTCTGGCTCTCCTTGAGAAGAAAAGTCATTCTTCTCCCTGCACCTTTTCAAAGACATCTGTGGAGCCTGCCTATATGCAGTGTTTCGTGTTACTTGTGTGCACCTTTGGGAACATCATTCCTTTGTTTTGTGCCAGTGGAAACAAATATGACACTGCTGCTGGTGCAGCATATTCCATATGTTTTTCCTCCATACTATTTTCAGTTTCAAACTCTTCCAGTACAAAAGAAAGCATTGTTCCAGTCAGAAATCAATGTCATTTTCCAAAGGCATAGAGGCTTGATTGTGCGAAATCTCCATACATTTTTGGACTTAAAAGTTTAAGTTGTCTGATCCAAGACACTGAGTGTTTGAACCTGTGTTTATAGCAGATTTACATGACCTGGTGTTTTTTTCTTCAGTTATGTGCCACTTTTGATTTCCTGTTCTCTGCCTGTTTTTTTGCTAGGTACAGGTGTAGCTATTGTTTCGGGTTCAGTGGACATGGTTCTGCCTCATCCCTGCACTGCTGATGGCTGACCTTTCCCTGGAAAGTGGCCATTTGTCAATGTAAATGCATGTAGTGGATACGAGTGAGGCTTTTCTTGCTGATTTTTATCACATTTTTAACTGAAATATGCTATAATATGCATTTGCCCTAAATACATTTTCATGGTTTCTTTACTTTAACTCTACCTTTTACAAATCTGTTTCTATTTAAAAAAAAAAAAAAAAAAAAAGTGGAACTCAGGTAAAACTGTACCTTCTTTCATCCAACCAGATGTTTAAGTTGACACCAGAGGAAGTATTTTCTGAATTTATCTTTATGAGAAATCAGTGTTCTTTCATTCTAAATCCACAGAAATGTCCAGTGTCAAAATGGAATTAACACACATGTCAACTTCTAGACACTCTTCTCTGAAAGTCATTTGTCTGTTGCCCTGGTGATCTAACTTTAACTGATGTAACAGTCTAGATGAGATTATGCAGAGCCCAGCATTTGAGGTAAATAGTACTCTCCACATGCAGGTGTTGCTATGACAATAGTTGGCTCCCACAGCTTTGCAAAGATCACTCAGATGATGCGCTCCTGTCCGACCTGGAGCGCAGGTGAACTTTAAGGATGGCCGCAGTTCTGGAAAGGTGATGTTTCAGGCCATTCTGCAACAACTGCTGCACTGCTTTCTGATCTCCTGCACCTTGCTTGTTATCAAGACTGTGCTGCAAAGCTACAGTGTCAATGCAGTGCAGTTTCCAGCTACAAAAATCTGGTGTTCTGTGGTAAAGCTACAACTGGGGCACAGCTTTCTGCTGAGCAATAACCGATTACAGTACCTAAAACTGGGTCTGTCCTATCCCAGGCTGTACCTCAGATCACTGTGGTCCTGGCTCTTGTGTGATGCCTGAGAACCATCCTTTCTGGCATTTGGGATCATCCCCAATGCCCAGGTCTGCCTCCATTACTGGCTGTGGGCTTTACCTTGTACCATTCTATTTGAGGAGTAAGATGAAGCCCAAAAATGAGGGAAGATGACATTATCCATACTTTAAACTGACTCCAGGCACAACCCTCTGGGGAAGGGCAGACATGGTGGTAGTGTTCTCTAGCCAGGATGTAACTACATCCTTTCTCATGCACCTTAAACCTGTATTTGAAGTATCAGTTATCACTAACTGTATAAACAGCTTGCAGGCCCTCATGCTGCCCTGTGAATGAGAAACAAGTTAATGCAGTCCACCTCCCTTTCCTGCACTCCTTGCCTTGCAAACATAGGAAAGTAACAGGGTACAGAACCGAGCACTAAGTGTCCAAAACACATCTTCCTCTGAACGGTCATGTATTAAGGAAAAGTGCCACAGCGAGTTTTTTTTTTGTTTGTTTTTTTTTGAACAGAAGGAGTTCATCTACACCCCACCAGGAAGCCTCTGCACCTCGTGCTCCTCTGTGTTTTCCTCACGAATAGACTGTTCTGCTGTCCCACTGATTCCAGAAAGCAATAGGGAAAAATGCTTAAGAAACTGCCCTATCTGAAGTCACAGCTCAGATATGAGCTATGCTATGTACAAATACACAGGCACCTCAAAATGCTATTTAGCTATAGCAAGAATGGCTTGTTTTTACATCAGTCTTTCGCTTTGTCTGCCTACATGCCTTTTCATCAGCCTAAGCTTTTACAGGAAGTGGTGCATAATTCATTGTTTCCTATCCATTATGAATATAATTTTTCATATTGAATTTACAAATTCACAGGTTTCTTAAAATGTAGGCTTGGCACTAATCATTTGTAGTAGTTGTTCATTCCTTAGCGATCATTTTTACTAAAGAAGCCCATTAGGAATGGGATATTCATCTTTCAAATTTAATAACTGCACACTCGGGATCACAAGAAAACTCTCTTTTGTAAGCATCCAGAGTATGTGGATAACATGTATTTTCTTCCTGAGACCCATGCTTTAAAGTGGGAGGAAAAACCTGTGTCAAGGCTAGGCATTATGTTCTTATTTCACAGACTTTTTAAAGTACACATACACCTTTACTGAATACAGCATTCATCACTTTGTCTGGCAAGTCTGGCTTTCCTCAACAGTTCCTTTGTGCTTTTAAATCACTCACGAAGTAAGTATGCATCAGGTTAAATATGAGAGTTCTAGGTAGCTGTTCGTTCCTTCACTTGTTATGGTCTTTAACTTCAGAACAACACTATGGTGTTTAACAAAAACTGTAATTCAATCTGACAGCCAAGCACCTGAAGTTGCTAAAAATTCTGTTCTGTGCAGTGTCTTGTCTTCATCACGGCAGCACGACTGCTCTCTGCCACTAGAAATGAGCCAGAAGACTTCTATTAGTTGAGATAACTCTGTTGACTGTATAAACTTTTCATTGCCATTTATGTCCAGAGTAAAGTTATTGAGACAGTCATTTACCTGACTGCTTGTTTTTAAAGACTTGAGCACGTGTCTGTACAGAACACAGAAAATTTGAGTGCCTTGGCTTGTTGTCCTTCTGGGTTCAACTGATACTGAATTGCATGGGTTTTGGCCTGAACCTGAGAAAGGTGAAGCACCTGTATTCAAGAGAGATGAGTGCCAAATAGAGCTGTTGATAGCAAATGAGAACACAAGGTAAGAATTATATGTATAGATAGACCTCAGCCTAACCTTAAAGGCTGTTACTGAGGGGGCAGACTTAAACTGCAAGAATCCTGGAGAAAGAAAAAATTGTTAGAATTTCAGGTTTTGCAGTTTTGTAGGTTGCTTATTTCCAATTCAGATTAATTCCAGATCCACAATCTTGCAAGGAAACGACAAAAACTGTTGTAATTGGAGTCAGACAATCAGCAGTGAGAAGCTGATGGAATCTCTGAACTGCCATGATCTGTTACAGGCAACACAGTGTGAGTCAATAAGGAATGCAGGTCTCGAACTCGTCTTTTCCTTGAGGATCTCTTGGTGCACACCCTTAACCATTGGAGACAGCTCTGTAGAAACTGCCTCCCAGAAATGACACTTTATTTTGCCTGAAAACATAACTCTTCTTGCATGGGTTTAATTCTGGCCAACAGTTTCTGTGCTGTGTGATGAGCTCAACCTGGCACCCATGGGTAATGGTGATTAAACTCTGACCCAAGTTACTGAAGAATTCCAGTAATATCCTTGAATCACTATTCAACCTCTTCTACATTTTCCACAGTGAGAGCTAAAAAGAGATTAGGAAACCAAGAATGGGCTGAGGTTTCATTCCATGGCTCTTTGTGAAGATGATTCAGAGTAAGGTGGGGACACAAATGACAATTTCCTCCTCCTGACAAGGGAGTAACATCATCCATGATACTCAACTTTTATACTTCAATGGCCTAGGTGTAGTTTATTGTAGAGATAGCAGAATAGCCGTAAACTGTCATTTTAAGAGTTTTGGTGGCTGTCACTATCATCACCCTTGGCAGTTTGTTCCAGTGATTAATTACTCTGTTGGCTGCCCAGATTCTTGTCTAAATTTAGATGGCATCCCAGCTGCTGCAGAGATGAAGCCAACCCTAGGAGCAAGTCTCTGCCACCTTCACTCATGTTGACTCATACTTTGTAATACCTAGGAATGACTCAGGAAAAGTCATTGAAAACAGGTCTGGCTGTATATTCACAGTAATCTATATATGAGATTTGGCTTCTGGCATTCTCTATGTCATGGAAGAGTGAATGAAGTACTAGCTTTCATTAAAATAAAAAGCTTGTTTATCAATTACTACAGTTTAAAATAAGTCCCTGGGATTTTAAAATAAGTCCCTACTTACTTGGACTTTGCCTGGGATCACAGAGGACCAGCAGCTTTCCCTGTACTGTTTTGTTGGGAATTATACCCACAGAGGAGGAAGCAAAAAGCAAGAGGTGATTCTGCCTTTACTAGGTTAGCTCCTTGATGGTGATTTTCATACTGGTATTATTCCATGACATTGCTTCCCTTATTCAGGGACATAACACCAACACACAGTAAAATAGTTGTATTTTTATGATAATGAATCCTCTGCAATTTATGAGATTTACAGGCTGAACCCCTGGTACAACTCACAAATTCTGCTTAATAAAAAAAAAAAAAAAAACTTGCTTTACTAGCAGCCAAACTTTAGTAGGGTCATCAAAGAATAACTTTTTTTCTTCTCTGATTTACTGTAACCACATAGGCAGAAAGATGGTTTGAGGGTCTCATAGCACCATCTTGAACAAATTATGGATCTTTCCCTACTTCATAGGAAAAGACTATGGTGATATTAGTGACACACCACCATGGACCAAAAACAGCTTTAACTAGATCTAAAGTTTGATACATTTGCCAGCAAACAGGGCACCTGTGTGAATGAACTGCAGAATTTGTGTATTGATTCCACTGGGTAAGTGGAAAAGAGTTTTGCAATGCCTCTTCATTTTTGAACGATTTAAGATAACTAAGATAAGTACTCTCCAGGTAAGGTTTGTTAATATTGGAAAGAGTTTCTGAAAGACTTCAGGGTAAAATATAAATTTACATTTTCTTTAATAACAGGTGTTTTCCTCAGCTGTATAGAAATCATACTGAGTAAAATTAAAATAAAAGTGACTAAGTTTTATGGTTAGTAAAACTCATTATACAATTCAGAAAAACAAAGGGTTTATCTGGAAACTCTTCATATTATTCCAGGCTACAAACCTACCAAATTAATATAAGACTTAATGCGATTTGTGTCATGTGAAATTGGTTTTCTGAGGAGGGAAAAAAAAAAAAAACAAAACTTTATGGAATTATAAAGAATTTACTCTCTCACTTTAACATTTTGTTAACATAATACTAAGATTTACAGGAGACTAAAAGTTAAAGATGACTTCTGTTTATAAAATGGCAATAGGTATACATCAAGACAGTGGAGAAACTTATGTTTGGAGTTTAGTCAGTAAATGCATATTTAAGATTAATATGGTGTGTGTGTGTGTATATTAAAAAAAATATAGAGAATGAAAATATTAGCACATTATATGGAAAAAGGCACTTTTGAATCATGCTGACTTATTAACAATGGATTTTCTGACTTCAGAATTAGTTTTGATTACATCATGGCTGAGAGTTACAGAAGCCAGAAGTTGTGGAAACTTTTATGAAAAACAGATATATGAGGAGTTCTGTAATGTCACCAAATCACATGTCAAGGAAGCTAGACTTAGAACAATAGCATAGTATATACTGCCATTGTATGCCAGGACCTTCTTGAAGGAATCTAATTCACCATAATTTGATCTATTATTTCTTGACATACAATGGGAATTCTGTATGTATTATTCATCTAAGTTTTATATGAACTATTCTTAAATTATCTCACTTTCAACAATATTAACTTTTAGAATGTTTTAAGATAAATTTCAATATTCATGTATCTGTCTAATCTACTCTAATCAGAAGAACTATTAAAATAGCACATGTTTACTCAACTGAGGCACTTCAAGGAATTTGAATTTTGCATCCTAGTAGTGTTCAAGAGGCCCTTTCTTTAACTAGTTGGCCCACATCATGCAATGATTTTGTTTTTTAATGCCTTCGAGAATCACAGGAGATTCACTGAGTACAAGAGTTTCTTATTAACATCTCTTATCTTCTTGCCAGATCTGGACACCAGCAGTGAAACTTCCCAATAATCTAATGCAACAAATAGGAGCTCTGGATTGGAATGACTCTCAGAGTAGAAAAAAATATTGTTCTACCCCCCCCCCCCCCCCCAATGGAAGTGATCTTACAAATTCCTGCAGTTATTCTCTCATTCATAATTTCCAAGGGATTATTCAGTTCTCCTTTATACTTATTACCTCTTCAATCACCTGCTTAAAAATCCAGTAGGCTCAGTAACACATTTAGTTAAAATTATTCATACCAGAAGACAAATTGGAAAACAAGAATTTGTAGTGGGCTCTTTTCTGCTTATGAGGATTTGGGACTGGTAGATATGGATGCTTGTGAGACTCAGAATAGGCCATTTCATGTTACCAGATGTGTTAAAATAACAATCTCAAAAATGTTTATTTAAGAATCAAAGTTAGCTCATTATTTTGGGTTTACTTTTGTAAGTAGGACTTTAAGCAAGCAAGTCTGCTTATTTTGACTGAAGTATCCAACTTTCCTCTCTGTGAGAGAATGGAGGGTAATCATGCTGCAGCAATGCCAAGCAAGGTCACCAAAATGCTTTCAGAGGGACTTTGCTATGTAGAATATTTTGGAATACGGGTTGAGCCAATATTTTCTTTCAACTTTAAAAGTGCCTGTCCTCAACCAGATACTTACACAGATAATTATAAATATAGTAAAAATATAGATAATGACAAAGCCTTTCAGACTAAGCCAGATTCCAAAACGTAAGTAACTAGCAAGAATAGAAAACGTCTTCCAGTAGTTGTATGACTTGCCCAGTTTCCGTGCAATTTTCCCCTTACCAAAAGTAACATTAGGTAAACAATGTTTTGCAGGGTTTCTTGAAAGTTAACATGTTCTATGTGAGCCTGAGATGCCTGGGGAAGACATGAGTGGTGGGTTACTTTGAATGGAAATATCCCTGCCACCAGTTCCTGCTCTGCTACTGGGAAGATAATAACATGAGCAGTCCTGCTGGTTTGAACTGTAGCAGTAACTGAAAGGTAGTTTCACAGATTACTAAGGTTTAGACCACACAGGTCATGAAAAGCAGAACTGACCAATGTTCAGAGCATGCTTTTGTACCCTGGAGTAGCTGCCTATGTCATCCCAGCCTTCCCATGTTTAGGGTAGAAAACAGTTACTCAGCTGTAACTCAAAGCATCTATCCTAGGAGGTTACTTCTCACTATCGTATTGGAGAGAGCATGTGCTCAGGTAACAAAGCTAGGTGCAACAGCAGTCCTCAGAATGAAGCACCGACTCTGGTGTAAATTACTTGATGCAAGTCATATGAAACATATCCTTCACCACTGACATTTTCTCCCAGTCTCCATGGAGATGGGGATTACTTTTAACAACAAATCTTATAGAGAGGGAGGAACATGAATGAAAATGCACAATAACTTTGATCCAATATATTTTTGCTTAATAAAAGAGATATTCCCTGTTCTTGAGATGAATATGAGCCAGCAGTGCGCCCTGGCAGCCAGGAGGGCCAACTGTATCCTGGGATGCATCAAGCACGGCATTGCTAGTCGGTCGAGGGAAGTGAGTGTCCCACTCTGCTCTGGGCTGGTGCTGCCTCACCTCGAGTACTGTGTGCAGTTCTGGGCACCACAGTACAAAAAGGATGTGAAACTGTTGGAGAGTGTCCAGAGGAGGGCAACAAAGATGGCGAAGGGCCTAGAGGGGAAGACACATGAGGAGCGGCTGAGGTCACTGGGCCTGTTCAGCCTGGAGAAGAGGAGGCTGAGGGGGGACCTCATCGCAGTCTACAACTTCCTAGTGAGGGGAAGTGGAGAGGCAGGTGACCTATTCTCCGTTATCACCAGTGACAGGACCCGCAGGAATGGGGTTAAGCTGAGGCAGGGGAAGTTTAGGCTGGACATCAGGAAGAGGTTCTTCACCGAGAGGGTGGTTGCACACTGGAACAGGCTCTCCAGGGAAGTAGTCGCTGCACGAAGCCTGTCTGAATTTAAGAAGCAATTGGACTGTGCACTTAGTCACACGGTCTAAACTTTTGGGTAGACCTGTGCAGTGCCAGGAGCTGGACTTGATGATCCTTGTGGGTCCCTTCCAACTCTGGATATTCTATGATTCTATGAAGTCAAGATCACATTGATGATAAACCAATTCTGACAATGTCTGTTTTCCATAATTTTGAAGTTATAGTGAAGGACTAACTTTATTTCATGAAAGAAAAATAGTAAAATTACATATTATGTTTGGCTCCACTGAAGCCAGCGGCATTGCCCTTGATGGAGTGAGCAAACTCCACTGACATCAGAACAGCCATACTTTGCCCAAACTGTGACCAAGGGGATCCCATGCAATGAACCAGAGGATGAACATATATGTTACTGTAGTATGTCTTAGATTGCAAGTGAACAATAATAAAAACTGTTTAAGATGGATAAGCTGTGGGTGAACTGTGAAAGCTCTCAGCTGTAGAAACACTCTAATCATAGAAAGTCTATCACTGATTTCCTCAGTCAGTTGACTTGCTACACTTTGTTGCTATTCAGCAATAATGCATAGCAAAAAAGTCCTTTATGATTGTGGGCTGAATGAAATGAAGTTGTGCATTATAGGTGGTCTCTTCAGCCTGGATTTCTTCCTTCTTAGTAAGTGTCCAGCTGTCTTCCACCTTTCTCAACCAGACACGCCATAAAGATTTCTTTTTATCACTGCATCATTTTGGACAAGGATGAGTGTACAATGTAAGTAATTTTCATTAAAGAAGGTGGTTTACTGATGCTTGTCCCTGGGGTAAGAATGCAGGAATTAGTTATGCAGAAAATTGGTTAACAGGCTAAATTCAGGTGAAAAGGTAAAGCTAAACCTTTCTTTGAGGTTGAGAATGAGACTTTCCTTTATAAACTGCAGTACAACTAAAACATGAGACAAAATGTGGTCAGTTTTTGCTAAGGTTCTTCCAAATGACAAACCAGCCATTTTGAGCTGTGAAGTCTAGAGAAAAGCCAAGGCTCTGCAAACTTATCATTTACCTCTTCAACTTTTTCATACCTTCACCATCTATAGCAATGTAGCATGTTCATGCCTGCAGAAAGCTGTTGAGGGCAGGTTGTCTACCTGAGGGCAGGTGTTCTATTTTCGTAGTTTTGCAATATTAACTTAGTGTTAAGCACCTTCACAGAATTTTTTTTTATTCATTCTGTGCATGAAAGTGGGACTTTTTCTTGAGGTGGAAGGAAGAGATCAAAACAGAGGAATGGAAAGGGCTTCTTTAACTACATCAGGAGGATGAATTGGTAGAGAGAGGAAAAAAAAATATCCCCTAAGAAAGGGACAGAAAGGTTTTCTTTTTCAAACAGTGAGGTCATTCTTGTGTTGTGAGCCTATGTCTACTTGAAGACATGCACCTTCTTCTTCTTCCATAAGGTCTAGGAGAAATTAAAACTAACTCTGATCTAATTCTTGCTACTCCTGAGCCGTGATCTGTGAAATCAAAAATTTTCAATCAGGGCAAAGCATGAATCCAGCATTCAGGAGAAGGCACCTGCCAAAATTGAACCCTTAAAAAAGAAAAAGGGGGAGAGAAGGGGAGGTGATTTATTCCAGCTCAATAAAGAATTTGACTGTATATGACAGATGGACAACCTATTATTTTTTACATGTGGACAGCCTCAGAAATGTCCAGGAGTAATGATGCAGCTTAGGCAAACAATGAGTATGAGAAATTCTACCCAGAACAGTAAAGCAAGAGGGGAAGCTACAAGTCTTTTTAAATGAGGTTTAGCATGAAAATACTGTCACAAATAGCTACCACATGGTAGCAGTGATAAACTAATGCTAGGGGACAGCAGTTATGAACATCACAATAACCTCTGACAGGTGCCAAATGAAACTTCTAAATCAACATCTACCTTCAGAGTCTGTGTATTCCCAGAAGGAATATTCCCTCTGTCTCCTGCTCCATCCTCTTCTACCTGCTAACAGCTGTGAAGGCTGGCAAGCTGCCTAGAAGGTTCTGCAAATTTTAAATTAAAGAGCAGTGTTAATTTGGGAAGACTTCTTCCTACCTCTTGCAGGTGGAGAGTATGCCATAATTTTGACTCATCCATGCTCTTCCTGGGAAGAGATCCTCTTTCAAAACTTTCAAAACATAAGTGTACTGAGATATATCTGATTATCCAGGGTTGATATTTTTTTCTGTTTCCCGGGTTAACTTTTCAGGGTGGTCTCCAATCAGATGCTGGCACCATGGCACTCACGATTGTACCAAACTTTGATCTTTATGTTGTTATTTTTCAGGCATGTGAGTCCATTAACAGCATTGATACGAAGTAGTTTTACAAAGGCAGGGATAACTATACTCTCATTTTGAAGAATGTCTGGAGACAGAAGACGCAGCCAGGGTAGGAATGACAGTCTTCAGTGAGGAAGAAGTCCTCTGGGCACAATTTAGACAGCCTTGACACTATTCTAACCTATAGTATAGAGAGATAAAATGTCTTCCAGCTGCCTGCTGGATCTGGAAGCAAGAAACATCAGCAGCCTTCCCCTGTGAGGCCCTGCAGAAACTATGTACAGTAGCAGAGAGAGCTGCTTAATTTTAAAGGAACAAAGCCTAGGCATTTTTAGAAAAGTTTCAGAAATTAATTGCTTTGGTTTTTGAGGTTCAGAAGAGAGCATGACATGGAAACCCTTTGAAAAAAGGAAAAGGGATAGTGTGGGCCTCAGTTTAGTTTTCCAAAATTTCATCATCTGCCAGGGAGGTCTATGCAGGATTGCAGACCCAAGGGAACCACAAACCCAGTTGGCTTAAACTGGCTTTCCTGCCAGCTCACTGAGACAAGTGGGAAGTCCGAGGTTTGTAATCTCCTTTTAAGTTTTCTCTGGACTTAAGTTGCTTAGAGTTTATTTGCGTGTTCCCTTCCCCCCACACCTCCCAGCCGTTTAATAGGAAAACCAAGGATAAAATGTTAAGTCTCTCCTCTCTTATTAAAATACCCCAAAACAAGTACAGAATAGAGCAGAGAGAAATAACCCCAGTGACCACTAGCCAAAACTCACAAGTAGTATGTGCATATCTGAAATAGTTGGTGCACTCGCATAGGAAATCGCTGGATATTTTACACCTCTTGCAGCGGTTTAGTAACTGGCTGTGGAAGCTCATTCCCCACTTGAGAAAGTCATGAATTATACAGTTTTTACATCTGTTGAGCATGTTGTGCTTCTCAATCATCCAACTATACCGAGCCCTAAGTTTTCAGCCTTCACAATGAGATCACTGTTTTCAAGCACGTTCTAGTGGCATTTTGTCAAGCCATGTGTGTTTTCAGGATGGGGGCAGGGAGGGAGGAACAAAAGTATGCTGCCATTTCATAGGATTACAATCTACTTTTCAGCCTACATAAAACTGCAAGTGACCCATCAACAAAAAATATTCTTTGTTTACTATTTCTTCTCTCCCTTGAAATGGTCTGACTGTTGTTTGGAAGAAGAGATGAAAGGGAGGAATGTTTTTCACTTTGGATTTCAATTCCTGATTATCTAAAAACAAACAACAACAACAACTAACAACCCAGCACCCAAAACCAAAAGACTGTAATAATAATAAGACAAATAATAAGACAAACCCACAAAACTCCAGTCATCCTTAATACTCTCAAGATATATGTCACTTTGTGAAAACTCATTTTTGTTCCAGCTGCATGGTGTTTCGAGTAAATCTCAGCTATTAAACAAGGGCTGACCACGAAAACACTATCGTAGAGAAGGGAGACTTAGTATTTTGATTTTACTTAGACACTAGCTTAAGGAAACTGCATATGCTAATCAGCAAGTTTTAAATCAAAGCACTCAAGGTTTATAATAGCAGGAGGTAGATTCCAAAGGACTAAGCGCGCACACAACCTGGGAAGAGATGAAGTGGAAAGAACTTTGTAAAAATTATCCATTGGCAATTTACTGCAGTGAAAACGAATGGGAGTTAATATATTTATCTTGAGTCACTCAGGACCCAGTGAGATCCCTCCAGCCTGAACAATTCCCAAACAGATACTAATCTCCTTCACAGAATGAGTTTGATCATTGCCCTATTAAGGTGTTTTTTTCACTCATCATTCAAAAAATAGTCAGCTGTAGTAACTCTTCCACTGGCCAAAATTCAGATGTAAAGAATGCATATATGTGATGAATGTTGACTACTGAAGTGCATATAGACAGCTTATGGTTTTACACGTCTCTTGTACTTGCTTTTTGGTTTTGAACACACCTTGTATAGCTTACATTATTTGAAGAAGAGGAATGGGCATTCCCATATAAACTTGTAACAAGCATGACACTGTGGAAAGGTACTGAAAATCACAGCCTCCTGGAAGATATGCCAGGCTAGCAGTTGGATCAAAAATATTTGTTTTTTTCCGAGAAACTCAGCATGTGAAGAAAACTCCTATAAGGACAAAGCTCTTCTAAAACACTTAGGCTATCAGTGCTTAATTCAGGTAGTCTAAGTGGTTGTAAATCACAAGTGTTCCCTGTCCGGTGGGCAGGCATGGCCAGCTGGGCCATGGGTGTATGAAGAGAGAAAAGTGACACTGCACTCTCCTGCCCATTGGGTCAGACGTGGCACTTGGCTGTAGCACCTGCTTTCTCTGCTGCCCAGGGGAATGGACAGAGAAGAGAAGGAAGTAGGCCAAACCAGAGCCAAGGACACCTCTAGCTTGATGAACTGTGATGTTACAGTGATATGATGTGCTGTGATGCGCAGTGTGAGCAATGGCAGTGTGCTGGCTGCTTCTGGCTGGTCTCTGAGTCTGCTCTGGAGTGCCCAGTTTTCTTTATTAAGCCTAGGATTAGCCACTATGTCTATGGACTGGAGAAACTGAACCACTGGCTCTTAGCCTCTTAGCTCATGTCTATAGTACGCTTTACTTTTTCTTTTTTTTACCCCTAAGGCTTCAGTAGCATATTCTAGCTAAGATCAGCAATACCTCAGTGAATTTTTGAGAGGATAAATCACAAGTTTTCTTTTACCCTGCTATGGGATGTGATTAAAACATGGTGGTATTCAACACTGCACAGGGGCCACTGTTTTGTCACTAACTGCCAGGGGCTTGGAACCGCGCAGCTCCAACACAGCCACCACATGGGGTTTGTTCTAACAGGGTACCATGATATCCATAGTGTGCTTTTAACCATGCTGTTGAACTATGGAGTTTCAAACTGTCTCTGCCTACATGGTGACAGAGCCCATGTAGCTTCTCCAAATGTTCTGGAGAGTTATGACTTGTTACCACCCAATAGTATGATTATCTAAGTAAGAGCTAGGCTCAGGTGTAGGGAAATTCCCTCTTTAGGGACAATATTGTTGTGGTAAAATTTAATAAAAATACTTGCCTACCTGTGGGTAAGTGAAAGCTGCATGTTTATATTTAAGTTAAATAAATAAAGAATCCTATGCCACACAGGAGACAAGGCTGAGGTCTCTCCTGGTTCCAGCTGTTACAGCAAATGTCCTCAGCGTGGTTCATATTTTCTCTCTTCCCTTTCTATTCTCCCCACCAAAAAATAAAATAATAATAATAATAACTTCTTGGACCTTGACAACAGTGACTTGTAGGTAAGTTTTGTCTATGTAAGCTCACTATTTCATTCTGATGAAACCTTTACACCCGTGAGTGCCTCTGCTTTTTCCAATTAGATCATAACACTTGGTGTTTATGTTATACTTATGGACATTACCCTGTCTTTAGTATGATTTCTTTATCCCATCACAGAACATCCCATGTAACCAGCTTTGTCAGGATACAGAAATTCTATTAAAAATAAGGAAAAAAATCTGTGCTTGCTTTTCTACTCGGCACATAACTGAATATAATCTGATGTGTAAAAATCAAAGCTGGCCAAGAAAGAAATCTGAAAGAGAATGAAGATCTTCAAAGAAGTTGTTTGCTGCGTATAGCTAAGCTGCATTTTGATTTTATAGTATTTATGCTGAGCTCTGTCATGATAAGAAAAGGGTTGAAGACTTGAGAGGGGGGAGCCTACAGGCTAATATTAGCAGCACTGTTTTGTTTCAGGACACTGTCACAAAGAGGATGAGAAGCTGAAACATCTTTGGTATTACCACTTGCATGTTAAATGGGATTTCCCCCTTGAAGATATTTTTGCGTTGTCAGAGGAAGGAAACGGCAGCTGCGAAGTTGCGCTCTTCTCATGCAGACCACAGAGCCCACCCCACCCCCCTGGAAATTCATGCCAGATGCAGGAAAGAATGAGCAGGGGTTTCAAAGTGGACACTCAGCATATGGAAAAGAATAGTTTAGCAACTAGAAAGTCTTGGATAATTTCAACAAGTCTCAGCACTGAAGCAGCGCTTCAAGAAAATCTGCTCTGGGGCTCTCAGCAGTGTAAAATAAAGATCTGTATGTCTTTTCAACTTCATGCAAACCAAGTTTAAAACTGGCCTGCTGAAAGCTCTTTTTTAATATGTTGTCTGCATGCTTGTTGTGAAGTAATAGTAGTAAATGCTAGGTTTTGAGGAACAGTAAACTGAGGTAACAAGGCGACCCAAAGCAAAGGTTTTGACCAGCTTAAGTGAGACAGCCAGGACCTTTCTAGCTCTCTGCCTCCAGAAGGTACGTAGACTCCTCGGCCCAAAGCCATAGCTATTGTAACTGGAGTTGATTAGAAAATGGTAAGCATTTTCCATAAAACAGACAAACTCAAGCAATGTTTTGTTTAAAAATATTAACAAAAACGTTCAACTAAAACAGCTGAGCACCCAGAAGTCCAATTTTATTTTCCAATTTTTTTGAAATGTTTTGATAAAATCTTGGCTTTCAGAAACACAGATGAAATATTTTTGGGATCACTTAGCCATAGACAAAAAGAATAACTTGAACAAAACACAGTCTCTAAAAGTATCCATTTCAGAAGGAGAGGCCTTTTCCTTCTTTTGCTGAAAAATGTTCTGATTGAAAAAATGTGACCTTCAAAGTTTACTGGGCTAAGTAAAGAAGTTAATACAGGACATCTTGGCTCTGCCATGAGCACTCCTAACAAATTGCTTTGTTCTGTCCCCCACTTGGGAGTGTAACCACCCAGTGAATGTAGCTTTCGGTGTGCTGCAGAGCCAGAAGTAGATATGCTTTAAGCTCAAGAGAAAGAAATGAGTCAGGTGTGTAAGGAGCAGAAGAAAGAACAAGGTTAGATCTGCCAAGAAAGAAGATTCTTCTTCAGTTCAGAAGTAAATTACAGGTAGAAAAGAGAGAGAGAAAACAAGGTCACATGTTTAAAGGAAAATGTGTGCTTGCTGGTCTCTGAGCTTCAGTAATAGACTTGTGTTCTTTGGTCCTTCACCACAGCCATCTTTTTAGTGCCCTAATTTCTTGACTCACTAACTGATAAACAATTTTAATGACATGGTACTAGGGATATTTTCTGAAGAGCTTTTCACATTTTCTGTCTTCCAGTGTTGTATTAAATTGCAGTTATTTAGGCACAGCTGCTGCCTTCTCCAAGCGTGCTTATGGTGTCAAGGTAGGCTGTATGTTCAAATTTGAAGGTCGGGTCACAGAGCTCTTGCCATCGTTAATGCAGTTGTTTTTCTCTTGTACAATGTGCAGCTTATTCTTCTTCATGAACAATAGATTGAAGCTATATCCTTATTTCAATTTACGTCAGCACTGGATATAAGTGGAAATGTTACATCTCGTAAATGGGAACATTTATTCTTATATTTTGTGTTGTCTGTGTATCATGGATATACTTAATATCTGTGCTGCACACAATATAGAAAATTATATTAGGAATACCTTCCTTCTTGGTTTTCCCAGCTGGAAGCAATAAATCTTTTTCTATAAACCGTACCCAGGCATTCTTGGGTACTCAGAATCAGGAGGGTGCTACATCTCTCTGGTCACACAATGGGCCTGGTAGAAAAGATCAGTTTTGCCTTTTTAATTCAGCAAGGGAAAGGACTGCCTTCTTGCAAACCAACCATGCTAAACTGCATATTAGAAACTTTTGCTCAAACAGTTCATAACAGATTCCAAATACACTCCTCAACAAACATTAGCTTTGGTGCTGTAGCCTGCTGAGGATTATACTTCCAAGTCATTTAAACATAAGCTTAAATAAAGATATTCTTTAAATAAAGATATTCTTTTAGTCCGATATCAAGGCTTCTAGGCCATTATCATAATGATAGGAAATTATATGCAGTCTGGGAAAAACATTATCATCCTTGATTAGAAAACATATTTAAATGCATTAATGGACACAGCGTTCAAACTGGTCTGCTAAGTCATATTCATCTGTCAGTTGTTATAGATCCTCTCTAATTTGGGTAGTACTTGGTACAAAACTTTTCAGCACATTCTAGGAGGTGGGTCATTCCTCGTTTTCATTTGGGAAAGTTTAATTCTATGATAGTCTGGGGAAAAGCAAGTAGTACTGGTAATTTACTGTTCTGCAAGCAGTATATTTCTCAAAGGCTGAACTTTAAGGACATCACATGCATGATTCTGTTTCTAGCTGTCTTCTTTGAGTTGAGCCTGTTCCTTTCAAGTCTTGTTTCTTCCACATCTTTTGAAATTCCCACTTTGTTATCTTAGAGTCATAAACATTATGCAATACTGAATTAAGGGATACAAAGAAACATTTTTTTTTTAAATGAAGGATTTTCAGCCTCCAATATCTTGACATTAGAAGTAGACCTAAAAAATCTCTTCCAGATAATGGAAATAGTGAAGTAACATAACAATGCAGTTTTTTCTTGTCTTGAAATTATAAATCATTAGGTCTTGTTTACTTCACCTTCAGATTTGGAGGACAAGGTACTAATGACATTAAAGATAGGTGACGTCTAGGAATAGAGTGCATTTTGACCAATGACATCTAAATACAGATGATTCCGTTTAAAAACAAACAAACAAAAAAAGAAACAAAGAATCCCACTGTTTCTCTCTTTTTTTTTTTTTAATTTTCTCTTGCTTTTTTTTTTTTTTTTTTTTTTTCCCCTTAGTGGTATTAAATTCAAAAACTTAATACCTTTTGCAGAAAGAAAACCCCGAAGTATTACAACAGCAAAAACACCATGTCCTTTATAATGGAACACCTATTCAGGATATCAGGGGGTTAGATGGGCTTTTCATAAAAGTATAACAGTAAAAGGAGAACTGTGCTTATCATTTATAGGAACACCTCCCAGATAAATTACAAATATGGGTACTGCTGATACTGCATTGCATTTCAGTCACTTCTACCAAATATATAGGAAAAGATGTTAAGCATGCTCATGATCTGGATTAGATCAGGAAGGTCATCTAAAGACATATTTAGATCTAAGAAGAACTATGACTTAGTAAATTCACTTTAATCTGGCCTGTGATACAGTAACAGCTCTATAAAGAATGTCATTTGAAGAACTTCTGAATGCTGCTGCTCAGAAAATGAAGTTCATTGGGGTTTCTTTTTCTTGCTGAGAGGAGTGCCCACCATCTTTTTATCAGATGACTTCAAAGAAAAACTGTTGCAAACTGAAGTCTGCTGGAATAGACTATTTCTATTAAAATTATAAATTCATAGAAAGGCTATCACTTCCATAATTTGCCTTTTCTGCCTTCAAAATAAGGAGAAAATCACAGTAACACAACATGACCAAAGCAATTCTCTAGGAAGGAAAAAGCTTCTGCAGAAAATGTTTACCAACATTACTTTTAATATGAAAATTGCATGGAATCATGGTGAGGATGGAGGAGAGACATTGATTTCAGCAGACTTTACCCTTGCATTGGCCTGTAAAGACATTTGCCATGTAGTGGAAAGTCTGAACTGAAAGGTCTTCTGTGTGGTACTACAAAACCAAGAACAACATATTTCAGTAAGAACAAATGAAAGCAAGAACCCAAAACAAACTATAACAGTCCTTTCAGTTATTGATGGTAAGAAGGCTGAGTGGCATAATCTATTTGGGGATTTTAGATAATTTATGCATAATTTCTCCCCTCTATACTTCCTCCAAGTCTCTGTTTTCAAGATGCTTGAAAAATATGAAGAATCAGGCCAGGTGGAAGTCAGACCATTTCTTCACACAGACTACAGAGTTAATCCTTTGTGTAACTCCTTTGTATATTAGAAAATTAATCTTCAGCTGGTGAACTAAGCTATCACCATAATCCCTTCATGGCACTGGAATTGTCCAGATGGAGCTGTGTAGAGGCCAAATCTTGGCATTAACTAGTTCTTCTTACTTGAGATTTTTCCAGCATTCCTGGTTCTGCGTCTGTATGAATGTCTCAGGTATAATTTCTGTGTGAGGTCTAGTGTTCAAGTCTTTTACTATTAGAACTGTACTTAGGTGCATTAGGTTCAGTGTGACATAAACATGAATTAGAGAGCTACTATGAATAGGGCCCTTTTCAAGAATAAGGGCCTTCCATTCACATTCAGAACAGGCTTCCTAACTGACCTCTGTAATCATTCTCTAAGCACAAGTAGATAGCCTTGTAAAATTGCCAAAGTCATGGATATTTTGAGGTTTTGTCACATACTATGCTGTTAAATCAGTCATGAAAGTAAAACTGAAGTTCTGTATCTAGATCTGTGGGAAATTTGGGGTAAAAACCAAATCAAGCTTACTTGGATTTGAGCTTTCTTTTCTTTCTATTCTTTTGGACTCACACATGCTCTCGCGTATGCCATATGAGTACTGAAAGCAGAGCCAAAAATTAAAGTGGTAGTTATTCTGCAATTTTTTTCTGCCAAAATTAAAACTTCAGTCATACACATGGTTACACAAGATATTACTGCTTTTACTTTAGCCCCAATTGTAGAAATACCTTATCTCTGATAGATAGTCCATCCTTTAAGGTATGGAAGCTAAGGCTTGCCTACCAAGACAGTATCAGTCAACAAATAGTTTTAGGTTAGATCTACGAATTAGATGATGCAAATCTATATCCTCTGTTATTCAAAGCAGGTGACGAATTGCTGACATTTTTCCTTTCTGAATTAAGAAGCAGTGAATCTATGAACAGTAATAATATTAAGTATTTAGTCTGGCTTCAATTGCATTTCTAATGTTGGCTGAAAGCAAACTTGTTTATACTTAGGTTATAGAAGTGTCACTCTATGCCTTTTCCATAAGAGCTGTAGACATCTCCATAACTAAAAGCTGACATTCTGTTGTTAGAAACAAAACATCTTCAATCTGCTGGTTTACTCTTCAGAGACATTTTATTTGTAATCACACTGATAGCTCTTCTGAGGAAGACTCCTCCATTGGAAACAAGGGGACATCAGTACCTCACAGAGTGCACTCATGTCCTCTTTGTTTAAGTCCTAAGTGATATTTACTGAAGAATATCATAGATCTACCCATTACCCAAAGCCCACAGAGGCTACCAGAGGATTTCCATAGGTTTCATCAGGCTTAGGTCAAGCCTAACCAGGTTTTGGTCTTTAAAATGTTAATACCAGTAAGAACTGTACTGTACCCAGCCATTCTTCAGCTGGCTATTGCAATATCATTTTCAGATAACTGTTGGTGAGCAATGAGAAGCACATCACTGTTGCCTGCTTCTTGGACCAACGTCACAAGCCATAGTAAGACAATTTTCTGAAGTACATGGAAAAGATGTGCTTCTTAACACCTTTGTTGACTGCATTGTAATGTATGTGTTAATTAGACATCAGATAGTTTGATGTTTGCTACTACTGTATTCATCTGTCAACAATACCTCCACAACAACATCTGCATCTACCCATAGGAGAGAGAGAGAGAGGGAAGGGAAAAAACAAACAAACAAAAAAACCACCCCAAAACAGTACTACTTTTGCTAAGACTGATTTTACTGAGGGGTGAAACTTGATAATCAATAACAACAGAAAACACTGGGTGGGGGAAAGGCATGACACATATCCTGATAGGAATAATAAAATATGCCCAGCTTATATGGTTAATCTTCTCTGTAGGGCTTGCTCTGCAAATTTAAGGAAGATTAAATTTCAGATATGCTGTTTCTTGTTTTTTCTGGCAACAATAAACTTCAGTTTGGGGGAGGTGGGGGAGGGAGAGGCTGAGCGGGGAGAAAGAGCCACAGTAAAGTGTCTGCTGTCCATGTAGTTTTGCCAGACTGCTGTCTCAATTGAGAGCTGTGATCGAGATTTATTGGGCTTAAAATATGAAACAGACCTTTCATGTTGGAATTCTAAATATCTTCTTAAGCAGTAGTGAGTACCACCAAATGCTTAAAGGCAACACACCACAGTTCAAACCCACACAATAGTTTCTTCTCTCTTGTGAACCAGCAGATTGTAGGAATCTTGTTCCATCTTCTCATTTTTTGGACTGGGGAAAGAATATGTTAGATGTTATCATCATCATCTGAAAATCACTTTGTTTTTTATTTTGGATTTTGGCTCAGATGGTCAAGATTGCTAGTATTTGAACATGTGCATTGAATGGGCAGGTTTATCACTAAAGTTAATAAAAAAAATGCCTGAATGCATGCAAGATGTTTGCATGTTGGTAGCACGTTTTATTAAGCTCTTAGTTATGTAGTGGCAGCAGGAACAGCTTGGAAAAGATCTATAGTACTTATTTCATGCCATTTTGCCAGCCTCCTGTTCCTCTGTTATGCCAACAGCTATGTTCTACAGCAAAAATAAAGGTTTCTGCCTGACAAATAAAATCAGAGTCAAAGTTTCTCTGTGGGCCTTGGAGGATAGAGATAAAAATGCAAAATCTGCCTCTTCTCTGCTCTTCTATCACTATGTTTTAAAAGTATATGCAGAACTCGTTTTCTCCTTCAGCTTACTTCAGGTGTGCAGCAATGAAAATATGTTGGGACCGTTAGGCTGTGTGACATCATTTATGTTGAACTCTGACCAGGCTAGAGTTCTGGTGGCAGTTACATTAAACTTGCAGTATCAAATCAGTGGATTTACTTATGGTGGGTTTTAATTATTGAATAGAGTTTAAACTGCCAATTGAAGCGCTGACAATTGTTTCTTAGTTGCTTATCTGAAATGGGTCTTCAGCAGTACTTCTAACAGTATGTGAACTGAGTAACCTATTGAGTGACCTTTGCATGTGTACTCAAGGGCTTTATTTTCACCAGCTGTGCCAGTGGCACAGGGTACATAAGAAAACATGAGAGAGCAGGTGTTACTAGCCACAGTATTTTCTTCATATTTTATTTTCCTTCACAAAGGACTAAGGGATTACAATGAGCAGAAAAGTCTCTTTCTCTGCTCACTGTTATGTACATAATGTCTGATATGTAAGATTCACCATCTGAGTTGAATTTATTTTCTGATGATGTTGTATTTCAGCTATGTTCATCTGACATTTACATCCCTTTTAAATGCCAGGTACAGTACACATTCTTCAGATCTGCAGTCTAGGAAACTAGACTATGTCTTGTTTGTTTCTGTAGACTAACATGGATGTAAAATTTCATGACATGTGGCTTTGTCACATGTAATTCTGTTATTAGTTCCTGAAGTAAACAATATTGACATGTATCCTTGGGTTTAAAAGCGTACCAGGAAGATCATGGATATGTTATTCAGGACATTCTCATCTTCAGTTTAGAGGACTTGAATACATGCAACACATGGACAATTCAGAAGTGCTGTGCTCCTCTTATGCATTAGAATTTTGCACCAAGAATGTAAAACACCAATGCTTGGTAGTTTGCTCTGCCTGTGGAAAAGTGATGCGTTGAATTTAGGTTTGCTTAAAATGGCTTGAGATGTTTTTAGCTGAGGGATGATGATACTTCTGTAGCTGACTAAAATCATGTGAAGGATCCTTCTCTCTGAAGTTCACTTGCCACCACTGCTCCAGAGCCCAGATTTGTTAACATTCCAGGCATGCTGCAGAGCTCATAGTTTACACAGTCTTTTGACTTGGAGTGGGTTGAAGAGTGATGACGATTGAATGAGTTCATTATATTTGTTGTTTATTTTAAGCAGTTGTACTTCTCTTGTAGTTTAGATAGTCGTCATTGGGCAGGTAATTTCTGGTTTCATATTGTGAACTTTATTCCTTTTCTTTATTTACAGTTGTTGAGTCAGACTTAGAGCAAAAAGCACTGTTCTTATTAGTTGGACAAAACACTCTCCTTGTAGTATGTACTTCAATTTTGTTTGGTTGTAACTGGTATTTGAAGCCATACAATGGAATTATCTGTTTTCTTCAAAATATATGTATGATTTTCTATACACTCCATTTTATATGTTGTTTCTCTCAGGCTACAGAAAAAGAACTGCTTAATAGTCAGCAAATTTGATGTGAATAGAGAGATCATGAAAATCCAAACCCCTAATGGTTCTTCTATGGATGCCATGGGAATGGAGAAATGTGAGCTCTCTATGCATAACTAGTACTGTAGATGTGCTGCATTATTTATGCACCAACACTGGAGGAAGGATGAAGGTTTGTTGCAAAATAAATGTATAAGTAAATTGCAACAAAAACAAGAAAGTTAGTGGAAAAATATATGTATTTGATTTACTCTGAAATTTTATATGTGCAACAGAATAGCCTGTGGTCCAATTATTGGTCCAAACTCTTAGGTCTGCAATAATGAACATACCTTGGAAACATTGCATTCCCCTATGCAACGACCCTGATCCACTTTTCATTTCTTGTATGCTGCATTGCACTATAGCTCCACAGTGGTCTGACATTTGCATTGGCAGCAGTAGGATTCCTGGATATAGGAAGAATGACAATAGCCAGTGTGGGAAGGAATGGGTGACAGTCAAGACACTAAACAGATGTAAAATGTCTTGTCATTCTTCTTAACATCAGTCAATCACAGGCTCTTACTAAACAAGACACCCCTGAGGGTGAGAGCTAGCTACTCTGTTGTCTTCTTATCTTCACAGAAGCTTCACAGCAGGAAGCATGGTTAGACAGCTTACCTGGGAAACCAAGGCTTCTGCAACCTATATCTTTTAGATGAGCATGAGAAGTAGGAGTTTCTTTTCCTGAGAAAGGCCACTTGGCATGTATGACTTCACTGATGAAAAGGGCACAATGGAATTAGCATCCAATTTGTATCAGTTCCCACTAGGGTTAGATCAACCCATGTTATCCCCTTAGCTTGCAGCAGTCAGAGAAACACACAGATGTGCCTGTTCTGAAGGCCAAGACAAAGCCTTGTTATGCCTTTTTTTTTTTTTTTCCTTCCCCTCCAATGGGATTACAATGGTCTCTGTTGTCTGGCTTTGTTTAACTACTCCTTGATTGACAATACCCTGGGAGATGTCACTGTCCTTACTCCATGCATTGAAATAGACTAGTGTACCAAGGGTGCTTTAGGACCTTCATTCCTCTTTTTTTTTTCAGGTGTTATAAACGTCTGTCAATGCACCACAATGACAACCTCTTGTTGAGCTTACATGTCTGATGCTCTATCAGTCAGTGTCTATTTGAGGGAGATGCAAGAGAGAAAACTTTAGGTAGTGACATGAATAGAGGGCAAAGAAATAGGGCAACTTTATTATGGACTGTCATCAGAAAGTAGCATGTGTGGAATGTCAATTTAATAATAGAATTGACAGCTTTTCTCTGGTTTCCGCAATGCCACAAGTGTTTCTTTGACAGTTTAAAAAATAGGTCCTTTGTAGCAGTCAGTGAGTGGCGCAACATACATTTGCGAATGCTCTGCATAACTGAGATTCCCTCAAATGCCACTGCCATAAGACCAGTCCCAAGAATCCCTCTACATTGACTAAGGGTAGTGGTGTATGGAGACCCGGTGAACTTAAACAATGTGAAATATGGTGTACAGTAGTAGGGAAGATGCACTATAGCTAAAAAGATTCTGAGTTACCATTCTGTCAAGAGGGAGTTTCTAAATAATTATAATAATGCATGTGTCATGATAAATATTGCTAAAGGAAGTGGTCATAAATTTTCAGATTTTTCCATTTTCTTTCAACAGTTATTCAGAGAAAGCTTCCACTTGCTGATCGTAGAAAAACACTGTCATCTAGAGAAAAACTAGAGATCCATACTTTTTCCATTTTTCAACAGAAAAGTGAAAGGAAAAAAAAAAAAGACATGATTTTTCTCCTGATTTCTCTGTATCTGGGAAGAAATTCCAGCTGGCTTCTCTGCTTTTGTGATCATGAGTACAGCTGTTTTAGAAAGCAAGGCCTATAGTCTGGGGAATAATATCACTCATCTACAAGCTGCAAACACAAGAATAAATTAGAGATGTCTCCTTTTTAATGTGTTCTTTTCAATGTAGGATTTGACATAAATTACCTTAGCAGAGGGCAAGGCATATTTCATAATCTGTTTGAAATTCTAAGCCACAAACTTCAAGATTTTTCTTATTACAATTCTAAAACGACAAATAGATACTGCACCTTTGTTTAGGTGTCAACAAAGCAATTTTTTGTCTTATGAAGAATGGACTCATTCTAGTAGACAAAAGATATGTTGGAAAGGGGCTTTTACTCCTTTTTCAAAGGAATATGCTAGATCATGTATTAGATCATTCATTTTAATGATAGACTTTTATACCAAGGCTAAAAATAAAACAAATAATCTAACTATGTAGGATTTCCAAAAGGAAGTAGGAAACATCACAAACATTAAATATGTGTGTATATATATAGAGAGAGAGACAAAGAGAACACAAATCATCATTTTATGGCAATAATTCAGTAGTTATGCTACTAGAACAGACAATCTACTCTAAAGGGCATATAAATGATGATAATAGCAGGTTACAGTGTACTGTAAGTAGATATCTACATAGATGACGCCTTGAGGCATAATTTACTTTTTGCTTTCCATGGACATGGTCTTTTTAATTCATTTTGGTTTGTGAGTTTGGACAGGTTATTTTCCTGGAAATCTGAGCAGCCAGCCAACCACATAGTTTTAACTAATTTACCTGTAACAATTTTCTAATATATGCTGACAAATAAATGGTAAATATATAACTAGATAAGGAAGAAAACACATTTCATTGGCATTTGTCACATTAGTAAAACTGGTCCTGTTTCATAGATGAAATAGGTTGAAATTGAAAAGAAGCAAAGTCAAAGAAAGTACATCAAGGTTGAAACCCCTTAGGACAAAGCTAAGCAACCAATTTTTTATTTCCTTTGATGAGTTCAGAAAAAGCAATATGTTAATCCTGAAAACATTTCTATTTTGAATGAAAATTTATTTGTTGGCAAGAACAGCAAAATATCTGTGAGTTTTCCTTCTGTGGCTATTTCACGAGAAAAACAACTACTCTTCTCTGTTATGAGATAGCCCCATTTCTCAAATGCCAGACATACATACTCTAAATCAGACTGTTTTTTAACTATTTCACTTTTGAATTAAGTAGAACTTGGTCTTAAACCAGAAAAATAATTGCTTAAGGATTTCAACAGTCTTCTGAAAGAAAGAAATTTTTCAAGGCCTCTGCTGTAGCACAAGTTAGTAATAGGTGCAGTCTCTCTTCAGTCTCCTATCAAGGATTCATGTATTATGAAACAGAAGTAATCCATTACCTGGTTCTCAGAAGTTAACATGAATATTTTTCTTTTTCCGATTCTTTCATTTATTATAGTTTAAAATTAAAACATTTGTACATTTGTCAAATGTAACTTTCATCATTTGTTTCCCTGTTAAACATTCAGTATCTTTGAAGTGAAAGCTTAAGTCAGACAAGCTTAGTTCAGAAAAAAAGACATAGCATTACAGTGCTGTCACTACTAAGAGCTGAACCATGGCCAGTTTAGGCAGTATTATATCATTGGAATTAAGCTGGTTTCCTGTCCCCTTGAGAGAAAGTCTTTAGATAGAGAGAAAGGAGGAAAAGAAAACAATATTCTTCTAGTTCGACTCTTAAAATGTATGGCCCTGTGCAGTCCCCTGTCATTTCCATCATGCAAAGAAGTATGTTTCTTTATTTAGTCATTGAGGGCTTCTAACTTGATGTTGTCTCTAGCACAGTCTTTATGGGCTGCATTACATGAGGTCATTGTGTAGTGCTTAATGAGAAACCCATCCCAAGAGTCATTGCAGGAGAGGTTCTCTTGCTGGGGGAAAAATTCTCTAAAAGAAATTTCTTTTTCAAAGACAGTAGCCAGAGTGGATAAGCAAAGTATTAGATATTTCAGGGCTGCACCTAAGAAGGAAAAAATCAAAATGCTACCAGGAAATGACAGGCCTTTTTTCCTAGTTTTTTCCACAGGCCATAAAAGTTGGTATAGAGTATGTTTTATAATGTGTATGTACTGCAATCTACTCCTGATTTTTAAGACAAAAATGCTCTGTACTGTGTGGATGGATACAAATGCTCACCAAATGCTTTTATGCCTATTTTTTTTTTTTTTTACTTGAATCTTTTGATCTTTTGGATCTGATCACTTTTGGGGGACTGACAGGTCAAAGAAACACAGATAGTACAGATAGTAGAACCCTTACTCATGCCTATGTACTCACAAACAAAAATTGTTCAACAACTAAGAGCACATTTCTGATTGTTTTAGGCTGCTTCCTGTGTGCAAACAGAAAACAAACAAACAAAAAGACTTAATAATAAAAAAAAATGTTTCTCACAAAACAGTTTGTCCATATCTAGCCTGGAGACAAGGTTTCAGTCAGCTTGACCTCACTGTTAAATTAGACTGGTGGTCTCAACGTGACACCTAATTAGTATTTCCCAACCTTGCCATTATACAGTCTGCAGTTTGGCATGATCTGCAATTTCTCCTCAGGAGACCCCATGTTGTGCAACACTGAGGATAATAGGGTCGGGAGAGGAACCTCAGTTGAGTTCCCAAGGGAAGTTTATAGGGACTCCGTTGACAGTCAGCCACCATCATCAGTCTCATATTTTCACTGCTAAATGGAAGAAAAACTAATACAAGCCTAGAGATTGTAGTTTAATTTCATTGAAACAGAACACACTATGCAACATTTGTGGTGTCTCGTGGAGGCTGAACTCCAAACGAACTGTGAAAAGCTTCCAGGGTATAGCTGTTTCCCCCACTGTTCCCCCACCTCCCATTTGCTCTGTGACTAGATGGTTGCTGGACTCCTAACAACTGCTAATTGGCAATGATAGGACAACAGGCATAGTAGAGGGGCTGTGCATTTATAAAGCTCTCCACAAGTACCACTAAAGGCACTACAGATTAAAGCACAGAACATCCCAATTCACAGAATTAATTTTGCACATTTAACCTACCAGGAGAAAACAAGTTTTTTTCAGAGTAAAAAAATGCTTTCATATTCCTATTTCTTGAGTATTTTTTTTAATCTTATTTTATCATTATCACTATCCTTTAAACTCTCTAGAGTACAATCACAGCTTTTGCTGAAGAGCAAAAATTCTTTTAAAGTAACTTAAAGTCATACATGGTCAAAATGTTAGCAGTTGTCACTTTATGACACAAATTCTGTATATTGAATGAAAGGGAAAAATTTGAATCCTTTTCAAATAGAGAGAGGTTTCTGTAAGCTAACAGTTAGGACAAGTATAATACATTTTTCAGGCACAGGGTCAGATGATGATGATTGAAAGTGGATGGAAAATAGGAGACAAACCCAGCTGAACCAGCACAGTAAGCGAAATAGTCCACAAAAGAATGGTAAATGTAATCGCTGACTAGTAGAAAAGGTACTATCCCTGATCCATCCAATCCTTAGTCCTTCTTTCCCAGCAACTAGAACTGGGAATCACTCCTGTTTACTCGAGTCAGTCATCAATTTATCTTTGAGAGGAAAAAAAAATGATTTTTTTTTTTTTTTTTACCCCAAGGAGACATTTACTGTCTTTATTCGGCATTCCCTTTGCTTTGAGGAATGCCATGCTCAATTCTTTAATTTTCTAGGCCAATCTAAATTCAGTTCTTCTTAACCTTACAAAACATATTATTTTTGTGCAGATTCTGTCATAAAACCCCTCACATCCTCCTTCTCCTCTCCCGTATACTTCATATCCTATTCTCTTGCTGATAACTCAGTTCCGGTCTGACAATTTCTAGTAGATGTGAGAAAGAAACAATTCTGGATGCCAGGTCACTAAACCCTTTTGGCCTGACTGCTCATACCAGGTCTGTGAGAGAGGAACAGCCTGGGGTCACACAAAACTATCTTCACACCAGCAGGAAGCTTGGGTAAGGGCTTCTCAAATTTGTAAACATGCACCAAGCCTGTACTCCCACTCAAGAAATCCATTCATACCGTTCAAATCCCTCAGATTAGGGCATTTGAACATTTGCAGTCATAGGGTCCTGTTGGCAGCTAATAATCACCATGTGCGGGGTTCCTACTGTCATCTGACTCATTGCTTGTAGTCTGGCACTAACACTGGGACCAGCACTAGCATGCATTGAGTTATTTGTTCCTGGTTTTCAATAGTATTTCCAGAGTGCTCCACTGTTTTTGCCCCTCTGTCTTTGATACTCAAGGCACTGGAGTACACTGGAAGTAGTTACAGCTGCACTAGAGTTGGAGGTCATGCTTGATATGAAGAAGGCCAAGTCCCTGTGCAGACCTTGCCATGGACATGCTGAGGAATCTTGTGCCTCCTCCCTAGGACCCTCCTGCATGAGGAGCAGCTGGTGAGCAGATCACGGATGAGAGCAATCAGTGTAACATATGAGGTTACAGAGCAGGAGAGTATCTGCTTTGCTGCACTGCAAATCCTAAATGCCAGGATGACTTTTGAGGGGAGGAGGGAGGATATACTTAAGGTGGTGCTAGCTAAGGAAGTCTCCAGCACAGTGTGTATGATTTGACACAGATTTTCCTTGCAACAGATTTCTTAGCCAGGGGTACTCATCATTTCTGACCTTGAGTGGTGCTACAAGTACAGACCTCTCCCTTGTTATGAATCCTAACTCTTCTGGATCAGCCTAGCAAAACTGCATGGAGATATAAAACCAGCCATGTCACAATGAAGTATTTTATAAAAGCAGTGACTTTTGTAAAATTTTTTTTTAAAAAAAGTGTAAAAATTCTCCCTCTGTAGAGTTTTTTTTTTTAATCATTTTAGAAAATAGATTTGTCCACTATTTATACAAAGTCTTCTCAATGAGTGCCTTGTAACCCTTAGTATGCTTACATCCTTGCAAAGTAATGAATGCTGTCATAGTGATGTTGACAAGGGGTTATATGAGGTTTTTAGAGTGTCAAACTGGGGTACCAAAGCTAAACATCTGGCTTGCTGCTACCAAAAGGCCCTCTCCTTGTTTCCTTTGGGTCAACATTAATGTTCATCTCACTCCATGATGAGTACAGGTGGTTCTTAATTCTAAACTGATAGAAAACTGTTCTTGCTTCCTGATTGATTTTCTGCTGATGTTAAAGATTTGAAGAAATAGCCAGGATGAGGTCAAGAGAGGAGGTGGCACATTGAAGTAAAATATATGCATGAAGTGGGACTATTTCTATTACCAAAGGAGGCTGTTTATTTAATAACAGAAAACCATTTTCTGAAGCTCAGCTTTTCTTAGGAACACTGTCACTTGTTGAAATGTGAAAAAACAACCATGTGGTGAAAATTCACCTTAGGTGCCTTAAGTCAGGTTACAGCAGGGCACTGGTGGTTGAATAGACTGGATTTCAGACTGAATTTGAGTCCTCAAGAACAACTGTGGACCACACCTCTGGGTCATCCTTCCTCCTTGTCCTAAGCTTTCACTCAGTTTTGTTGGCCTCAATGCCATAAAAGGAGACCACAGGAAGAGAGAATTTTCTCGTCTTGATTATAGTGCCATTAAATACACATGCTCACAAACATGCTGAGGTTCTTCTACAGTAATGACTCACCAAGCATTACAGTAGAAAATAGTCATGTAACACATAGGGCTGCTATAGAAAGCAGGAAAGAATGTGGCTGTGCAGTTAAAGACTGTATATTAAAGAACTTGAGATGGAACTAAGTTAAAATTTCATGTAAAACAAAAATTTATCCATTCCTGATTTTATTTCCTTGAATCATCTAAGTAAACAGTTGTGTTAATGCAGGCTCTTTTTTATTATTATTTTTTCTAAATGTAAAATGCCAACCTGCAGCTTGTTTGTGCTAATTTAGTTATTACTGTACCCTTAGCCAGATATCATTTCACTTGTTAACTTCAGTCTTGATTTTCACTAGGGTATTGTTATTACTAAATTACTACGTTACTAAAATGATCACGGTTTAATCTAATTAAATGTTCTTTACATTAAAAATTTTGGCTTTTATAAATACTAAAAGTTATGGTTTTGAGTCAATTTTAGAACTGCTTATCAAAAGTTTCACTTGGGGTGAGATTTTTGTATTTTGAAAGGAGGGAATCTGCTTTGAGTCCAGCTGTTTGGAAATAAACACTCTTTAGAAACTAATAAACAGCAGTTTCTACTATATGAGAACGTTCTTTCTCACTTAAAAAAAAAAAAAAAGTTGTCTGAAGTACAATTTTTCTTAGCGATATTGCCATTTGTTAAAAAGCAAAAATAAAACATTTAAGTGATTTTAAATGAATTTCACATTTACCTAAAGAAAAACTTCAGCTCAGCCATCTGCGGGAAAAGGCTATTATAATTCAAGTTTCTATAAACATGCTGTGATGACAGGATTTTTAATACTGCACCTGAAGGAAAAAGATAGTGTATAAATGTAATGCACCTGCTGGCTTGGGTGTTTATATGATCAGCTAAGCAGGAGCTCTTAATACTTCCCAGCAGATCCCTGCCAGTGGGCCTGCTATAAATCCCTCCACAGCCAGACAAGTTGGCCTTTATTTTTTCATATTGCTCTGGGCATCTCACATGACATTCCCAAAAAAGGAATTGTACTACAAGCCTGCTCTGATTGCTAGTAATGACTTAACTGCAGAGGAATTATAACAGTATGAATAACAGTGGTTTGCACTGTGAATGCCTAAGCTACTCCAAAAATGCCAGAGCAACCAATATAATGTGCTTCTTACTCGTAACTTTGAAATGGGAGAGAAAGTCAGGGCACTTTACAACGGCTGCTAATCTGTAAACACTGATTGTTCATTCAACAGCAAGAAGCAAAAACAAATGGAAAGCAAATAATAGTATCAGCTGAACTGGGAATTATGGAAGGAAAGCTATTCAAACCATTAAATTAAAAATATAGGAAGGAAAATAAAATTTCCCCCTCTTGTTTATAACAGATAATTTGAATGAATATTTTGTGAGCAAAAGTTTCTCTGTGTGTGCACGTCTTCTTAGACTCCATTAGACTTCTGACCTAGCTAGAAATAAACCAACACAGTTTGTATATGATTTAGTCTTTGAGTTCCCTGGGGACAGAATCCTCTTAATTGTTTTGCTTTACATCTTGTTTAAACTGGTCTGTATGTTTGGGCTGTACTTGTAAACTGTTGGTAGAGAGAGTACATACAGAACATCTATCTAATAGATTTCTAATAAAACATACCAATAACATAGTATAGATCTGAAATATTTCAAAAAGAAACAAATTAAAAAATATATTTAACGCAGGTATCTTCAGCAAATCTACAGGATTACATATCAAATAGGAGGGTTCTTACAAATGGGCACCATCTCTCAGTGCTTGTTAATGTAAAAAGCTACAAATGGCCAGTGTATCTACATGGGACATGTTAGGAGGGGAAAGTCAGACCAAAAATCAAGTCGAAATTCAAGAGCAGGGAAGTAAGGAAAACCTCAGTTTAAGCTCAGCAATTCACAACCAATTTCAGCCACTCTCTGGGAGTGATCTAAGTAAATTCTGTGTGAGGACTTCAGCTTGCAATTGCTACTGTGCTGCTAATGAGCAAAGTACAATTTTCCTGGGTGTGGCTGATGCTGCCTGGCTGTGCTGGGGAATATGGGGTCAGTGCCTAGAAAGGCTATTTAATAATATGGACTGAGAGAGGAAAGTGGGGTTGTTGGAAAGACTTTGGGTGGGAGTCCAAAGTGGTTCAGAGCTTGTAGTACCCTTGAAGGAGCAGGTTATGCTAGGTGGGAATGATGATAAATGTTGCTTGGCTCTACCTCAGAACCAACCCCCTGAATGATGAATTTGACCTTTTTGGCATGGGATCCCATTCAGGAACCTACGTTTCCCTGTAGCATAGTGGAAGGGTGTATGACCCAGTAAAGCAAGCAGATGTGCTTGGGCAGGCAGCACTGGGTCTAGGATGTCACAAGTCTGTCACTGCGATGCACCCACAGAAAAGCTTCAGCACTGCTTCTTCTGTGGGTAGCTTGTGATGGTGTGGCACCCTGAGTAGCTCTGACAGCACCATGTCTACCTTGCTACTGTGGAGCACTCTTCAGGGCAGACCCTTGCCACAGGCAGCTTTGGTATTTGGAGCTACAGCGAGAGACCAAAAGAATTCCTTCTTCCATGCTATAAAAACCTGCATTCCTTCCTTTGGGCAAAGCAGGCTGGATTTCTCGTCTGAATTCTCTGACTTAGTCATGCAATTTGCCAAAAAGTCTGCCTCCCTGGAAAAGAGCAGTTACCACTAATTGTTTTGCCTGAGAATCAGTCTTTTGAGTTGTCAACCAAAGCTGCCTTCTGGCAGCTGCCCTGGTTGCCATAGTTCTAGACAAAATGAAAATGTTATTCAGCAAGGCATCTGTATCAAAGAGAGAAGCAATGGAAATATCAGTCAGCAAAACTTGTGATGTTCTGTCTAGGAGGAGCTGTTTCTCAGTACTTTGCACCATTGCAAGAACAGTGCTTGCAAAGAAGATTAAACTCTGAGAGCTGGCCATGGATTCTTAATTCCATATAAGGAAGAATTCCATTTTTCAGATTTAATTTTCCTCAAGATAAAGCATGCCTTGGGCTAGAATCACTGTGTTCTCATTTACTTGGCTACCTGAGAAGAAACATAAAGATCAGTGCTTCATAATTTATGCATTAGCCTTTGAAAGATTCTTTCTTTTGAGATCTGATCAAATCCTCTAAAAAGAGGTTTATTAGGAGAAATAAATGCTTGCATATATGGGACAGCATCTTCTCTGAGGTGACTGTGTGCCACAGTACGCTGTACTCATTTGGACAGCAACAGTAGGAAAATGTCCTGAGAATGTGATGCTCTGGATTATATTCTGATCTTGAATAGGAAAGGACTCCATTATCACTCAGGGCACTCTGAGTTAACAAGGTACACTTGCTCTCTCTCTTTGGTTTGAGAAGAGATGGCCTTTTTCTGCTACTACCGTGTTTAGGAAGTAATGGTGAGGCACCACTCACCAGGCACTTGTGAAGTAAGAGGTGAAAGTTGAGTGACAGAATTTAGGAAAGGGAATAACTGCAGTTAAAAATATGGCTAAAATTTCAGTTTTCATGGATAGAAAATTCTGTTGGCATTGTCTTTAAGGACTCAGAAATCCCTATGGGAAATGAAGATGATAGTGCAAATCATTTTCTGTAACCTCTAGACCTGCATTGTGAGGAAGGTCTAGCTTACTGGTGAAAGACTGTTATCTCACATGTGTAAAGATGTTTTACGTATGTGTGTCTTTTTTAGTGTATATATTTACATGCACAAATATATATACATGTAATGTTATATATATATAAGTAAATCTTGATTTTACTGTGGGACTGCCTCTAAACTGACTTTTGTCCATTTGGGTGTTTTGGGCCCTAGCTTATTGAAAATTGTTTTTGATAGGTATGTTCAAAGAAAATATGGAAATATCTCTTTGCCCTGTGATACAGCATATGCTTCATTAAACAAGTGACCTTTGTGTAAGAATTTTTGCTGTTTGGGATATTGTCTTTAAAAAAAAAATCCCAAATGATTGCTAAGAATTGTTAAAAAGTTTTGCCTTGATATGGTAAGTTATTTAATAATTTGATAATTTTTCTTGTAAGTAAAGAAATGATGGGAAAAAAAAGATGAAGTGATGGAAATATTATCAACATTAAAAATCATTCAGAAAGGAGAAGCAGAGGTTGAATTTAAATTATTATTATTTTTTTTTAACCACAGAGGAAGACCAACTGAAGCTCTTGTTTTTCTCTATAGCAATCCAGTTTCTAATGGCTCACATGCAAAACATTTTTCCCAGTATTTTACACCTTGAAAAAATACTGAGTGATGTAGTGTAGAGTGACTCTTGATACAACTGGTTGTAACCAAGAACATTACAAGGCTGTTTTTTTTTTTGTAAAATACAGAATTATAATCAGGATTATAATTGATGTAGTGAATATGACTATAGTTTAAAGTACCTGAGGAGCTCTACATTTGTTTTATTAATCAGAAGATGCTGAGGCATGAAATAAGAAGTCAACATATTTATACCAATGCTTCATAGTCAAGCTTGGACCTGAGCTGTTTGGCTGATCAGTCAAAAAGTTTGCAGCATTCAACCCCAAAGCTGACATAGAAATGTTGCTGAGACAAGTGTCTCAGTGGGTCTGTATGTCTGGTGAAGTCCTGCTTCCCCAACAGCTTGGAAAGTGAAATAGAGGGCAGGCTGATCTTGCAGGTGACTACTGTCCAGGATACTCCAACAGCATACATGTGACCACATTTATGAGCTTTTTGCAAGGTAAATTTGGTGGCTTTAGTCACTTGCTTGACATTTTGAGTTAAGGGATTTAGATGCCTGTGATAAATTCACAAACAAGGGTTAAAAAAAAAAAAAAAAAAAAGACAAAAAGGGAGGATTTCTGCCTACTGAAGGCCAGGGGCTTTGTTCTGGCTCCCAGCCCAGGCCATAACGGCAGCAGTGCAGGGATGTACTGCCCTCAGATGCCTTGGAGGGTCACCTGTGCATGAGCAGGGGCCAGCATCTAGCAGTGGCATCTTGTGAAGCAGTGGTGTGTATTGTGGGGGTATGGGAGAGAGAAGTGAAAGTTCCTGTTGAAGTCAAGGAAAGCAGTCCTTGCACTTACTGAGAGAGGCAGTTGTGTCCTACTGTGTGGCAGAGTGGGGTGCATTCCTAGCAAACCCCATGACAGGGACATTCCTCAAGTGGCAGCACTGAGTGAGCCTAGTAGGTCCCTAGGTATGGCTCCAGACATCCTGCTGACTTGTCTGGGTCTAGCTTTGAGGTGAACTAAGGTTGCTCATGGTCCTGGACAGGTGGGTTGCAAAATCGCTTGTTGTAAATCCCTTCATATCCCTGGGCAACCTATTCCTGTATTGAATCACTCTTGTTGACTTCAGTCAGTGTCTAGGTCTGTATTTGCAGTACACAAAGAAAACATAAAGACTTGGGAGGGAGGAGAACAGGGGGCTGTTGTTTGTACATTTACTTTTTCTTTTGTTGGTGTTTTAAATTCCTGTTGAGTGCTTAATATTTTGCTGGTCTCTTGATTCTTGTATCTTAGATATGATACTTTCCCAAAACGAAACTATTAAGTCTTGACATTGTGCCACACAAATATTTCACTAAAGTTTCAGCCCTGAGCTGCACTCTGTTTTCTTCTGTGACTTATCATTTGAAATACATGGAGATACTTCTGAATTTTTGACTAGAGGGCAGACCGTAGAGTGAACGTGATGATGTATGGTTGCATGAATAGGAGAGCCTTCTGACATACTGTTTGTAAGGTCCAAGATACCTCCACTGTGACTTTTCATCATATGAAAATAATGGGATATAAACATTTTTGATCATATCCAGTTACATAAAGCTGAATTAAACAAACAAAAACATATAAAATATGTTTGTGGCATTCTGTCAGTTCCTTTGTTTTGTGCATCACTCATGTGATAAGTGTTTCTATCTCTGGAATTTTACTGATTGTTTTCTTTTAACAATAGCAATTGTGTGGAGTGCAGTCACAGATAATTTGCATTTGAGTTTTTTTGATGTGCATTCTTTAGAATCCCAGGGCAATAGTGGGATGCAAAGTCTTGTTATACTATTGGCTTTATTATCCAGACCATGATTCACAGGAAAATGTTGTAATGACCTCTTGCACCAGCAACTAATTATTCTAAAAGATGAAAGTTATTTTTTCTCCTGGCCCAGATATCAGAATCTGCCTTCAAAGAATGATATGGCATTAATAGTACAAGCTGCCCAACACTTCTAAGGGAATAAAACCGGCAAAATCATTTTTTTTTTCCAAGTGTATACACAAGCCAGCTGTATTTTTTTTAATCCTGTGCTTCAGAGGCAGAACAGTTTCCTCCTGCTACTCAGACACAGCACATGTTAGCAATAAGTGAATCATATTTAAGATGGAGAAGAGAAGAAAAACAACTCTGACCAGAAGATTGACCCAACTCCCAAATCAAAATGAACCTACAGAACTTGGATTTGTTTGGAAAACTTTTCACAACTATGCTGGCTGCTCTTAATACGAAAGTGTATAAATTCGTATTCCAGTCTGGATTTTGGACCCTAAATGACCATTTAGATAAAGAGTCCCAATTTTGGCTGTCATGAACATTCATGTCACTTATCTCTTTTCTGAGAAGATTTCTTCTCCTGGCTACTTTTGATAAGTACCTGCTCCGGAATATCACTTTTCTAGTGTATGACCTTCAAATTTCTGGTCAAAATTAATTAATGATCTACTTAAACCCATTAGGTGATGCCCCTTAGTTTAAATGTGTCTTCTGCTTCCTTATGTTTTTATTTCATCTGGATAGGCAGCAGCCATTTCACTTTAGTAGGCCTAGTGAATCACTCTCTCGGACAGTCTTTAATTTTCATACCAGTGGTCTCAGTGGTTTACACCTGTTTGTGGTTTTGGATGAATTTCCTTACAGTTCAAATGTCTTGTATCTGTAGTGAAGAGTTTATAGTATTTTATACTTCTCTATTTCTGTGGTAGATATACCCTGATTTATCACATTTGTCCTTTCACAGTGACGCATTATCACTGGATTCACCATTCTGTAGGACAACTGACCTTCCTTCTTCTTGATCTATTTTGATACATGAGCATGGATTTGTATGAAACATTGTTATTACCTGCTAGGTGAATGATCTTTGATTCCATATTTTATTTCATATTACTTACTCCATTCCCCAGGTTCATCCAGACATTTTTGCATATTTCAATCACTTTCCCAGTGAATTATAATATCATCCATAGCATTTATTCAATACATTGTAGGGTTTTTTTTATTACCACCTTTAAATAAATATTTAGCACCCATTTTTGCAGAGCTTCACTCATAATTTACCTCCATGCAAGTAGTTTCCCTTTCAGCAGATGCCATTGTCATTTTTCTCTTAGCCAGTTCTTAACTCCTTTTACACTCTTTCTGCTAGTTGCCATGTTAATAAATGGTAAAGGTAGTAAATAAATGTTGTGCATGTTAGATCAGATCAAATGTGCTAAGAATATTCTGGATTAAATCAACTCCTTTGCTGGGAAAACTGCTATCTTAAGAAAAAAGAATTTGCTTATCTAAGATATCTTCAGTGAATGCATGCTGCATTTTCTCCCCTTTTCCTATTTGTGTCTGTTTCTAATTACCTCCTCCAAACTTGGTCACAGCCCTTGGTCATTATAGAACACTGATTAACGGGTCTCTCTTTTCTTTTTATTTATAGTTACTATAGGATCTTGTTATTTTCAGCTATCTTATTTTGATATCTTTTAAACACCTTCAAACCCAAGAGGACCTGTATTTTCAAATATAAAATCTGTCAGTATTCTGGGAAAGAAATGACCCAGTTCTTCTGATTTGAATGTACTGGGTGCAAATTTTTGGAAATGTGTTTCTATACTGTGTGTAATGACTCCTCATTTCAGTAGCTACTGATCCTATGTTCCCCATTCAGAATTACTTTCTTAAATATGAAGACAAATGTTTGTATAGCCTGAGAATTTGACTGGATTAATTTTTACCTTAAATTCACCTCTTCTGCTCTATAAACAAACTTCTCTTCTTTTTATGTTGCTTCCCCCCCCCACACACACACACATTCCCTCCCCCTAACACCCCCAGTGTTTGCTGTGGAATAGAAATGTTATTTCTATTAATTTGCTTCATAAGTTCTGACTACACTTATAGCAGCCTTTCTATTTTGCTCACACTTGATGACCAATAACATGAAGCTTTCCTTAGGATTAGTCCCTTTGCTAGACTTTGTAACTAACACTTTATTTCTGCCATCTTAATGCTTATTTTCTTCTTGAAGGTAAATAATGTTGTTCCTGTATCCTCTTCATACAAGGATGTGGCAACATCACTGATCCCCTCCCTCAGGCTGTACTATCCCTACCTTGATTAAATTCAAATTCAGATGTTTGAGTTTTTAGTCCAGTTGAATTAGCTTACTTTCTAGATTTCTCTTTTTTAAATCTAAGCTTTATTTGCCTATCTCATGTTATTAACTTATGATAGCTCTATTTGGTACAATTTTATGATCAGTTTTTCTCTAAAGTCTTCAAAATTTTGAAGAATTTCAAAAATCTACCTTTCAAAATTTTGTCTAAAATAGCAGTATCTTAACCTAAATAATTCTTGCCTTAGTGAATCTCCAAAGATAACTCTATTATACTCGAGTTCTTCTGGGCATTTTATTACCTACATTTGTTCTCCATTCTACACAGAGGAAGCCAATGTCTTTTAATCACAGAATTTTAACATTTGTCTCTGAAGTTTTTTATTCATATCCCTCTCTAATTTTGTGGGAAGTTTGCAACAGACTGTTATCTGTAATATAGTCTCAGATGTCTAAAGCATTTCTGACCTAGCATAAGGGATCCATACTTCTATGATTCCTTGTTCCCAGAATGCCTCAGTGTGGCAAAATGGCATTGCTAAATCCCTTCTGTATCTGAAGACTTAATTAACTGCTCATAAGGGGGAGAGGTAAGGAAAAGAGAAGGTCTTCATAAATTATCTGTTCTGTACCAGCAATATTTTTCAGACTTATTGTTTATGATGCTTTATAACTTTATTTCTTGTACTGTGATGCTGAAAACTGTGTATTCCAATGCCGACTTTACCAGTTCAGAAAAAAATGACAGGATTAGGCTTCCTATTTACATACCCCAGTTTTGTTTTTCATTCCGTTTGTTTTCATTGTGTAATCTGCTCTAATCCCAGGTCATCTTCAGCAAAGTTGCTTCCTGACCAGCTTCCTATCCTGTCTTTTGCACTTGCTAATCCTTGCCCAAACACAAAGCCCTATGCTTTTCCTTTGAAGGAATTTTTGCACTGTATCTTGAAGGATCTTTTCTCAGACGGCTTTCCACAGTTTGTGTAATCCTTGTGAGCGCTACCTGTATGTTTTTTGCATTTGAATTCCTTGTCAGCATGGTCCTTTTTCCAAATTGACTAAAGACACTGGGTCTCCTATTGCTAGACTAAGGAAAATTTCCCCTACAACACTGCCCCCTTTCCTTCCACTTAGAAAACAAATCACTAATAATTCCTGTAACCGACTTTTTTTTTTTTTAATATATATACAATTTTGAACTTACCTTGCAGCCCTCCTTCCTAATAGGAATGTCACCCAGGACACTGTCATGTCTTACTACCATCAAGATACCAAGTTTACTTCTCTTTTATTCCCAAGGCTTGTTACCTTGTCAGAGTGGGAAATTAGATGAGGTTGATACGGTTTGTTCTGTATCCAAGGAGCACCTGCAGAGAAGTAGCTAATGAATGTGGGAGCCAAGAGACCTTCAGATAAGGCCACCACTCCTCTACTGAACACAGGCTAATTTAGATCCTCTCTGCTGCAGTGGAGTACTAAAATTGCATGCTTTTAAAGTTAATGGCAAAGCAAAACAGTTTACCCTATAGTACTCAATTCTGATGCAAGTGAAGAAGATCTTTAAAAGGCAGCATTTTCATTCTGTTTCTGAAAAATAAGTTAATATTTCATGACCTTCTTTCTCTTTGGAACTGCATTTAGCCTACTGGTCCCCTTAGGGAGACCAAAGCAGTACAATGTGAGACAGAGCTCTCACCTTGCTAAGGTTCCTCAGTAAATCCGTGAAACGGAATATCTCAATTTCCTTAGATTTACAGAAGTGATGGGTTTGTGTTCAGTTAGGTTGAAAGGCCCACACTGCAAGCGATCAGTAAATGGCAAACACATCTCTGTGCATTGCTCGGTAACTGCAAATTTGGCACATCCAGTGCTTCATAGCAGCACTCATTGAAGTAGTGCTAATGAGAGAATTAAGTCCATGTGATTAGAAGCAAAGTATGAATGATGTAATAAAAGTGCTGGTGAACATCTGATGATCTGGAAACAGGGGTGGACTAGGGAAGGAAACTGTCACATCTTGTCAGACTTGCCACCATCTTTGGCTTCCCTGCCTCTGCTTTTTTTGCTCTCACAAAAGCTGGGTTTTCTCTCTGGCTGTGAAATATTCACAGAGCTGAGGAACCGGGAAGATGTCAGAGTGCTCTGCTTCAGTTAGATTTGTGTCTCCTGCCTTCACAACCTTGTTACATCCAGTGCCTCTGCCCATGTATGCATATATGATGACCCTGACACAGCAGGTGTTTTCCTCCTGCTCCCGGTACAAAGTGTCAATGTTGAATGAGATAAAGTCTGATTCCAGGGCTGTTGTGCCCACAGCTGCCTTGATTTTGTTCAAGTTGCATTTTGCCTATTGGCTTTCTGTTTTTATATGGAGAAAACTGACTTTCTGCAGTCACTTATATTGGGTAAGGTCTCTAACGCTCCATGGTATAGATGTTCTGCAATGATAGATAAGACTGTTCATTTAACAGGCTAGTGGAGGATTTGGCAAGGTTGGGATATTACACTAGAGAGAACTCAGGTCATCCAGAAAAGTCCTGAGGTCTTTCACAACAAATCTTGTTTTTCTGCAGAAAAATTCTGCTTTTGTTTGTTTGCTCTTTTTCCAAGCTTAAAAAGTGAGGACGGAGTATGAAAAAACCTTAGTCTGTACTAATTCTCCATTGCACTTACCATAGTCATTTAACTTGGGTGAAAGTTCCTTATTACTAGCAGTCCACTGTCTCACAGCTCTCCCATGAGCAGAACAATCAGGGATATGCAGCAGAGCTCTGTCATCAGCTGCCCATGGGATGGCTTGGTCTTCTGTTGCAGAAGGTGATACTTGCAAAGGTTTTTGGTTTTATAAAGTGCTTAATGCACGTTTGGGGTAACTATATTCTGTCCTGCGTATAAGAAAAGAGAGCTTGTTTACTTCATGCCTTCTCTCCGGATGTAACTCAAAACTGTGGTAGTTGTGTTTCTAGAAACAAAAAATTATCATTTAAACATCCGAATAAGTAATGGTATTAGGCAGCCTGGCCCCACGCTTTCCATTTACTTGAACTACAGACTTATTAAAAACATTATTTCTGGATATTTTTTGGACAAGATATCAGGCTTGAGAAATTTGAGTAATGTATCTAAATTTATTTTGTGTTCTACTGAGGCAAAATTAAGAGAATACCATTTCATAATCATTGTAACAGACAACTTCTATTAATTTTGATTAATGGCTGGTGTCTAATCAATCTGTAATTCCTGAGAGACTGATCCTTTTTGCTGTGAATAGTGGTTGTGAAAGAAATAAAAATGTACTGAGTGACAAATAGAGTTTGAAATAATTAAAAGGGGATGAACAAAGCACCAATTCTAGGAAACATGGGCAGAGGCTGTTTTTTTCATTACTCATTCTTTTTATTTTTAACTCAAATTAAGGACCAACTTTTTCTGTACAAAATCTGGTATTGTGGCCTGAGTTCTCTTGTTGTTGCAATATGGATAAATTTAAAATGGTAATGCAATTTCTCAGTAAAAATCTGTGGTATTCCAATATACCAGTTACAAAGTGTGAACATCAGTGACAGTTTTCAGTTGGGTTGCTGATTTTTATTTTTATTTTTTATTTTTTTAAATTTTTTGCTACTGGATTTTTTTAAATTGTTGCCTTTTGGATAATTTGAGTATTGCAAAACTACTTTATATGAAGTGAAGCTGAAATGAAGTTGGAAGAAAAAGTGAAATTAACCACTAGATACTAATTACAGTACTGGAATGCTGTTGCAGATTGGGTTTCCTTAAACACAGACTGTGCATATAACTGCAGATATTACACACGCATAGGCAGTAGATTAAAAAAAAAAAAAAGTGTTCTGAGAGAGGACGTCCTATTTTTCAGTAACCCATTCAGTCGTGATCCAGACTTTTTCATCTTTACGTACAGTAACTCTTGTACTCACCAGCTCGTAAAGGGTCTATTAATTAGCGAAAGCTGTTCTTGTCCCTGCTTTACAACTTGACACGAAGGGATCAACGCAGCTTTAGTTACCTTGTCCTGCCACCTCGTGGATAAGATTGTAAATAACTTTTTCCACTCATAAAAACAAAACATGTAGTGCAGCATCCATATGTATCCATCGTTTAGGTGTGAAATGATCTCCCTGTTAACAACTTTTCAACATACACTAGTAAGTAGGACTCTATCAATTAGATTTCTTCCTCAGAAAGCTTCTCTCAAATCAATTAAACAGCAAAATGTAAAATGAAATGCTTTTACACATTTGAGAGTAAAATCTCTCAGCACAAATATTTTGAGTCCTAAATAGCAGATTATCTAGACAAGATAGTGCTACCTTTTGCTGATACCAAAGTAGGAGAGCAATCATAAAGACCTTGAGCAGCCTTTGTAACAAAAATTTTGAATGTGTGCCTGCTTAGATTTTGAAACATGTCATAGGCCATCCTTGCCCTAACATTAGGTACAACTGTTTTTAATGGCCAAGTGTTATGGTAAATTGCCCTAAAGTAAACAGAAAGTACTGAGGAGGGGTAAATGGCTGTGTGGATTTAATGGCACTCATTACAGACCTTGCCTTGCAGTTTGTGATGTTCACATGCACTTAGATGCAGAGATGCTTTCCGCTTTAAATCTGACCACCATGTTTGAATGCTGGTTCCTCAAGTGGCATGCAAGAAGAGTGTTTGTAGTTCTCTGCCAGTTGTAAAAAGCAACTTAATTTCTCTCCTAAGCAACCTGAGCAGCTGTAAACACTTCTGCTGACATGATTTGTGACTGACATCATCAGTGATGCTCTGTGTTCTATAGTTGCAAAAGTAAATAAACAAGCACTATACCATATGCCTCTGAATGTGTCAGTTCTATCGTTGTCTGGACATGGAAATGGAATGATAGAAACTGGGGTACATAGAAATGGTAGATTTATCTCCTAGAATTGCAGTTCTTGGAGGAATTAAGTACGGTGTTAACTCAGATTAAACTTGACCAACAGTTCACTGCTAAAGAAAAGGTAGAAATTATGTGATATTGCTAAAGTGAAATATTACAACTCATCTTCCCAAAGGTTTCTAAAGAGCTAGAACAAAACCATGTCTGGTTTTGAGCTAACCTAAATTTTCAATTTCTCTTTCACTAAGCAGAGGAGGGAAAAAGCCTTTTTTTTCTTCCCCTATATTCCTCTTATTCCTCTTTAGGGATGTGACTTCACATTTTTCCAGTTTCTATAACATGTAACAGTTGTACATGTGGACCAACTGCCACCTGTATGATTGATCAGCCAGCTGGGAGGTATTCTACAGTTTCAGAAAAATACTGCTTTAGGTAACTTTCCACTTCTTATGCCTCAATGGATTGGTTAATAAGCTTTGGTGTCAAGCACCCTCTTAGAATAGGGAGTTTGACCCACAGTTTTATAGCACAAGTAATGAAAACACACCAGTGAAACAAATGTGTGAGGAGTCATGTTAAACAGAGACTACTGTCTTTAATAAAACACTTCTAAAAGAAAATCAACTTGGAAACAAACAAACAACAGCAACAGCAACAACAAAAACAACCAACCAAACAAACAAAAGAAGTATTGAATCTGTTAAAAAGAAAAAAAGAAAGGATAAAAAACCCTAGTGACTATCTATAAAACTATCTTCCATGAGAAACATGAGAAAGCTCAAATACAGTGTTACAATGTGTACATTGGCACAGCATTCTTTAATGAGCTTTTTTACTTCCTAATGTTAGTATTCAAGTGAAGCAAGCCTCAACGCAGACAAGAGAAAAGGTCCTATTCTGCCTTTGATAGGGCTTTTACCTGGGAAGCACTGTACTGAGAAATCTTCATTTCTATAATTCAAAATTCAATTGTATGTTCAATATGTACAGTTCTCTATACATGGGTACACTGAGGTTAAGAGTTCTAATATAATTTTAAGTGATTAATACCAAATGAATTGAAGGATTTAACAGTATGTTGTAATCAAGGCTGATCTTAGGAGCCCTTGTCAGACCATGGAGTTAGAAGGGCAGAACTGCACCTGAGGGGCTGAGAGACACCTTGAAATCTTTGCAGTTCTTAAAAATGCTTTTTTGTTTGTTTGTTTTTTTTGTTTTGTTTTGTTTACTCTGTAAGATAGAATAATTTAGAATAATTTTATTTCTATAAAAAGTGGTTTTTCATTGTGCAGAGTTATTTTGTTTTACATTCTCTTTATGTTAATCCTTTTGTAGTTGTAATGCAGAAATAAATAAACTAGATATTTGAAATATGCTAGATTACTGGACATTTTGGGTGAAGAAAACTTAGGATAAGGAAGAAATAAAAGAGTTTCAATTTGAGGGACATTAAATTTTTTTATCAAGTGAAAGTCTCTTTTCTTTGGTAAAAATACTTTTGTGCTGGCTCCCTGCCAATCTTCGAAGATGTGATGTGAAAATATCATGCCACACCACTGTGCCTGTCTCTCTCCCTCTGAATCTGAGTTCCAAATATCTGGAAACTTCATGATTAAAACTTAAGTTGTTGAGCTGCATTTAAGGAACTGGGACTTGAGAACTCATTCCAGTTTCCATTGAGGCCAGTATCCTTACTCACTTCCATCTTCTAGAATTTAAGTTTTCTCACCTTATATGTAATGTATTGCTTTGGTGATTTGCATCCCAAAAGCCTACAGGTGCAGAGCTAAACTGTCATGAGAGAGCATGTGCACTCTTTTAACATGTGGCATAGTGCCATGGTATTTGTGGCATTATCCTATCACTACGTAAAGTTTATATTAGCCAGTTAAGAGGGAAATAGGGAAAATGTTACGTGCATTTGAGTATTTCAAATATTTTATTGGGCCCTATGTCCTAGCAAGAGCTGTTTGAAATCAATATTATAATACAAAAAGTGTGATTTGCAGCTCTTCATTGGTATTAAAAGCATAAAAAACAAGACATATTTCTTTAAAAACACTCTGATATGCAAGTCAACAAAAAGCACTTAATGTTCAAATGAGACAGCAGTCCAGATTAGGACTTACTTTGTGAATACTAGGTGAACACTAGGATATTTGCACATCTCCTGTAGAGATTAATGCCAAAGTGATGTGTTGCTTTGGCTACGAAAATATATAGCTTTGTTCAGAAGAATCTCAAAGGAATTTGAGTCTGGATTGGAGCTGTTCCGTACTTACATAGCGGCAATACCGGTTGTTCTCTGGATACCCAGTACCCTGAGCTGGTGGAAGGGGATGGGGAGCAGGATGTGGCCTTCGCTATCCATGAGGAAATGGTTGGCGACCTGCTACGGAGCTTGGATGTGTGCAAGTCGATGGGGCGGGATGGGATGCACCCAAGGGTACTGAAAGAACTGGCGGAGGAACTGGCCGAGCCGCTTTCCATCATTTATCGGCAGTCCTGGCTATCGGGGGAGGTCCCAGCTGACTGGCGGCTAGCCAATGTGACGCCCATCTATAAGATGCGGCCCTGCAGGGCAGACCCGGGGAACTATAGGCCTGTCAGTTTGACCTCAGTGCCAGGAAAGCTCAGATTATCTTGAGGGTCATCACGCGGCACTTGCAGGGCAAGCAGGCGATCAGGCCCAGTCAGCATGGGTTTATGAAAGGCAGGTCCTGCTTGACGAACCAGATCTCCTTCTATGACAAAGTGACGCGCTTGGTGGATGAGGGAAAGGCTGTGGATGTGGTTTACCTTGACCTCAGTAAGGCTTTTGACACTGTTCCCCACAACATTCTCCTCAAGAAACTGGCTGCTCGGGGCTTGGACTGGCGTACGCTTCGCTGGGTTAGAAACTGGCTGGATAGCCGGGCCCAGAGAGTTGTGGTGAATGGAGTCAAATCTGGTTGGAGGCTGGTCACTAGTGGTGTCCCCCAGGGCTCGGTACTGGGGCGAGTCCTCTTTAATATCTTTATCGATGATCTGGATGAGGGTGTCCAGTGCACCCTCAGTAAGTTTGCAGATGACACCAAGCTAAGTGCGTGTGTCGATCTGCTCGAGGGCAGGAAGGCTCTCCAGGAGGATCTGGATAGGCTGGAGCGATGGGCTGAGGTCGACTGTATGAAGTTCAACAAGGCCAAGTGCCGGGTCCTGCACCTGGGGCGCAACAACCCCAAGCAGAGCTACAGGCTGGGAGATGAGTGGCTGGAAAGCTGCCTGGCAGAGAAGGACCTGGGAGTATTGGTTGATAGTTGGCTGAATATGAGCCAGCAGTGTGCTCAGGTGGCCAAGAAGGCCAACAGCATCCTGGCCTGTATAAGAAGCAGTGTGGCCAGCAGGTCTAGGGAAGTGATTGTGCCCCTGTACTCGGCTCTGGTGAGGCCGCACCTCGAGTACTGTGTTCAGTTTTGGGCCCCTCGCTACAGGAAGGACATGGACGTGCTCGAGCGAGTCCAGAGAAGGGCGACCAAGCTGGTGAGGGGTCTGGAGAACAAGTCTTATGAGGAGTGGCTGAGGGAGCTGGGCTTGTTCAGCCTGGAGAAGAGGAGGCTCAGGGGCGACCTTATCGCTCTCTACAGTTACCTTAAAGGAGGCTGTAAAGAGGTGGGGGTTGGTCTGTTCTCCCACGTGCCTGGTGACAGGACGAGGGGGAATGGGCGAAAGTTGCGACAGGGGAGTTTTAGGTTGGATGTTAGGAAGTACTTCTTTACCAAAAGGGTTATTAAGCATTGGAACGGGCTGCCCAGGGAGGTGGTGGAGTCACCACCCCTGGAGGTCTTTAAAAGACGTTTAGATGTAGAGCTTAGCGATATGGTTTAGTGGAGTACTTAGTGTTAGGTCGGAGGTTGGACTCGATGATCTTGAGGTCTCTTCCAACCTAGAAATCTGTGATACTGTGATACATGTGTACAGGCACTGTCAGTTGGTTACTGGTCTTTTCTGTGTGTGTGTGTATCAATAGATACGTTCATATCAGAATAACAACATTATAGGGTCTTTATTGCCTTAATGTATTGTAGTTAAAATTGTATAATTTTTATCTGAGGATAAACTCTAAGATATCTTGGCTCCCAAACCCACTGGATTGCAAGTGAAATACAAAAATTTATTATGTTCCTTAGCATACCTTTGTCTAACTAGCATTAAAAAGTATCTACAATGAAGCTGGATGTTTTCAAAGAGGATCAGTGGAAGGGAAAGAGAAAGGGAAAGAGAAAAAGCATCTCAGTTGAAAGTTTAAAAAAAAAAAAAGTACAAGTGTAAACCGCACCGTACAAGTACAAGCACCTGTTGAGGAGAGTGCTTGGAAAAATGGAGGCTCTAGGAAGCCACTGCCTCTCTGTGCATTTGTGGGTGCACAGGAGCTCTACACTCTGAGGATTCAGGTACATATAGAAGGAAGAGTCTCATAAAAGCCAGAAGTGATATGTTCATTTCTATCATTCTTTACATACCAGCTGTATTTTACCGTTGCTTATCTGGAAGTCATCCAGAGCAAGTGTTCTCAAACATAATTGATCTGGGCACCACCAAAACGGTCAGCTACCTGCCATGGCCTAGGCGTTGTCTTGGTGTAGCACTCTGCATCCAGGTGTGTGGCACCACTTTTCCCTTCTGTGCTATGGGCTTCACCTCCCTGCCCTCGCCAGCCATGTCAGAGCAACTGCCTTTGGCCTTGCAAAAGTCTGGCAAAGGTGGGCTACTGGGGGATCTTCTGAAGGAAATAAAAAAGAGCAATGTTGAATGAGAGGCTAGTTACATGTACAGAGTAAAATCTATCTTTAAAATGCTGATCTTGCATAGTGTGTGCTGAAATGCTGCAATTCAGACAGCTGCTCTTCAGCCATCAGTCCCACGCCTGCTGGTCTTGTGGAAGAGACCGAAGCTATGGAGGGCTGCCAAGCTGTCTGTTACTGCAGATGTAGCAATGCAGGTGGAGAAGGAAAGAGCTAGTAGATTGTTTATTCATATGCAGCTAGTGTTTGAGAGATCACCAGACTGAACTATCTCAAACCCCACTTTCAAGATCAACATGTGAGGTGGGTGAGATGCATTAGGGTGACAGTTAACAGACGTTAAACTGCTGTTAAGGTGGGCCTTCACCCTCGGCGTCTCTGCAGCCCACCTGCCTGGCCCCATCTTTTCTGTCCTGGTGACTGCCTTCCAGCCTGGGCCCAGCAGGGCCCAGCAGTCTCACCTGGGGATTGTCAGGCTGTGACTAACCCTAGTCACTGTCCCCAGACCAGCTCACCTCGCTGGGGCCGTGGAATGGGTCTGGTTTCAGGGGGATGCACCGTAGTACCCCGCAGCCCTCCAGCCTCCCCTGGCTGTGCTTTGATGGGCATCTTGTCAATTCTTCTTGTGTGATAACTTATCTTTTAATAAAAGTGTTTTTTCTCCAGAGTCTGCAAGTAGAATAAATAAATAAATAAGAAAGAGCAGGGATTGATTTGTCATGGATGAAAGAGCAAAATCCATTTTTGATTGTATTTTCATCATTTGTTTAAATGTTCCTTTTTCCTAGTCTCCTTGCTGCAAATTTAAAGTGTAATATGCTTCTGACTTCCTTTTTTCTTTCCTTTTTTTTTTTTTCTTCTTCTTTATTAAGGCCAAAAAGAGTTTCTCTATATTGTTCCTAATAATAAGGTCTGTAATAGAAATTATCAAGTTGTTGAGCACACAGCCTTCAACCTCATTCATTCTTTCATCCCCACCTGAGCCTGAGCAATACAAATATCCTGCCTTTTCAGTATAGTTTAATGAAAAATAATCTCGCTGTACTATGGATAGAGCCAAGAACTAAGACTTACAGGAGCGGAAGAGGGAGGAAAAGATAGATAAATATTGAGAAGCAAAAAAGAGAAAGAGAAGAGCCAATGGATAAGAGCCACCTTCACCTGACTCCCGTTGCTCCTTCCTGATTGCAAGAGAAAGTGGTGTAGCTTGCCAGGGTGTAGAGACAGCAACATGGTGCCTGCCCCTTATTAGCTACAGTTTGAACATGCTGCCACCATCTGGGGCATGGCCTGGCTGCCACAGGTCAGAACACAATAGGGCATGCTTGGGCAGCCCATCTACTTTGCCTGGGCAGAGTGTGCCATCAGTGGCATCCATCTGAGCTTTGGACTTGAAATCCTTCACTCAAAGGGTGGTGAGGCACTGGAACAGGTCGCCCAGAGAAGTTGTGGATGCCCCTTCCTTGGAGGTGTTCAAGCTGAGGTTGGACAAGGCCCTGAACAACCTGATCTAATGGGTGGCATCCCTGCCCATGGCAGGGATGTTGGAACTAGATGATCTTTAACGTCCCTTCCAACCTGAGCTGTTCTATGGTTGGAAGGGCAGGGTGGAGTGAAAGCTCCAGGCTGTCCCCAGCCATTGCAAATGCTCTGGGGATGATTGCAGGCTCACTGACAACTCAAACTCCTATTCAGGCTAACTCACTGACAAATTTTAGATTGACAGAGGTGTTTATCTGGTTGTTCTGTGCTGAGCAGTTGTGAATGTTTTGTTCTAGTGGTAAAACTGGAGGTTTGGTCAAGGGGCTTTTGTGTGCCCTCAACTAGTGATCTTGTTGCAGCCTTGGAGCATCAGGTAACGTTACAGCACTGCAGCAGTGTTAGAAGGGAGGAAGCCTTCCTCTCTCCCAGATGTTTTCAGATGATTTCTCCCTTTCAAGCTCTTCACTTGCATCTTCAATTCTTTCGTTCTCTTTTGCACAGCAGCAGCTGGTTGGCTTTATGCCTACGTTTCTGAGGTCCCTTTAAAGTACATGCTTCTCTTCCTAGGGGGGTGGTTCTTGTAGTGACCAGCAAAAAAAGAAGTCAGATTACTTTGCCCTTTTAAGTGTGTGCTTGGTTATGAATCCTTCATTTGGATGGGTTGTAGCACAAACTTCTCTATCACCAGCTAAAACAATCTTGGGAATATATTTTCGGTTTAGTAAGTTGTAAGTCAGTGCATGCAGCCTCATTTTATTCATGCTTATGCCTCATACAATCAAACTGAGAGACAGATTTTCTAATTAAAAGAGAGACTATATATTTATCTGTTGCCAGAATGTTATATAAAGTGTTCTGGATGCAGTTATTCTCATATATCAGCAGAATTTGATGAATCCCAGTTTTCATTAGCTATCTTGAGTGAGGATGGATTATTGCACATTTCCAGTAAGCAGCTTAATTTTATTGTTATATGACATTCCTTACTTAGCATAAAAAGTGAATAACTGAACAGCATTAAAAAAAGCCGTGAACTCTCATCAGTAGCTGTGGGGGAGTGTTTTCAATTCTAACATGACAAAGATGCCATGTATATGAAATCATGTGTAAATTTTCAGATTTTTTTTTCCATAAGCAAACTCTCTTCTAAGCGCTAGCTTCAACAGCCACTATACTTCATTAAGGGAGAAAAATCCTAAAGGCATAGTAATTCAGAAACAGACAATGCACTCCTTCTCTACTAATATAATGAGCCATTTACAAAAAGCAAATCACCAACAGCTTGCTGTTCTGCAGCGAAAGGAGGCATAACATAACCTTTGTGGTATTGATTCGCTGTTCTGAATTCAGCCTGGAAGGGAAAATAATTTCTGTGGAAGCTGTTAAAAGTATCTATCCTTGTCTTTAAAAGTTGATCTACGATTATAGATGTTCTGGAATTTTTCTAACTTGTAGCTAAACATTAAGCAAATAATTTACTTTGTGTGAAATGTAATTATTAGCTAAAGAAAAACATCTATAAATAATTTCATATGTTGAAATTGTTTTAGATGTGACCAAATAATTTAACATGAGTAACGACTGATCTTGGCTTTTGTTTTTCTGCTTGTGGAATGCAAATGGCCAGATCACAGCTTAATTTAATTTCACTGTTAGCAGCATCCAGTAAAGTTCATAAATAATTATAACTGCCCTTAGTTTGCTGATTTTCAAAGACAATCCAGGCGAAGTGCTACTCTGCATTATCCCTAGATATCCACTACTCGTCACTATCAGAGACTGTATATTGAGCGGACGGATCTTTGGTCTGGCCTGGTAGGACCATTCTTCTATTCTTGGATGGCTGGGAACACTGTGCATTGTATAGTGGCTAGATGAATGTGCCAGTATTTTTGATTCAAATGCTCATGCATAAGATTTTACAGCCTGCAGGAATTCTTCTGCATGGAGCATCGAAAGTTGCATTCTGTGAATAATTCTGGTAGTAAAATTACATAGGGAGATTTTTTTCTTGCTTTAAATTTCCTCTATTATAATAGCGGGCTCCAATACACCTGGCAGAAGAATTACAGTTTTTAGGGAGGCTTTAACTATAGGGTTCCCCTTCCTCCCCTTTTTCCATTTCTAATCATTCTAGCCAAAAAAAAAAAAACAAAAAAAAACACAGTGTGGATGGATGTGACAGTTTAAGCTTGTCTCAGAATGGTAATCCTCATGCCAAGTGAGCTGTATCAGTGGATTTTCCCACTCAACGCAAATCCATTTTCAGATGAGATAAATTTTCTCACTCTTCTTCAGAGAGACTGTGTGCATATCTATTAATAAGGTGTCCAAAAGAAATTTGTCACCAGGGAGAAAAGATGAATAAGAAATATATTTGTCTTTAAAATATTTCAGCTCTTGGAAGAGCAGAATACAGAGATTCCACCTTTTAATGAGCAATCCCTTATACCTATGCTGATTTCACTGACGTTAATAAAGCTCTGTTTGGCATAAGAAAACCTGTTTGCACAAATCCCTTTCCAAGGAATCTGTTTTTAGAGCTGATTATTTCTGTAGAAAAGAGAGAAGGAAGGAAAAAGAATTATTGGTGGCTTTTGGACCAGACCTGCTGTTCAGATAGTATCAAATTCACAAAGTCTAATTTGAACAGATGTTGTCTGGCTAGGGGTGTGAAGAAATGCTGGCAATTACTCATTTTTCCATGAATCTCTCTGTTTTTTTTTTTTTGTTTTTTATTTTTTGTCAGACAAGTCTTCCAAGAGTCATACTTTAATACATTACCCTAATTATTCTCACAGACCCATTACTGGAGCAAGTGGAGTAAGTCACTCTGCTGTATGCAACCTTACAGATGAACGTGTAATGAAATTCCTAGACAGTAATTCACAATTAAAGAAGGTTAAAGGACTTTGGCCAGAAGTGTTCTTGGAGGCTATCTATTGCAAGCACAATGTCAAGAATATCACAATCTGTATACTGCTCTGCCAGCATCAGCAATCTCTTACTAACTCCAATTAGCACAGAACTGAAGGATGTCACTGTAGTGGCAATAAGCAGCAAAAGCAAACAATTAATAGTCTCAAGTAGCTAACTTCTTTAAAATTCTATTTTTGTGTGCTAACGAAAAGGTGGAAGTAAGTATCCATTACACTTACCGTGTTCTTTGGTTTGTGTACCTGTGAATGCAGTTTAGATACTCAAAATATGCAAAAGAAATGCCTGAGTTCCATTCCTAGTTTTGGCGCTAGCCCTGGACCTGACAATTTGGCTCAGATGCACTGGTGAATGTAAGAATAGTTGTGCTGAGCACTGCTACACTTAATTTTCAGACAGCTGCTTCCAGGAGAGGAATTTGCAAACCTCAGCCAGGCAGTGAAACTGTCTGCACGGTGCACGGGGAGAGGTACTTGTCCAAAAAACTACTTATGGTAGCCAGCCCTCTAACCAGAGGACATGCTTCAGCCAGCCCATGGGAAGCAGAGGAGCGGCTGACTGTGTAGCTTGTGACTTCAGGAAACGTGGCCCTTGTGCAATAGTTGGTTATGGAGATATCTTCCTTATGGAGCCAGCAGCCGGCTGTGAATTTGTCCTGGGCTGTGGAAGGCAGAGAATTCAGGATTACAAGAGGTGAGGCCTCCAACACTTCTTTTTAACAAAGACATGCCTGTCGTTGTGAAGTTGTGTTTCAGTGGCTCTTAGCAAGGTGTAGCCCAAGCAGAGCAGATTTGTGTAGCAAAACAGTTGGTGCTGAGGAGCCACTAGTCACACAGCAGGTGTTTGTGGTTTTTACTCTGAACTAGCACCGGTCTGGGCCTGTGTTCAGAGAGCTCATTAGTAACTGGAGACCATCAGATGCACACCTGGTCCTCATCTTTTGAGACAGATTCACCAGAAGGCTGTCCAGTGAGTGTGTGTGTATGTGCTGTGACCAGTCCACAGTATGAACTAAAGTACCATAAATAGGGATCATAAAAAAGTCATTCCTGGTCAGGACTAAAGTGTTAGTGTTGACACAGCTAGAAACAAAGTGTGCCCATCAGACAGTGCCCTAGGTAGGAGATAAGACAGATGCATGACTTCACCAGTGCAAATAGATGCTTACAGTCCCTTAGGTTCTTATGCATTTAAACTATATGTCTGGATTTTGCACTGGAATCACTTGGAATAAGTGGCATTTTCAGTACATCAGTGATTTTCTGGGATGTGGTCGTTACAAGCTTCGTGCTTTGGTTCACTCCTTTATAGAGAGTACACAAAATGGCATTCTTTTGTTCTTCTCTCCAGGATCCTGGGAGCTGTCTCGGGGTGTGGGGGGGAGGATATCAAGATTATATAGAGTAACTGATCCCCACGCTACCACCCCACCCCAGACCCCTCTGCAAAATTGCTAGTGTTCAGAGTTGCTATAGTTTTCTTAAAGTTTAATATGAACATCCTTCTAGAAAGAAAATCTAAACCACTGGTGTAACCAAACTGCTTTTGGTCGTGCAGTTTCTGTTGTGGCAGATTGCCAGTAAATGATGACACTATGTTGGCATGGTATTACTGGCCCTGGCCTTTTCCCAGACTTGTATGCATGCTGAGAATCCTGTTTCTGTGCTGAGAACTTAACAATTAGGGGGCTATATCCTGTTCCACTCCAACAGCTCAAAAAAAGATGAAGAAACACTGCCAATATTTCCTTCATAACAGACTTCCTCTCCAGCATTGTAAACCAAAAGTTTAAAATCTAATTTCCACACTGTTAAACCAGAAAAATTTAAACAGCAGTTCAGGAAAGCGGGAGATCGTAAACTCAGTTTTCTTGTTAATCCAGAGGGCACTGAAGGCAGTGGCTCTGTGCCATGCTTCCTGCACACATGGAGGAGAAATCCTTCTATACCCCTGTCTCCAGCTATGCTGCAGCACACCCCACCTGTGCTTACCTACCTGAGTGGGATCCAAACTCTAGAACTTCATTAAGCCAAACTTTTCACCTCCAGAGTCCAAGGCTTCCTCTGCCCAGATAAGTACTACAGGTCTATCATCATGCCCCATCTGCTTACTTACCCTCCCCACAAAGTGGGATTTCTCCTTGCTTTCCTGTTCACTTGCAGTACCTGCTTGGCCCTCCTTAATTTCCCCTCAGCTGCCCTAACTCAGAATCCAGGAAGTAATTGCATTGCTCATATGAGGAAGATGCTATTGCAGATACTTTATCCTATGAACACAAGTGCAGGTACCACCTCCCCTCATGTTCATTTTGGCTCTGATACCATAAAAATCTTGGCACAAGGCCTGGGACTTTTGATGGGGTAGATGTCAATATCTTTCTCAGAAGCTGACATGTGCACTGTTCTGTGGTTTATTGGTCATGAGCTGCTACAAAACTCAGTTGGTCTGCACTTTGAGCAAATAATTCCTTTTATTTGGCAGGCTTTAAAAAATACAGAAAGAAAAAGAGAGAGAGGGAAATAGAGGCTATCAGACTGTTCCCAAACAAGAATATCCAGAATGGTAACAAAAAAATGTTGCTGCTGTGTTATATAACCATTAGAATCGCTTACCATCAAAGGTCAAAAGCATTAACCACATGTTGGCAACATTTATAAATAGACTCTCTATGGAGCTTTACCTAAAGTGGAATGGATAAAACACTTTGACTCAGGAAGACCAATTAGAACCAGTAGGATCTTTTAATGTAATAGCTGCATTAGGCAAGATGCATGAATGTTGTACTCACAGACGTAGAAAACTAGACAGTTTCACTGCTTATGGAGTCTGAAATAGAATACAATTTAAACTTGACAAGTGGAAGGCCACAGGATGGCTGGCCCTGTTGTGGCTGTGTAAGAGAAGGAAAGCATGAAAAGATTTTCTTATTCCCAGTAGGGCCATGAAACAAGTACTGCACCTCTTGCCAACACTAACGTGTTCTCACTGTATTCTCAGGGATAAAATAAACCCCAAAGGGACTGGGAACCTGTGTAGAGACTGTGTCCATCAGTGGAGTCCAGACTGCATTCTCCCAGGAACTTAGGATGTAGGTATTTCTAACATACTATTTGTAATGTATATCATTACATACCGGGTAAAAGATGTTTGCCAAATATTCAAAAACTAGAAAATTCTAGATTTGTGTTTGGTTTGGGCATATTCATTTGTTCCACTTTGTCTCTATTTAGTCTGCATTAATTACGTGAGTATACACGATCTTTTCCACAAACACATAGGATGATCTTAGTTTGAACCGTCTGTCTAATGGGTAATGACCATGTGCTGAAGAGCAATAAGGATAAGGCCTCTTACAATTTCCAAAGATAACAGATAAAAAACAATTACTAGGACTAATTGCTTTTGAATCCAGATACTGTGAGTCTCTCTTGTTTGTCCAGACTGATTTGCTGTTGATGAGTAGAGCTGATACCTTTTTGTAGAAATCAGATGCTGTTACCTTCTTGTTCAGACCAGTCAGGATGTGAAGGGTTCTGTTCTGTGCTAGAAAAATGACCATCCTGTAGCTTACCTGGGTGCCAGGTGGAAGACAAACTCAGTTCTGTCTCTATAAAAGCATCACAACTTTGGTTGCAGTTTCCTCATTTTGTACATAGAAAGTAATATGACTTAATGTTCTTAAATATTCACATTCTTAGTACTACTTTGTAAGATTTTTGTCGAGAAATCCTTTGAGGAAGGAGCAGAGCTATTCCTGGTTCTGCATTCTCCCCACCAGTATTAAATGCTGAGATGATAGGAGAAAACTGCTTAAAGTCATGCCTAGAGGTGTTGAAGGGTTTTGTCACTGTGGAGAACAGGAAATACAATCTAAACACAAAAGTAAACTTGTAATTATTAAAATATATATATATGTATATATGGTTGAAGAACAATGATTCCTTTTTTTTTTGGGCTTTGGGAGAGGTTATAAGGTTTTTTTTCTTTCTTTTTTTTTTTTTTTCATTCTTCTCTGTTGCTGAAGAGAAGGCAAATTCCTGAGCAAGGCGTGGATGAGACCCTGTCAGTGTGGGAATGAAAATTTATTCCCTTGGTTCCTTTAATTTCAGTAAAGCAGGTCAATAAAAAGGATCAGAATTTAGGAGATGTAGGAGTGCAGACAGTGACTTTGTGCCAGCAGTTCATTTGCCTTAATTTGCTTAAACATTCCTGCTGAAGACAAGCAATTGCAAATAGAATTTAGAAATAATCTTAATCACTCCGGGAGCATAGTGATTATCTTTTGATTACCAGAGAGGAAGCACAGTGGGTTATCAGGTGCTATACCTTTCAAACTTATTCGTGAAGCAGGTGCTTTCTAGCCTATTTGTATACATGCCAGCATCTCCCCTTAGGAACTTCACTTTGATTTACTTATAACCAATAACCATCAGGTGTCTCGTGTCTTGTCTTTTTTTTTTTTTCCTTTTTTTTTTTTTTCCCCCCCTCCTATCCTTCCATGTGTCCTTCCACCACCACAAATGAAAGATATGAGTCCCCACAGCTGCACTCTGTAGATTGTCTTTTATGTTTCCCAGCTTCTAAGGTCTGTGTGGGACTGGAAGCTACCTATGGTTGTGCTGGACTGCATGTTTATCTCAGGTCTACCTGGTGTTGCTGCACTCTCTCAGTTTTACCTTTATTCTTTTGTATTCTCCTACTACTAGATAATCTTACCAATGAAACAAAAGCAAGAGTAAATGTTTGGACAAATGAAAGTCACAGCTCAATAAATACAGACTCCGTTAAGTAACGGTGTGATCTCTTCATCATTCTAATGAAATTTCAAGTACAGTACAGACTTCAGACATTAAGTGGTCTTGAGATCTTGCAAAAATATACCTGAAACTTCGCCTTAGGATAGTTTTATTGTTTTTTGTTTGCTTGCTTGTTTGCTATTGTTGTTCTAATACAGAATCATAGTCCAATTCATTTGCCAGTTTGGTTGATGCTATTCGTGCAATTCAGAACATTTTCTGGTTTTCATTATCCTCCTCTTCTAGTCACATCTCCCTTGTAGTTTCATTTAATTTCTCTCAACAACTTCCTGCCCTGATGTCTTAATCTATTTTTGAGTGTTATTAAAACTACCTCTGATTTACATAATTTTGCATATCTCATGTTTGAAGGACAAGTCCCCCATTCTCTTGCACTTCTCCCCTGTGAAGGTTCCTGAGTTACTGGAATGGTGCCATAGTCTTGTAGCTAAATCATGTTTAACACACACTCATTCATCTGTTTGATGCAATTATAAACTTAAAATAGGACAGAACTGATTACTCCTATTTATTTTTACAGCTATAGATTATAGAAAGACTTTATATAGAGAGAGTAGAGTACAGCCAAGAGCCAGTGCTAAGTATGTAAGCCATTTTAAGGACAACTAGTTCTGAGATTTTGTTTCAATTACTTTTTAGCCTATGTTTTCAAAACAGCTGATTATTTTGCTTGTCAGACTTGAGAAACTTATCAGAACTCTGCTTTTCCAGAAAATGTGAAGAACCTCTATTCTGAAAATGAGTCTTGTTGAAAATGTGTCTTAAGACAGATGTTTCAAAAATATTATGGTATTTGGATCGCTAGTCCCTTATAAAAAACACAGGCCCCACCACAACATTATGCCATTGCCTTTGTTCAAATTTCAGAAGTGATTCATTAAGAGATACCTGAGTACTTACATAGTGACAAAATATTCAACTTGTATTGGTATGCCCAAACTTATCTCCTAAATAATCAGGAGAATGAATTAAGGAGTGACATAATCTTCTAAATTATATCCATTATGATATAATATTGACAGAAGGAGCATGAAAATCTCATAAAGGCTCCCAATGTAAATTTGTTTTGAATTGAAAAAACACACACAGAAAAGAACATACTCAATTTCACTCATTTAAACAATGTCAGCATTTAATTAGAATATGAGGATAAAGTGATGGGATGTTATTGTCCAGATTTCCATGAAATTTTGCTAATCTAGGAGCAAGAACTTATAGCACTTGCTACATAAAATAAGGTACTAAATTTAAAATATGATCCTATGTGTATTAGTATAATTAAAATGCCAAAATTTAAAATGCAATTACCAAGTAATAGGAATGTCATGCATTTCTAATGCTAGAATTTCCTTAAAGCACATTAAGGACATGCAACACTCAGCAGATTCCTAACTACTACTTAATTACCCTTACCATTTATTGCTGCAGAGTATGGAGAAGAAACAGATTTTCCTAACCACAAGAAGCATTAAGATTTTCTTTTGTAGCTCTATTACAGAACATTTAAAAATCCTCTCCATACCTTTCTCAGTGAGTAACTAATAAAATCATCTGTAAATCTAAACTTTAAAACTGTAATTTGAATACTTTATTTAGTACCCTATTGTGTGTGTTTGTGTTGCCCTTGTACAAAGTTCAGTGGCGTAAGGATTTCAGAGTGTTCATTAAAAGTTCCTTTGTTTTTGTAGTCACCTGTTTCCTGTAAAGCCAAAGAAATGCTTGACTTGAATATATTTGTTATTTTGACAAGGTCTCTGTTATAATCAATTTTGCAGTTCTTAAGAAGACAGTTTGGGTTCAAGACACTCTACTCCCTTTCATCTAACTATTGCAGGGCTTTGAGTTTATTTAGAAGCTTACTCCTCTTCTCTTCTGTACATGTTTGTAAAGCTTTTGAAAGCAATTTATGTTTAAGAGGCTTGTGATTTATTTTTTTTTCTCACCTATTCCTCTAATGGTCTCTGACTACAGTGAAAACATGGAAATTTGATGCTTCACTTGTATAGCTCTTAAGACTAGCAATAGGTACCTTTCTGCAAACACAATTTAAGCTGTCTTTCTGGTACAAGATACTTTGCATTGTCAAATATTTATTTCACATGGACTGTCTGTCCCATATTGCTCTGAAGGTGGGGAGGAAAAAGAAAAAAAGGTTTCCAGAACAGCTGCACCTGCAAGCATCCCATGCGGTTCCTTCACTTTTGGTCCCCTTGGACAGGTTATAGACTATCTATAGATAGCGTACTTGAGTGTGCCTGGTACCAAACCAGGAGAGCTGGGACATAGGCGTCTCATATGCTGCAGGAGGAGTATCCTAGTTGAATCCAGGTGTAAGTTTTCAGTGTCCCCTGGTGCTGGTGGTTGAATCTCGTCTAGAGGGAAGCCTTTTAGCAATCATTGAAGACATAACTGTTGGACTCAACTTTGCTTATTCTCAGTCTGGAAGTCTTCATATCTGTGTTGTTTATAAGGGAAACATGGCCAATCTTGGTATGTTTAGAGAAGGCTTGTGTAGTCCTTATTACAGAAAGTCCTTATTACAGAAAGATTAAAGAATATAAAAAGAATAGCAGAAAAAAGGAAGAAGTAGGGAAACAAACAAACAAACAAAAAAAACTTTGTATAGGAGCAACACACCAGGAATACCAATACAAGAATATTGCTGAGGAGAAAATTATTTATTTATTTATTTATTTTTGAAGAATGGGATAACTATCTAAGGAAAAGGGCCTTACCATAAACCATAACTCCCTTGGAGTGCTGCTTAAATCATCTCTCTCTCTCTACTCTGTACCTTTTCCATTTGGAATACAGACAGGAGAGAGGAGGAGGCTGAGTTATTTCCTTCAGTACAAGCCCAGAGATTCTCTGAGTTTTTGGTCTCAGCCCTTGAAGATCTCCCTGTACTCTCAGGGTAGGCACAAGACATTATTTCTGGAAGACAGGAGGCTTATGTCTTGCTACGGGATTTTTTTCCTTTATTCCAAATCCTGTGGAGAAGATGTGTTCAAAAGCTTATGCAGGTCCAAAAGTAGTGACAGTATTAATGGCTCAGAGCCTGCAACAAGCATGCCATTTCAGTGCAGGCTCCCTGAACTGGTGCAGTGAATAAGAGTGGAAGAAAAAAATTCTCCAAAGAGCAGTCAGTCAGGAGTACATTTTATTTTCCTCTACATTCACTAGACTGATGAGCACAATTAACAGCTGCTTCACTGGAAAGAGTTTGCACTCTGTTATTTCCTTCATCTCAGACGTACTCATTCGATAATTATTTTTATATGCTGACTTTCACATCATCGACCATTATTCCCATCCTTGCACAGTAGTAACAAAGAAATTATAGTAAGCTTAAGCCATTTTTTTTTACTCTTTCCTTGCCAAATATTTACTTTTCTTACAAGTGCAGTAATTTTAACTGCCATGCTGAGTTGTATACTGTATCTTTCTTAGTACAAATTAGTATGTATGTATCTGATCAAATACATTAATCATGGAAGCCAGATGATACTTTTACTGCTGTTGAGAAAACAGCTACTGCATTGAATTAACTACTAGAAAAGCATATCTCTATTATTTCCAAGATTGCCCTCAATATACTTACTATCGGTACGGGATGGCTAAAGCACTGAAGTCAGAAATCTGTCAAACTGTTGGCTGACCTTGGACAACTTGGGTTGTTTCTTCTCCTTCTTCTTAACTGTGTGCCTGTCTCTGTAAAATATCAACTCTGTGGAGGAGAGTTTCTGTGCTTTTTGAGTGAGCTTTGCTTTGCCTGGAGTCTCCAGGTAACTTAAAATATTCCTCATTTAAAAACAGAGCTGTAGAGCAGTGTGACTTCCATCTGTTCACTTAGGTTAGTAATCAGAGTAATGAAAGTTTAAGCTATTCTGTCCATCATCCCAAAGCAACAGTTTCTGGAGAGTACAATGGGAGAGTGAGGTCTTGGAAGAATCAGAGAATGGTTAAGGCTGGAAAGGACCTCTGTAACTCATCTGGTCCAATCCCCATGCTTAAGCAGAGACACCTACACCTAGCAGGTTGCCCAGGACCTTGTTCAGGTAACTTTTGAAGATCTGCAACGAGAGGGACTTCACAACCTCTCTGGGCAACATGTTCCAGTGCTCTGTCACCTGCATAGAAAAGTGCTTCCCAATGTTCAAGATGAAACCTTTTGTGTTCTAGTTTGTGTCCTTTGCCTCTCATCCTGGCGCTTGGCACTGTTGAAAAGAGCCTGGCTTCATTGTCTTTGCACCCTTCCTTTAGGTATTTGTAAACACTGATAAGATCTTTCCTGAGCCTCCTCTTCTCCAGACTGCGTAGTCTCAAGATGCAACAGTCTTGCATCAGAAACACGAAAACATTGGTGATAGCATCCTTATCTGAAACCATGACCTCACAGCTCTGTGTCTGAAAGGGACTCGTGTCATCACTTTCTCCATTGGCTCCAACAAAATCCTAATCAGTGCCAGACAATGAGACATGAAGTCCTGATATCACTTTCCCCTAACATTTTTTTTTTTCCTATTTCCCCATGCTTTGTGCATTTCTTTCCTTCCATTTGCTTTTGTTCAAGAGCCGGGCTTTGGTAACTATGATTGTTTTGCAGTGCATCAGAGAGTCTGTCATTACAAAGGCAGCTCATGCAATGTTTTAAATAGCCTGACTTGTTGAGGTTTGTCACATCTCAGCTTGACAGGTAAAGACCTTGTGCTGGGGACTTGACACTCTCTCTTGCAAGTGAGAAACAGCCTCAGAAACAGAGGCTGCGTTTTTTTATCTCAATGGTTCTTTTTGTTTTCTGCCCTTTTGCAGCTTGTTTTGTCTTTGAGGAAGCAGGATCAAGCTACAACAGAAATAGCAGTAGCAACAATAATTCCAGCTCACTTCAAACATCTGTTTTTCTTTGCCATCAAAAGGCCCGTTATTTCCCTTGTTAGCACCCTCTGGTAGATTTGTGAATCAGCATGCTTTGTGTGTTAAAACTCTGGTGGCCAAAGAGGAAAGGAGTAACACAGGCAAAAAAGAAACTATTTAATTCTGTAACTTTCATCTGCTTTTCCTTCTTTTTTTTTTTTATGCCCTTGATACTAATGATACTTGATACTAATCAGTTGTGAAGGTTGTTATTCTATGTGATCAAAAAGGCTAAAGTCTTTGCTTTTAGAATCCCAGACCAATGAAAGAGTTTAATATTGTCCAACAACAAGATCACATAACAAGATCTTTGACTCTCTTGAGCCATTTCTGTAGCTGAACATAACAAAGCAGAGGTTAGATCTACGTTTCATTAAAAAAAAATAAATCTCCAACCCAGCATTAGATAAATGATAGAAAACAAGCATCAAAATGAAATTCCCATTATATATAGGGGTTGTTTTTTGCTACAGAACATAGTGCCCACCTTCCCTCAGCAGGATTGTCATAAAAATAATGTAAAAATAAAAAAAATATAGCTCTGTTGGGCTTTTGGAAATGAGTTTGGGAAAGAACAGGTAATTCAGGGGCCCATTACAATGATGCAGAACATTTAATAATTTTTAGACTCCATCTCCTTGCTTGAGTCTAGATGTATTAAAGCCTCTAAATGCATTTAAAAAAATGTTTTCAATAGAAATGTATTGAGATTAATATGTCTTCTGTTTTTCTGAGTGCATTGGAAAGAGAAAAAAAAGAGGAGACTGTGGGCCTTATAGCTACTGCAAGTTTTATAATGAACAAAGATGTTCATTCAAAGGGTGCTCTAATGCTTGTGAGCAAACCAGCATCAGCATATGTTTGCAAAAAGATAATGTGAATTGGCCTGGAAGTTCCATTTATTTTATGTTTGAAGAGTCCTGGCACAGTGAAGCCTACCTGGCTGAGGCCTTTAGGCATGACCTGTGCCCTTAGATGCAACAACTCTATCTGCCTTTGAGGTGCAGTTCCCTAGGGAATGGGCTGTTAACTGGTGACTGTCTTGCCAGGCTCTTTCCAAAAGTGAGAGGGGGCTTTTCTGTGAAAGCTGGAAGGTGTTGTTTTCTTATGAACCTTTCAGTCCATTCTTAAATCTGCTCTCCTAGAGGCACAACCAAAATGTCACTCATTGTTTTGGCTCTGGCCAGTAGTGGGTCCCTTTTGGAGCTGGCTGGAGCTGGCTCTGATCTGCTATGGGGCAGCTGCTGGGCTCTGCTCACAGAAGCCACCTGCACAGTCCCCCATGCTACCAAAATCTTACCACATAATCCCAATACAGCCTAATGCAGCGGTGCCGGTGTTAAAGCAATGGTGCCAGTGTTAGAACACTGGGAACGGTTTTACTACCCATAATTTGAAAGGCTATTTGGAAGCCAGAGGGGAATGCCAACAAAAGCAGTTGAAGGCTGGAGAAAAATTGTTTAGTATATTTAGTTTAAAGAAAAAAAAAAAAAGGGCAACTACTTAATGATACAGTACCTGAAAGCAATACAAGAACAAATGCTTGGAAGTGGGAGCTAGAGAACTTCCAGGTAGAAACATGCCATTGCAAGCAGTGTAACAGACGTCATCCATCCTAGTAAATGCATGATTATTTTTTTTTTTCAGGATCTGAATTCAAAGCAGCTTGGAATGGCAAAAACCCAGAAGGCATGAACATATAAGCTAGAAAACAACTTCACTGAAGATTGATATCATTAGGCATCATGCAGATCAAAACGTTGAACAGTGTGTTCACGGTCCAGAGGCACGATTACCCATTAGCATCAAGTCCATCAGCCTACAAATGTTTTTTTAGAGATTTTTAAAAGAAATACATAACTTCCAGATGGCAACCAGGCCTTCTAAATGGAGTTAACATACAAGCTTCAAGTTATAATGACAACCTTTCAGACATCACATCTGAACTTTGAACAGTGACTATCAGAATATTTGAAAGAACATAATTTTGAGTCTGAAGAAAAAAAAATCAATGTAGAGTTGGTTGTCCCTTTTATGCTGTGTATTCGGAAAGTATTATGACTATGGAGTGACATCTAGTGGATATGTTGCTAAATTCCAACATTTCAAAGGCATTGAAACCTTTTGAAATATATCAGAGTTGTGTTGGCAAAATAACCACAGAATTAAAATATTATAATGTAGCAATACATAGCTAACATCAAGGGAGGAAGAACCCAGCTCTTCAAGAAAACTGAAACTTTAGCAACCCTAAATGTGTCAGATTAAGGTTCTAACTCAAAATTAAGAGTGTATTACTTCACCTCTTTTTAGAGCCCTTGTTCTTGTGTAGAAGAAACACACTACCTGCTGCATGTTTTGGATCACCTACTGTACTGTCTTGTAATTTATATTTTATTCTATGTATGTATACCTTTTGCCGGCCTACTTACTGTGAATCACAATCTATCACATAGCTCTCATAAGCTGAAGAGGGACTTCTGATGTGTGGAACACCACAACTAAAAAAAAAAAAAAATAGATAGGACAACTTCATTTTTTGAAACTGAAAAAACAAAATTCCAACTGAAGCCCTTATATTCTAAGGCCATGAATCATCAAGTACCTTACCATTTGCTTGACTTTACTGCTTATTAAGCAAGGAATTTCATCCTTGTTGTGGTTTAACCCGGCCGGCAGCTAAACACCACACAGCCATTCGCTCACCCTCCCCCCTCCCTCTCTGGGATGGGGGAGAGAAACGGGAAAGTGAAGCCTGTGAGTTGAGATAAAGACAGTTTATTAAGACAGGAATATAATAATAACAATAATAATAATAATAATGATAATAGTATTAATAATAATGTGTAAGAAACAAGTGATGCGCAATGCAATTGCTCACCACCCGCTGACCGATGCCCAGCCTATCCCCGAGCAGCCGGCCCCCCACCCCAGCTAGCCACCCCTATATATTGTTTAGCATGATGTCAGATGGTATGGAATACCCCTTTGGCCAGTTTGGGTCAGCTGTCCTGGGTCTGTCCCCTCCCAGCTCCTGCTGCACCCCCAGCCTGCTCGCTGGCAGGACAGAGCGAGAAGCCAAAAAGTCCTTGGCCTGGTGTAAACACTGCTCTGCAACAATTAAAACATCAGCATGTTATCAGCGCTCTTCTCATCCTAATCCAAAACATAGCACCCTACCAGCTACTAGGAGGAAAATTAACTCTGTCCTAACTGAAACCAGGACAATCCTCAATGGGATTTTCACCTTTCCCTCAGACTCCTGACAGGCTCCATAGCAATCCCCAATCACCTTTGAAACTCCCACTTTTTAATTTTATTTTACCTAAGTTTTTATATGTAAATTCAATATTCTATGTATCATACGTAATTTAAATAAGTCTCTGGGTATGACGAAACACTATTCCATTGGTAAACTAAATTCAGAAGTTGCTAACATGGGTTTCCATGGCAAGTGGTAGAGTGTAGTATGTTTTGATTACTCCTGGATTCTTATAAAGAAAAATATGTAGTAAGAATCTTGAGATAAAATATTTCATCTATTGCATAGGTAAGATGAATGAGAAATAGAGCGATAGTAAATAATAGATTGAATGTAGAGGATAGGGTGTAGTGCAGCCAGTGATTTTATACTGATTTTTTACTTGACCATTTCTTTGTAATAAATTAGATTTTAGAGATGGATGCTGCTTTCATGTATCTGTCATTTTGAGGTTTGGCACATCTATAACTTCATATGTACCCATGGGCTGATCTTTTTTTTTTTTTTCTTTTTCTTTTCTTTTTTTTTTTTTCCCCTTCCTCTTCCCCTCCTCACGTCCAGTAAAATGCTAGTTGCAGAAACTGAAGATATTCCAAGATATGTCCCTAGTGCAGGCGCTGCTCCACATTCTGCATCCTCCCATCTTTATCTGCAATCTCATGCTCTCTTGGGGAAGTCGTAAATGGGAAGCTGGAGCTGGAGCAGTCACTGCTCCTGCTCAAACTGGAGCCAGAATGGCTCAGTTTTGTGGCAGGTGGTTTGCAAAGCTGCAGCCATCTGGTAGCAAAATTTCAAATAAATGTTCACAAGCCACTGCACATTCCTACCAATGAGCATGTCGTAGCACAGCAGTGCTTCATCCATAATGGTCTATTAAGACTGGGAAATCAATACCAGATATCCGTAAGAGGTGGAGGAGCAGGCTGCAATAAAGAATTTAGAACTTGCTTAGATTTTAAAACTAGCACCCACACTCCCTTCCCCAAACTGGAAAATAGTGATGGCCTATCTTTAAAGGGGTTTTTATTAGATTTATTTATTTTTTATTTATTTTTTTTTTTCCCTCCATACTTGCATTGACAAGCTTTAAGGAGGATTTGTGACACAAAGGTGATCTGCTTTCCTGTTGGGAGATAAGCTAGTGACATAGTCTTGTCTTATTTAAGTTACGTACCAAAATCACATTCCAGTGCTTCCACCTCCTAAAATTTTAACACCTGTTTTGTGATGCCTTTTGTTTATATTCAACCTGCTTCTTGTAAAGATAACATTTTTTTTCATTTTCTTTAAGTGGAAATTTGTGGCCATTTCAGTGGAAAAAAACTTGAAAAAAATGTGAGCCTCCTGATGGTCCTAAATGAGGACAATAAGCAGGGCCCTTGTTTCTAATCCAGCCTGGGGAGAGACAGGCAGACAGCATATGTGAATCCTGAGTTTCGAGGTGCTTTGCCTGACACCGCTGAAGAACAGCTGAGACACAAGGCTGCAGCAGAAGCCTCAGAAAGCCACGTAAAAAAAAAAAAAAAAAAAAAAAAAAGTGTTATTGTGCTGCTAGTGCTGGACAGCAGAGGGCTTTAAGGGAGAGGATTTGCAAAGAGCTGAGCTCTCACACTGTGCTTGCTGCTTTTGCAGCTGAAATCATCTTGAAATCTTTTAGTGACAAAATAAGCTTGGGAGAATTAATTTACCCCTTTGACTCAGCTGCATAATATGAACCTCTCAGATTACTTAGCATCACGTGCACTTTCTCTCTTTTTTCATCCCAGCCCTCAACTCTGATCTGAAAGCTGGCACATATTTGACACAGATATTTCTGTGCTTGTGTTTGGAGCATGCTGAGCCCTTTGGGGTGGTAGCAAGTGATGCTGTGCCTCACAGAGCTGGAGTGCACCTGCAAGGGTGGCTCAGCCATTACCTACAGTACTGTCAGATCACAGGTTTCAAATCAGTGCTGCTGCTCTCAGCTGTAAGCAGGGCTGCACACAGACAGGGTGGCCTCTGTGTGAACAGTAGGAGTTTCCTGGGGAATAATAAAATATGCCAATAAAAATGCTATTGCCATGAGCCAGGGCGGTGTAGGGTACTAACAGCTTCATTTAAGCCTCATAACCTGAGAACGTGGAACTTGATATAAGATAAAAAGTGCAGCTGAAATGCAAGGTACACTTGTTTAGGGCTTGGAATGATGTTTGTATGTTTCAGGGACTGGAGCTTGCTCACATCTGGAGAGCTGGGAGTGTGTGGCACTGTTTAGACCTACTGTTAGTCCGAAGATCTCTCTTTCTGGTTCTGGTCAAGTATATGCTACCAGATTAACAACATTCAGTTCCCAGGAACAGCTCAAGGAAAAAGATGGAACTCCAAACCTGAGTAAGCCTTGTTGGAAAGCTGGTATTCTGTGCTGCTGTTGCTGTTTTAATAACCAGTCTGGAAAATAGCTGTAATTTTTAAAAGTCTCTGTTTATCAGATTGGACTGGCCTGGACCTTAAGGTTTTTCACTATTGGATTTGTGCACTTTTCCTCCTGCCACATGCAAGTACAGGCATGCTGTTTTCCTCAGAATGGAAAGGCAAGAGAAGTTTCATTTCATGGCGATTGTATAGAAAGGTTTTTTGTTGTTGTTGTTTGTTTTGTTTTTATAACACTTTTCTGAAAGTGAGGTGGTTAAATTTGTAGATACTTGAAGTCTAAAAGGTTTGGGCATTTGTATTTATTTATTTGTTTTAGGGATCAATATCTCATCTAATTCAAATACTATTAGACTCACACCTGCCAAAAAAGTTTCTACTCCAAATCTATTTTTCCTCTGCATGCATATAAAGAATTTCTACTTTCATCTATTTAGGTATTGATGATTCAGAGAAAAATTAAAGAATGGATTTTTATTTTTTTTTAATTGCTGCTGAGCCTTCAATACCTGTGGTTTTAAGTGTCTCATATTGTACACATTAGTTGGATATTCATTCACAGAGTGTAAATTTGTGAAAGTAAAAGCCTCTCAATATCAAAAGTATCTGTTTTTGGAAGTGGAATAACCAATAACTTAGTGGTTGTTTTTCTGTTTGTTTGTCTTTTAAGTATAGTTTGGAAAACAAAAGCAGGTGAGCTATAAAATCATTTCTCCAATTCCTTTTGTTGTGCTAGATCATGCTATCTTTAAAGCCAAATATACATCAAGATTTTGGTTATCCATTGTTGATTTCAGTAAATCTACCTTTTGCTGAAAATGTCCTGTTAAATGTAATTTTACTGAAGCTCTGAAGTACTGTGGCACATGATTTGTTTCGTAGATATCCAGCCACACACAGACAAAAAGACATATTAAGAAAAATGTTTCACAGCAAAAAATGCAGGAGGGGTAGATGATGCAGTGCTAGGATTGTGTCCTAGTGGCACTTTGTTTATTATCATCATCTTGACCCACATCTGTGATTCCAACAAGTCATCCGTTGCTTGTCTAAGAGGAAGGGGCCACTACTGAAAAGTAGAAAATACGACTAATCTGCTGTTCAGGGGAGCACAGAAGGTCAAATTCTTCCTTCATTTCATCCTCAGTTGCTGGGGGCGAAGTCTGATCTTGTACAGGGTGGAGAGTATGTGCAGAACTTTGATACCAAAAGTCAAGTGAAAGCCACGCTATTCACCAGCACAAGGGAATATTTAAAAACATATATAATTCTCCTTGTGAAGGTCAGAAATATTTTTTCTTAGTAGTTATTAAAGGGTATCTTCTAGGACATATATAAATATGTTTTATGGTACGTTTTATCTTTCAGCTGTAGCCAGAGTGAAATCTTTCCCTTTAGCTATGTTTTACAGCAATATAATGATCATTTTTATTTAGTGAAAGTAAGAGTGAAACAAGACAGGCCTATGAAACCTGAAAATGAGACAGAGCTAAAAGTTAACAATGCTTATTTTATGTTGTGCAGGGAACTTACTGGTAAGTTTCTTTCTTTCATTTCAGCATACTTCATAAGGCCAACATTAAAAAAAAAAGCCATTTTTTGTTTGTTTGTCTCTGCTCTCTCTCAGTATTATGCTAGAACTACAAATCAAGTAGGCTCAGACTCTCAACATTCATGGTTATTAATATAAATAGTTTGGAAGCCTTTAAAAATGTGTATCATAAAGACAGGAAAAGTAAGAGGATTTCCAGCTGAGCTAAGCCCAAGTGTCACAATCCCAAGCAGAACAGTGTTGTTCACGTGAGTTATCCCAGTGACTTCAGCAGGATTTATTCACATGTGCAAATCTGCTCACAGAAAAAACATTTGCACATCTGGAGCCATAGTTATGTCTTCCCTACAGGGACGAAATAGAATAAGGTTGGTAACCTTAGCTGCGGCTGTACAGTGTGCCAAAAGCAAAAATGTGTTATTTGCAGACTGATCAATGATAATAAATCATAACAAGAAAATCAATTGTTTCTTGGAATCAGGATTAAGAATAACTAGAATTACTTGCAAAAATGCCACAAGCAGGGAAGAAATGCCAACATCATAAGCAGATGAACAAATTAACATCAAGCACTATAATGTCCTCATTTTTTGATGGGCAGCAAATAAAAATACAAAAACAACACAAGAACATGTTTTACTGTCTCAAGTCTCTCCAACTTTTAAATTAAGTTCATAATTTAAATTAGACGTGTTACTCTATACTAGCTGGTGTTAAAATCAAATACTGTTTTCTGCTCATACCAGTGTATTATCCAATTCCATTTGTGGCTTCACCAGGAATCATTAGTTTGCCTTTGGCATACCCTTTGGGAATTTTACACAAAAAAACTATTTGAAACGTGTACCTTTCCCTATAAAGTTCAACCATGAAACCAGTGTTTTGAAAGCACAGCCTGCTAGAATTGCTTTTAAGCATAGTGTCCTGAAACTTTGCAAGCTGTCAAGGTCAAATTACAGAGTTATTATCAATGGATATGAGATTAGACTAGACGTTATTTTGTGGATGGGGTATACTTGTACATCTAAATTTTATCAGTATACAGTGTTCTGGTGTCCATTCTTACTATCTGTGTCTCTGTTTTCATCAGCTTATTGCCAAATGGTTCATTATCCCACCTGGTTTGTCCACTTAACATCCTAGAAAGGATTAAAAAACATATAAGCATATATAAATAGATAGCTAATGTATAGATGGTTCTAAGAATACCTAACACTATGACTTATGGGCATAGAAAACCAATTTTCACTGTTTAAACTGTCTTCATGTATACTTATCTTTAAAAACCATGTGACTCACTGGCAAATCACATAAGTGTATTTAGCTATTTAAAAAATACATGTCCATAACGTTGTCTAAGATTAATCTGCTGCAATATAAGATGATCATGTGAAAAATCTCTAGGCAATCTCTGGTTACTAGCATAGCTTCCTCCCCTGTATGTTGCTAATTTTCAGGATGACCAGCTGTTGTGGTTTAACCCGGCTGGCAGCTAAACACCACACAGCCGTTCGCTCACCCTCCCCCCTCCCTCTCTGGGATGGGGGAGAGAAACGGGAAAGTGAAGCCGGTGAGTTGAGATAAAGACAGTTTATTAAGACAGGAAAATAATAATAACAATAATAATAATAGTGATAATGATAATAGTATTAATAATAATAATGTGTAAGAAACAAGTGATGCACAATGCAATTGCTCACCACCCGCTGACCGATGCCCAGCCTATCCCCGAGCAGCCGGCCCCCCCACCCCGGCCAGCCACCCCTATATATTGTTTAGCATGACGTCAGATGGTATGGAATACCCCTTTGGCCAGTTTGGGTCAGCTGTCCTGGGTCTGTCCCCTCCCAGCTCCTGCTGCACCCCCAGCCTGCTCGCTGGCAGGACAGAGCGAGAAGCCGAAAAGTCCTTGGCCTGGTGTAAACACTGCTCTGCAACAATTAAAACATCAGCATGTTATCAGCGCTCTTCTCATCCTAATCCAAAACATAGCACCCTACCAGCTACTATGAGGGAAAATTAACTCTGTCCTAACTGGAACCAGGACACCAGCATTTTAAAAAATAAAATCAAAGAAGCATACTGCTTGTTTATGTTTCCCTTGCCTTCTCTTGTCTTCCCTTCCCCTTTTTTGTTTCTTTTTCCTTTTCTATTTTATTATTATTGTTGTTGTTATTATCATTGTTATTGTTATTATTATTATTGCTTTTACCACAGCAAAAGACAAACCTAGTTGTGGGGTCTTTTTTTGCCTCTTCTAGTAATGATCAGCATGGAGTCTCAGAGAATGTTTACTTTGAGATCTTACACTGTAATTGGTGTTTGTTGAGCTATTGGCAAAGACACTATTTATCTTCTTCATTTATTATTCAGTGAAGTTAAACAGGTTTTAGCAATGTCAAGCAAAGAGGTTTGTCTGGGGTTAGAAAAAGAGAGCAAGGCATATTGAGGGCAAGAGAGCCCGTCTTAGCAAACCCACACTTAACCACAAGCACTCTCTTAGTCCAGAGAAAACAGTTTTCTATTTCATTTTATTCTTCTTTGTTCAGGTTCTTGTAATGTCTTTATCAGAGTTGTTTCTAGAGTGCAGTAAGTTGTTATTCATCTATTGCTGTGATTTTTTTCCTTTCATTTCCCCTGTGGAAAAACAAACAAATGAACAAAACCAGTATTCATTCAAGTGCCTTATTTTTGAAAGCACTTGATTTTATTTTGCATTTGTTTTAAAACACATATATATATGATTGTGTATTTATGTGAGAGAAGACAAGGTCAAAGAAAATTGTGGCTTGCATAAGAAGCACTAGATGGTGCTGTGAAGAAAATTATCTGAGCTAGCTCTCAGCAGTCTAACCTGAGTGCTGAGATCCATATAGCCACATTCATAAGCTGCTCTATAGAATAGATAGACATTGCTGTTTAGGATTGCACTGTTTTCCTTCCTTTAGGATTGAGAAGTGGTGAGAACCATCATCCAGGAGATGTCAGGTCCCTCAGTCAAACATCAGAAAACGTAGACGTCATGCATGACCTTTACCTCAGAGTCACAGATAGCCACCAAGGCAAGTGCTCAGATGAAAACCAGGAGGTAGGATTGGATTTGAAAATCTATGGAAAACTACTGCAGAGAGTGGAGCAAAGGTCTGTTGCAGCTGAAGAGATTCACAGCTCTATTTTGAACTAATTAAGGTGTCAAGGTTTTCCTAGCCTGATATAGATGCTATGAAAGTGGTACCTGCAATTGTTCCTGAAAGAGAGCTTCACATCAGGAGGAAAAGTACTCCTCCACCCATTATTTACCTGCATTCTTGACAGACCTCGTTATCTGATCGGATGTGATGAAGAACTTGCTAGCATCCAGGCTTTGTCTCCTTTTGGGATCTTTCATTTTTTTCCAGCTCTCAGCATGGAGCATAAGCAGGGGAAAGGTCTGGAAATGCAACAGCAGTTTGTCCTACCATATAGACTGATCTGCTTCTACAGGCAGTGGTGCTGAGTGTATGCTTTTCAGACTGGAGCGGTGTGGCGAAGTGCTGTAACTTACAGCTTTGAGCCATCTATCCTGAAAATAGTCCGTTCCAGTGCTTGCTATGAGATGTCCATACATCCTATTCAGACACTCAGATTTGCAACCAGTTGAGTTCTGAACTGACGTCAATAAAATAGTTCTTCCCCAGGACAAATGTTGCATTAGCTTATCACCCAAGAGACAAGGCCAGCCTCACAAAAGATCTGTGCAAAACCCTTCTGCACCATATTAGACAATTCCACTGGCATCATTGGCTCCATTATCACTATCAGTTCATTCAGAGCTAGCTCCTTCTCCTGCAGTTCTCCCTAGATGCCTGGGACTACCGTTTGAGCCTGAATCTATGAAAAATGGACTCATGCCATTTTATTTTATGTTACTGTTACTCTTAAACTTCAGAAGGCATAATTTATTTGGCCATCTTTATGGTTTTCCCACTTATTCTTAAAACAGTTCTAAACACAGAAGATATACAGACAGACACTTAAATGTCTGGTGAGTGTTTTTTAAGTTAAAATTATAGTATTTGAATACTTCACATGCAATGATCTCTTTGTAAAGTTTTCATAATGTCAGAGAAGTTTATAGAGTAAATTAGTTTGACTTCACTCAGAGTGCTAACATTTATAAATCTACAGTGCTGCCTTTCTGAATATATTTACTGCTGCAGAGAGGAAGGGGGGATCAAAGGGCTCTAACACTTATTTCTGCCATCATTTCTCATCTTCAGCACAGTTTGAGTTTTGTATACATAGCAGTTTCCTGCTCCAGAGATGTCAGAAATTATCTGGAGCCTGTTTATAGGACATTAGGATAGGAATTGGACAAACCTGCAAAAGTCTAGGTGCTGCATATATTAAATATTAATGGCCCACATAAGTCACGAATTCAGATTCACTTCCAGATTTATTGTATGCTGTATTTTGCAGTGTGGGTGTGGGAATAAAACTAGAATCTGTCTTTTCTGAGTGTTTTTTTCCCCCACATATTATTTTAGACTTGACAGTAATAAAAGGAGAGAAATAAACAGTGCAATATTAGTGATCAAAGGCATCAAAACACATGAGGAAAACGTCTAATTGTAAAAGATCACCAAAGTAACAGCAATAGATATTTCTGGTTTGGCATGGGCTCGATGTGTTGAAATACTAAATTCCCATAGCTCAGGAGGAGTATGGAGTTCTTAGTGTATCACAGTCTTGAAATGCCAAACTCCCCAACAACCTGCTCTTTTTCCCCTCAGCAAGAAAAGAACCTATTTTTGAATTTGTCAGCAGCATTACCTACTCTAGCTCTAGGATACTGTTATTTGAAAAGCTCTACTAAAATGAGTCATATGTTCTCAGGAGATTTTCATGGTTTTGAAAAAAAAAATGATGTCCCCTAGAAATTCAACATCCACACACACACACACACAATAAATAAATAAATAGAACAATTTCCTTTCAAAACGCTGTATTGCTAGGCTACATCACCATTTTTCTTGGTGTGGAGTCCATACTTTTTGAATATATTGGGATGGTTGGACCACAAAGACCACATCCTGCTCTTTTTGTCTAACAGTTTACCATGTGATTGAATAAATCAGGACCAAAGTAAGATATCAGAGATGCTGTATTTTTGGGTGAGAGGGGGGTGGAGTGGGGAATTTGCTCCCCCATTATGCTTTCTTTTGTACCATATTAACTATATATGTTGTTATATGATGATGAAACAAATGTGATAGATTCCATGAATTGAGACTTGCAGGGTTCCGGTTTGATGTTTTTGCTCTGTAGCACAGAGCAAAAATCTATATGCTTGTTTGTTCTTGGAGCCCAGCATATCTGAATCACAGCATAGCTTTTGAAAGATGTCTGGTCTTAGTCTTAATGTAAATACTTAGTGTTTGAACAAAAAGGATAAGACCGCTAGTACATTTTTTACTGAATGTTAACTAATAATACTAGAAATCTAATTATGGAATTAACCTACAGACAGATCTCAAGTTGCACCAGGGGAGGTTTAGATTAGATACAAGGAAGAATTTTTTCACAGAGAGGGTGGCCAAGCATTGGAATAGGCTGTCCAGGAAAGTGGTGGAGTCCCCATTCCCTGAGGTATTCAATAGATATGTGGACATGGCGCTAAGGGGCATGGTTTAGTGATGGGACTCAGTAGGTCAGGTTAATAGTTAGACTTGATGATCTTGAAGATCTTTTCCAACCCAGATGATTCTATGATGATATGATCTTTCTAGCTTTTATTTATTTATTTTGGTAAAGACTCCTAGTGCTGGGACTGTATTAAGACCAGTACTAAAAAACAAGCTTTTCATTTTCTTTTTGAAGACTTGAGAAAACAGCTTTCACCTCAAGAGTGACAGGAAGTTTTAGACAGCTGCTTTTGCAATGGACGTCATCCTATTTCTACCTTACACAACCTTGCCACTATTGCATCTCTCAGGTTCTATCAAATTGTCTGATTGGCCATAAATACAGAACTTATTCAGAAAGTATGTTCAGAGGCTGTGGATTCTTATGGGAATCAGAACTACTCCATTATCTACCATGCAGACTTTGTTGTTCCTCTCAAAGTCAGAAAAAAGGAGTTCTAAAGTAATTTTAAGTGTCTTCTTTTACAAGAGCTGGAATAATTAACTGGAATAGAAATGATGTAATCATTTACCCACTTATCAGCTAAAATTTTACTACTACAGGTAAGTGTTAAATAAACACTTTATGCTTTCTTCTGATCTTCTAACCTTATAGTTCTGAACTGTTTGTTTCATGCCATCAGAAAAAAAGAAAACTTAGAAAACAACAAACAGTGAATACTTATGAAAACCAGTCATGTTTCAGGAAGTCACCACGCATATATTTGAGGAAGTGGGAATTTCATTTTCGAACACAGCTCCCTAGGCAGTTTCCTGCACAATCTGGCTTTATCAGAGAGTAAAAAGTGATTCTAGGGTCTGTCTCAAACAACTGCTCCATTTCTTTAGTCATAGAAGTACCCAAAGTCAGCAAAACCATGGGATTTACAAGCATCCTACCACCTTTCATGGTGCTGTAGATGCTAGTATAGGAAGCTGAAGTGGGCTTGTTAATACCCATAAAATTGGAAACAAATGGCTTTGTTAAAAAAATTTGCAACATGTGAGGGAATAAGCTGATATACTTTTAAAACTATAGCACAGTGGGATTTTGTTCCTTCCTCTTTTTAATTATCATTTTTATTGTCTGAGTTAAATTTTAACAAGTAATTTAGTAGAACATTGGTATTTTATTCATTACTGTATTATGATCCTATCACTAGTGTTACATTTATTATTGTTGTTATTAAAATTATTATTGTTATATTCCTTTATCTTCATGACCACACAATGCAGCTTCTGGAAAATACATGAATGCAGGCACTGCACCACCAGCAAAATTTATACATGGAAGTGTGACTAATTTCTAAACATATTAATCTCTGCACCATGCTACTCATTTGTTTTTCTACTTTATGTTGTAATTTTATTTCTGCACACTAGTAATTTACAATTGGTTTCTACTTACGTCATTAAACTTATCCTGAATTATGCAGTTGGTGTCTGAGCTCACCTGCTTTCTCACTTTACTGTTTCACTGACTCTTCTTACTGCATTAATCTATTTCTGAGGAGGGAGTGTAAAATATTTACTTGTAAACTGACTTGGAATCTTCTCTAATGTAATCAATGAAAGAAGGAAAAAAACTGTTCATGCCACATAAGAACATTTACAAGAGTATTGCTGTAGATGGACAGCAATACAGAAGACGGACGGAAACCACTAAAATGCAAGACTTAATAGCATCAGAATTGGAATTTAGTTTTGAAAAAATGTTTTTCAGTCTCCTGGTATCAGAAAATAGTTACCAAGCAACAACATAGATATTGGTAATGCAGGCAGAGCTATTCAAATAAAAAATATTCAAACCATTATCATTATCAGGGGAGTTAAGTTATTGCTGGATTCATAACATTTGGTATCCAGACATTTTCACATTCTACACCATGAGGAAAAATCTGTTTTTCCTGAAGAAGGTGTCCTTATGTTACTTCTTTTATTTAGATTAAGCTTGCAGGTATAAGCTGACTTCTGCTGTAGTTCCACCTGTATTTTGCCAGGCTAATATAGTGGAGGATGCCAACAACTGAAGAACAGATAGATGGTGAGTACATACACACTTTGTGTCAGAAGAAGCAAAGGAATAGCTTTTTCCTGAGAACACTTTTACCATGATTGGCATGGGATTTCAGTAAGAGCCTTTGTGTTGAATTGTCCAGTTACTTCCCAGGAAAATAGCAAATAAGTGGATTAGATACAGAATTATCTTCTTGTTACCCAGAATCAGTCTGCATTCTGGAAGAAGCAAAGTAGACAGAAAAATTGCTAAGAGTGTGTCTTGCAAGCTGGCTGCAGTGTGGATGAGAGTTGTGATGCAGAGCCAGGGATTACTTTTCCCTTGCTGTGTGGCTTTGACTAGACGCTACTGACACGTTGTTGTAGACTGGGTCAAATTGTTGGAAAAATCATTGGCTTAAGGAAGTTCTAGAACTCCTGAAAGAAGATGCCATTTCTGAACCTCAGAAAATAACTCTTTTCTCTGTTTGACACACATTTGCCATCAACTGGAACCCAGCTGGTCAGAACAATGGACTTCCATTTCAATACCATACTGAGTGAGAGTGTGTAGGGGACGTGCAAGCACATGCTGTGATGATAGCTCTCATACAACCCAAGTGTGTCAGGTAGCATGATCCTGGTAAGTCCAGCCTAAGAAATGTCCATGGGAGATTCTTCTTGAAAGAGAAAAGCTGAATGCAATGGGATGAGTGTATGTTTTTGAATTCCTCATAAAGTGGTAAAAAGGGAAGCCTTGCACGTTCTTGTAAGGAGCGCAGTTAGCTACGAATTGTCTGACGTCCTCATCAAGTTCTCCTGGCTTAAACAGGCAGTAAGGTCCTGCAAGTTTTGCTTGACTGCTTGGGCCAAATGGGGAAATGGTCTTAAAATCTGCAATAGAAGGAAGATGAAGTGACAGGAATTCAGGGAAGATCTATAAAAGACTGGCCACTGTTTGAAAGGTCTGATTTATAGCAATAATGCCCAATCTTCTCAACCTGTGTGTCGAGCATGTTGCTCTAAAGAGGTCATGAGTTCAGAGAAGGTTCTCTCATGCTCTTCTTTTTGCTGCATGAAGCAGCACAAAGAGCACGTTTACTTGTGGAGTTGGAAGCATCCCATTTCTAGCTGGTGTCTGACCCTATAAAAGTCATTATCTGGTGCAAGTTAAAACAGCCTTTGCTTGGGATGAATCAGCAAGTCGTAAATAGTTGTTAGTTCTCAGCTTCTGTGGCCAGTTCTGGGGTAGGCACCCATGAAAGGCTGGGGGAGATTGGAGAGGAGTTTTTGTCTGCTGCATACAGTCTCCCTATTCAAGCACAGCAAATGAAGCAGACAGGGCTGCTCTATTAATTTCTGTAGCACAAAAGCAAAAACCAGCAGCAGCTAGCAGGAAGGGGATATTTGCTTTCTAACTCCTCTCACCTGTGTGGGTGAAGGAAGCTGGCAAAGCCAGATATCTCTCTGTTCCCCTTTTAAATTTGGGATGAAGAAGATGCTTCCTTTATAACATGTGACTCTGAGAACATCTTTTCAAAGGATAGCAACACCTTTCTTTCTCAGTGCAAATGCCTGTAAGGGCCACAGTTTAGATCTTCAAGGGCCACACTCTGTGGGCAATTAAAAGGTTCTGATAAACATGAAGGTGATCTTTTATCACAGCCATCTCTCTTCACAAGCTGTGGTAAGTGTATCCTTCTTAGTGTATGATAAACATGCTAAGCTGTCGATTACAATTTTTAAAGGCAAACCCTGTGACAAAAAGCCACACTGCTGATCTAATCTTCTAAAGATGCTGCATGCTGTATGTGCCTGAACTTCTGCCTGTGCCTATCTTCTTATAGTGTAGAGATAGAAAATTATTTGTTACAGTATTTGTAGCCAATTTAATTTAAGAAGAAAAATCAGTGAGTAGGAGGAGAGGGTGGAGGGGGGGGCAGGACCTGCTCCATTTACAGCTCTTAAAAATAGCATGTGAAGCCAGAAACTCATACAAAACTGAACTAGCCATCATCCACACGCAATGCATTTCCAAACAGAGGATATCTACAGTACTTCCCAATTATGTTCAGTTCACTGCAGCAGGTGACCCCAATTTCTTTGAAAAATCTTTATAACAGTTCTTTTCAGAAAACCTGCATGGGGTGCTGAGAATAAAAGTCAAGGCCATAGAGTTTCACTTATTTGGGCTTCCTTCAAATAAAAGTGTGTGTATTACATGACCAGGGAGAGAGTTGGAGGACAAAGATGTGACACCTGCAAGCTGGCATTAAAAGTCGGTGGCAAGACAAGTTGAAGATTATCAAAATGAAATTTCGAGACGTCTGTAGCGTTCACCACCCGGAAAGCCTACACTATGCCTTTATTTCTTTCTCTGATTGCTTCCATACACCCTGTGGCTGATGTGTGTTGGCCCAGCTCCTGGTAGGGCTCATGCTGCCCCGGGAGACCCAGCAGCAGTGAGGTAGCCCTGGGTGGCTACTGCATGTGAGGGCACATCCTGGTCCCTGGGCTGGCACTGCAGCTCTGGTGCAGCAGGGAGGCCTGCAGTTGCCCCAGTGGCAATGGCCATATGGCTCTTCTCATGAATGGTTTGGTTCCTGCCTGGCAAGTCCATACTTGGTGCGTAATCTGGTAGGAGTGTGCCTCCAATGAAGCTTTGTGGCATGGTCCTTGATGTGGGTGGAGCTGTAATGGCGAGGGAGGGTGGGTAGTCTTGTGGGGATGTCCGTGTTTGGCTGAGCACATTTTTAGCCGTACATCTAAGGCTGTGCTCACTGTAGCTTCATGGATGTTTTCAGAGCAACACTGTATACATCATGACTGGTTTTAGTTAATATTTATCTTAGTTGCGTTGGCTTGAAAAGTAAAACAAATGGTGCAAAGTAACATGAAGGATGCAAATAAAATTTGCTGATGACACCGTGAGGAGGCACCAGCATAAAGAGGATCGGGCTATCATGGAGGGGAGAACTGCATGACCTCAGGGGAAAGAGTAATAGAAACGGAATTAAATTTTATAGCACAGAGCATAAATGGTCTTAGGCTTGGGGACTGTTATCGCTTTTTTGCTTTATACTGGGAGCTCATTAGCTAGGGATGAGTGACGCTGAGAAGGATCTGGGTGTATTGGCCATGGGACAACTGAGAGCCACCAGTGCTGTGAAAAGGCAATGGCAATCCAAAAATGTCTCTGACAGGGTATTTTCAGTAGAGATGAGGGAGAGTTCATGCCATTTTACAAGGTACTGCTGAGACCTCATCTGCAATACTCTCTCCAATTTTAATCAGCCAGATCTTAGAAAGATGAATTAAAATGGGAGCCGTTTGCAATGGAAGGTTAGGAGGCATCTGAAAATGGAGAAAAAGCTGAAAATCACCGTGCTGGAGGAAAGCATCAAACTGATTTGGAATTCATCTTATTCGTTACTGCAGCTCTTTTTTTTTTTTTTTTTTTTTTTTGGTATGTATTGCTTTAGCACTGGACATTTAGATGCTAGATAAACAAAATACAATTTGTTTTACAATGGAGAATGTCTCCTCTATCAATTTGCAATAAAAAATGTGTGTAGCTTTGTGCTAAAATGGCCAATTTAAATTGGATTCAAAAATTATAGTTCAGCCATCAGCTTGAAGTTTGTTGCAACATGGGCCTGAATATCTAAAATCATTTCCAGTGGTCCATAAATCACTTTATGGAATTTGGAAGTGTACAAAGGAATGGCTCCCAAGCCAGCACAAGTTAATGAAAATGAAAAAATATATAGTAATAAGAAAGAAAGAAGTAAGGAAGGAAAGAAGGAACGGAAAGGGAAGGAATGGAAATGAGAGAGGAGAATTAGGAAAATTTCTGTATTTTCATAGCAGTCTTAATTAATACTATTCTTATATAACCATGATTGTACTTCATCATCCTTGTTATGACACTACACACTTTCTGGCTAATTTATCCTGTTTTTGCTGCTTTCCACACAGATGCCATCTGCACAGCATGGCAGGCTCGTACTGTGTGACCTGAAGCTGGAACAGGACATCTTGGTCATAAACTGAAAAGAAGCAGGAGCCAAAACTTCACAGCTGTTTTCTCTTTCACTCTTAGTCCTGGGTCTCTCTGGAGGCTGTCACTCTCTGGGGCTAAGTGGTGGCAAGGTGGGGGGAGGCAGCAGTTCCCAAATCACTCCATGGCTGCCCTGTGGTCAGTGTGGAACCTGGGTCACTCAAGACAGTGACATCCATCCTTGTCCTGATGGCTCTCGGCTCCTACAGAGATTGTCTGGAGACGTGTCAGTGGGTGATTGCAGCTTCAGCTCCATTCCATCCGGGGGTCTGGAGGACCTTGAAGAGTTGCTGTTGACTGAGTGTTATTTTCTGAAATTTCTGTCCATTTTCCATGGTTGGGTTGAGGAGGGACAGACTCTGAGAATGATTTCACTGGTTTTCTTCTCCCCAGCTTTTCAAAGGAACAGTGGATTTTATTTTTTTGCATAGAGATCCTATTCCTAATTCTGAAAACTGCTGCATTTCCTCATTTTGGGGATTGAGCTGTGTGTTTACTATAAGAAATGCGATAGATGTTAAATTCAAGAAAACTTTTATGTTTTCTTGGAAGCTGCTTGACTTCCCCGGCTTTGTCTTCTCTGTCAAGCCACAAGCCTTGAACATCAGTGACTGATCTTGTGAGATGCCTCACAGTTACCTGTTTTTTTTCACTTACTGCCAATATACTTTGGTTTGGGAAATAAAATATTGTTTAAAGGAATTCCAGGGAATTTTGATGGAAAGGTTAGATGAGTGAAAGTTCTGAAATACTGTTTTATTAGAAGCAGGCTACTGACCACGTGAATTACTCTGTGTCCTGCTCTCCTCTGCTCTTTTTCCTGAGGGTCCTCACAGCCTCTCTCTTCTCACATAACCTGAAGTGCGTCTGGTGCTTGACTAAAATGTGAGTATTCTGGTTGCGTGACAGGTGCAAGTGTGAGCATGTATAAGGAGCAGCTGTATACATTACAGTGTATAACTTAAGCATCCTTTCCTGTCTTGTCACCTGTCCAAATGCTCATCCAAAATTCTGGATATGTTTGAACTACCTGCATTTTCAACAGCTAATAGCTATGTCCTGTTCTGTAATGGAGGATGGGTGGGGATGGCCACACAATACCTCCATACCTCCCATACCTCCATACAGGTTGCAAGCCATGTATCAGTCAAAAGTTTGGACTCCACTGGCAAAAGTCAACAGTATTGTAGCTAGTTTGAAACAGAAGAAAAACTCCAGGCATTAGCTAGCTGATTCAAGGAGATATTTGCACTGAGCATCAGTATGCAGAAGTCTAGGAACCACCTGCTGCAACATTTTGTAAAATATGTTTTGAGACTAAAATGCCAAATGGTATACAGATGCTAATCAGCTAAAACCATCAATATCTGTTTTCTGAGCATGGATCAGAGAACAGTATCTTGGATACAGCACAAACAAACAGACAATATTATTGTAAAGTAGAGAAACTATCAGGTCATACTTTAATTCTTTTCAGTTGTCCAGGGAGTTTATTTAATCTCCACCGCAAAGGGAGGATTCACAGATATATCTAGCTGAGGCAGAAGGGATGTTGTAAAGGCGTATTTAATGACATGTTGTTAAGATTTTATCATGCCTGCATGTGAGCTTGGAATTATGGAACGTGCAACAATTCTTTTGCCACAGCAAAGATATTTTTTTTAACATAGCTTGTGATCTGTAATACACAATCTTTACTGCAGATAGCATCCTGAAGATTACAGGTTTTATGTATTTCTTGGTCAATTTGAACTCCTATTTTATAGCCTGTGAAAATACCTGTATGCACTTTTTTATGTCAGCCAAGGATGTTTATAATGTGCAGGAGTATTTTTTTGTGTGTGTGTGCATGTGTGTCCCATTGCTTCAGGAGCATCAGGGACCTTTCTAAAAGGGTGCTAGTCTCAAGCATCCCTGTATTACCCAGTCTCAGATCATCTCCTGAAACATGCCTTCTCTCTATGGAAGTGTCAAGAGCTGGTTAGGGTTTAGAATGGTTTCATTGTCTCCTCCAGCTTTGTGAGGTTCAGACATCCTGGAACTGAGCTGTGAGATTTTGCAAAGTTCAGCCTCAAACTGCAAAACTTGGCTATTGGTATAAAGAAAAGTGAAGGCTCTTCTGGGGGATAGCATCAACTACTCAAAAAGCAATTAGTTTTTATTATCGAGTTTTGTAAAATGTCCTTCAAAAATGCCACTAGTTCCTCTGCAGAAAAAAAAAAAATGCTCTCAGTATTGAAAATGGAACCCTGTTTTGTGTAGATCTGTTGTTCTGCACACAAATAGGATTGTCTGGTGCAATTTAAAAATTACTTGGAAGTAGGATTTTTTGTTTGTTTTTGTTATTTGTTATCCTGCTCCATAACTGAAGCTCATGGGCATTGCTGCACTAAAACTAAGCTAATAACAAGTGTAAAAACATCCTTGAAAAACCTGCTTCTGCAGCGTTGTATGTTGGCTCAACTATTTCTGCTTCCTTAAATTACTTTCAGTCCTGCCATGATGCTAAGTAGAGGTTGTTGTTTTTCTTATTAGCTATGAGCTGTTTCAAATTCTTCTGTTATATCAGGCATAGTTTTACCATCTCCTTCACAGTGAAAACAGTGATAATTTGGTAGTAACAAAAAAGTACCAGGGTCACAAATAGTGTATCAATCATGCAGGTTACCAGTAATTGATTTAGCTATGAGCTGTGAGTGAAACCTGATGTTCAAACACTTGTTATTGATCTGCTGTGGTTTCCCTTCTGATTAAATGTCAATCATATCCTACTAAAGCTGGACAAATCCAATGTGTCTTTGTTGTACTGCCTATTGCTCCTCATACGATATGTTGTCATCACTGTTCAGATTGAGATGTTCATTGCTGCACACATGTTCTCCTGACCCACTTCTGTCTTGCAAAAACACCCCTCTGCTAATGACAAACCAAAATAAAACCCACTAATGGTATAGGTGCATTGCACAACATTTTTCTTTTGGATAAGCTAAGAAATGTAGATGTATAGTTTCCTCTGAATGAATGAGGTCTTTCAGGTCTTGATCTTTCCAGCACCAATCTGCCTGAGAAACTTTCTCTGTGTAAAAAAAAAAACTTGTCCAGTCTGAGGGGACAGCTCATGTTTATAGGAGTGAGGCCTTGGAGTGCATGGGTAACTTTCAGCGACAGTGATTGTAGTTATTTATCTGAATCCTTCAGGCAACTGTGGACAAAAGGAAAACATCACTACATTGAAAAAAATGTTATTGAATTTGTCTCTGATTAAAGTGACAGCCAATGCAATATGAAACATTAAACGTCACATAGAACCCGAACAGTTACTTAAAACTCAAATAGGCTTAATTTATCCATGAAGTAATATCATTAATATCAATTGATGTACACCACAGCTGACTTTGTAAAGGTAATATTTTTCACAGTGAAGAAGGATTCTTTCAGACTTTAAAAGACAAATTGGAGTTTTGAGGTTTTTATAGAGAATTTGGAGGAACAAGGAAAACAGGGTTAATATTATAGCATGGTTAATTATTTTGGTACTGCTAAGTGATATATTTTGAGTGAATCTCTTGTTTTCTTAGGGATTTTCCCTCAGAAATCCACAATTTCAGACACTCACACACACACACAAAAATAAAGGGGATAGAATTTTAAAGCGTGGTCTTTCAGGTGTCAGTCTGGTTCTGGCTGCTCACTTCACCACCATCCAAATTATGGCAGGTGTAGCAAAAATCATCATTATGTAGGTTATAAGTTAGCATTTTTTATTTCAAAAATTCTGATGGACAGACTTTGCTAGGTATTTGTTTTTTGAGCATGTCTGTTTGCATGTTTGTTTAGGCCTTTAACATAGCATTAAAATTAGGACGGGCAAGCTGCTGTCACTACTTCTCTCCCACATCAGTACAAATCCATTGCAAACATTTGCTAACTGTATTAATGTCTTCCTCAAGGTAGCTAGGCCATTCACACACTTTCATCAAGTCAAATTAATCTCAACACTTATTAACCCAATAGCACAGTTACCACTGTTAATGGAACTTAAACCTGCAGATAACTAGTCAATATTTCAACTACTAAACCTAGATGAAAGAAACAAGTTAACACATCTTATATGCTGTTGCCAAAATAATCACAGTTTATTTTAGATTAAAATAAAAGATAAAAGGAAAAAAGAAAAAAAATCAGTCTATAATTACAATGTATACATGCACATTATCAAGTTATTGTCTCAGGCACAAATTAGTTTTCTTACATCTTTGAAAAGCCTCCAATCTCAAGAATTAGTATTCTAACCAGGTGAAAATTGCAGACAGCACTCTTTCAGGGAAGTCAAAACCAACAAAAGCCAAGTGTATTTGAGGAGTACTTTCTGAGTACCAGAACAAGCAGCATTAGAGCTGGGCGGGACAAAGTTGTCTCTGGTTCTGCATTTGTTAAACTCTCTACTGGGTAGAAAAAAAATAATACTACAGCTGACAGCGCTATCACGCTGGCTTGTTTCTCAAATCCTTGTGCTCGGGGGAAAAGGAAAGCACACAGAATATAGTTGACAGTTTTGTTACGTAATACTGCAAATGCTGTTCCTAGCTTTTGTGTAATCACTTTTGCCTTTAAACGTATGATTTAGCTATAAATTATCACCCTAGTCACTAGCACTCCCTTCATAAACTCACTGAAAAGCAAATTAACCTTTTCTCTCCAGAATGAACTCTCCTATTAATACAAAAATCAATTCAATCCTGTTTATTTCAGTTACCCCAGCCTGTCTGCACTTCCCAAGCTCAATAGTGACTGTCTAGTTAGTCACTTGAACAGAATTGATTTTAAGAACTAATTAAAAAAATCCTAATCATATAGTAAGTGATGGTCTGGAAAGCTTTTCATTACTTCATCTGTGGTTTCTAATTGCAAAACAGAATGTCTAATTATTGCCCTGATTCTTCCTTCCTGACCTTGGACCAGGTCCACAAGTGGTGAACACTGGTGCAGTTTAATAGAAGCCCCTGCTCCTACACATTTCTTAAGTGTCTGCAGATCTAGCCCTTAATGTTACTGGGGATATCTTTAAGGTCAGTTTTCCAATTCACGCCTTTATCAGAATCAAACTTACCGTTTCAGGTCATAAATATTATTTAGCACCTGTTCTCGAGGGGCATGCATGAAATCATACTCTTAGTAACACATGGGCCTTTTATCACTGAGGGAAAAATTCTTCCGAAGAACAGAAGTCCACTAAGATCAAAGGAACAAAGTCTGTATGCATTAGAGAAATAGCAGTAATAGAATCTAAGTGTTATAAGGCTATGGGCATACAAGGTAATGGGAAAGGTTATGTAGGATTTTTCTTTGTTCTCACTTTCCTGCAGGCATAGCGGATGTGAAGGAGTATTTTTCTTCTGCTTGCCGGGCCTTGTATCCCTATTCAAAGAATTTAATCACCCTACTTTGTGTTATCACATCATCTCTCTCACCAACAGGCAAATATGGTTTATGGAAAGCCATTTCTTCCTTCTGTGCTCTCAACTCTTTTTCTAGACTACATGATACAGCTTTAGTTCTCCTCCCCCCGCCACAATCAATGAATCCCCCTTTTGTGAGGAAAACTGCGGAGCAAGAGGCAGCTACATGCAGTCTCACTGAGGAACAGGCCTTACAAAATTAAAACACGTGGACTTCTGATAGTAGCAAAATAATTAAATCTGCAGTAAAACACTAACTCATGTGGTACCTTAGAAAAATGTCAAATTTCATGTTGGCACAGAATCAATTCTGTCCCCAGGTTCTCAGGAGTGTTGTTTTAGACTCTTTGATGACTCAAAAGAGATTGAAGGTATATGTTTTTAGGACACTTTCAGACACATATAAAAGAGAAAGAAGAAAGCTGAGAGCTCGTGGCAAAGGCTGAAGCTTCCTGCAGTAAGACATAGTGAGGAGAGCTCAGCTGGAGAACTTCTGCCTACCTGCAGATTGAGGGACAGGATCCAAATCTACATCCGAAACCACAGCTTCAACCCTGGAATACCCCCACTGGTTAGTGTCCTAATTCTGGAGTTCCCCAAACACCACGTGCAACCTTCTCACATCTCTGGAGGTTTATGAAGGACTGCTTCATTCCTCAATGGCTCACAGCAATGCTCACATCAGTTGGGACACAGAAGAAAAAACCAACCAACCAACCAAACAAACAAACAAACAAAAAAAAAAACAAAAGAAACCACCCAAACAGCACTTGCAAGATGTCTGATCCATAGGGCTTTTGGAAGACATACAGAGGACACAAAGGAGATGGTTATTTTCTTTTGAAATATGGCCAAAGGTGAAGGAGGACACACTTTTCACACATTACCCTTGTTGTCTGGGCAGTCTCCCAATAGAGAGGAAAACAAGTGTTGCTCCCAGGACTGTTTCAATGTTTTATACATTTTACAATAAGCAGATAATCTCAAAAGTGAGGGACCTTCTCTTTGTTTTTTAGCCCAGTGCATCTTCTACAGCACACTTACTTTCTCTGTGACCTAGCAGATATTTAACTCATTCTTGCAAATGGAAACATGAGATCTCTCCCTGTTCCCCAAGAAGAACTGCCACATTGCAAACTGCAGAACTGCAAAATCTTGCATGCTGCACATGGAGAATTGTGAGAGCTCTCCCAGTTCCCAGAGAGGAATTTTCCACCACAATGTACAGGTGTGCTTCCATGGGCTGCCAGCACAAACTTCTGCTGCCAAGGACATGCAGCATTTGTAAGGAGAATCAAGTACATGTGCATATCTGGATCAATATACTTTGTTGTTGGGAAAAGGAGAGGGAGATTTTGTGTGACACTGAAAGTTAGCAATGAGGCAGGGCAAGGAAAGATATAAGGAAGCATGTTCCCCTCATCTCTAATAAATGTGCTGAGTTTCAGGCACAAATGCTACTAAAAATGTCCCTTTTATTATAGTTGTCTCCTGAAAAAAACATCCCATCAATTTACTGCTTTAAAAGAAATCATTACCTTTTTGCCAGTGTGTACATTTATGAAGGGAACACATAATTCTTTCCAGAAGTATAATTTTAGTATCTGTGAATATATTGCGGGCCTCTTTATCTTCTTGTTCTACCACTTGTCATGTGCCCCAGGCCAATGTTGCTCTAACAGCCATATAGAGTAGTACAAGCTTAGCACAAGCTTGGAGGTAGTTTTATGTCTGTTCACTTACTAAGTATATACTGTTTTTCTAAGAGTGTTGTACTGACATCCCTAGATGAAGCAGTTAATATGGGTCAAAATGAGTCCTTCAGAGATGGGCCAAACTCTACCCACCATTCCCATGACCTGCTGGGTTAAGCTGCAGTGTTTATCTCCTTGTTTAAATTCTATAGTGTTGTGAGGTTCTTTTCAGTGTTTTCAAATATTAGAGTTAGCTTTGCTAAAATCAACTCTCTATGAATCTCCTTTTAAAAGCACTTCATTTCTAACTACATTACACTGATTCAGAACTATGTTACTAAGGAATGCCTGCACATCACCTCTGCTCTCTTGAATAGAAAGACCTCCTTCAAGCTTTCAAAGTACTTAGTGGCCCTGTGTAGGGTAGTAAAGACGGTGAAATGGAATACATTATGAAATGTCACACAAAGTCCAAATTGGATGAACAATTAGTGAACTAATAATAAAGTTGCAGCACTGTTTCTTCAGAAACCTTTAATTTTGACATCAATAGGCATCAGTGTGAAATAGCTTTATAGCTTTGGTTGGTCTTATGATAGCAATGCTTAGAAAACAAAATAAAGGCATCTATGGCACTATTAATGGAACAATTAAAACTGCAGATGAAAATGCACAGAAGTCAGGATAAGAAATGTAACATTAGCTAATTTACTTTGTATTATTATGCTGTCTACTGTGAGAGACTGTTGAAATCTAGATCTAGTTACACTAGTGAATGATTGCTAGGCATGTTAATCTTCCTCAGCTTCCTCTGTTGTCTTTGATGAGGCAGAAACCTTATTTTGCCACTCCAGTTTGCCCTCTCTCACTAGAGAAAAGTTAACCTTTGTGGATTAACCCTTCTGCTTTCCCATGTATTATTTTACTGGGTAGGTTAATGTTATTACAACTAATCGTCACTATTTCAGTTCTTGATATTTGGACATGGAAATCAAAAAACTTTATTTTGCACTAACATGAGCTCTTGTATATAACTTCTTAACTTCCATTTGTGTGTGTGTGCTTGCTTGTGGTTTTTCTTTTCTTCTTTTTTTTTTTTTCTTTTTATTTTTTAGGAAAAAAGAAAGAGGGCATTTTCTGACTTTAATGGCAATTCAGCTTTATTGGCCTCAGCACAGCATCCATCAATAAAATTAAGCATGTGCTTAATTGTTTTTAGGAATATAGATGGATTTAAGCACATGCTTAAATGCCTTGCTCACTTGAGGCCCTAATGGACCATGCAAACTTAAAAGTTTACATCTCATTGAGATAAATGGAGTGGATAATCATAAATTTATCAGGACAGAAGCTGCTGCTCACAGTTCATATAGACAGCACCTTGTATTATTATCCCCCCTCACTGGCTGTGTTGTCTACATCTTGCTGAAGTAAAATAGCAGCAACAGAATAATACCTGGTATTTCTCACTCTGATCTGTTCAGCAGTTTCAATTTTCCTAATTCTTATTATTTGCACTTATATAACTACTTCCTTCCAAGGAATTAAATAGCATGATGCACAGCTTATGCATTTATCATAGAGAAAATGAATGATTTTCAATGAAAATTTATAATTTACAAAATTAACAGAAATTAGGTCTAAGAAAAAAACAAACAAACGAACAAAAAAAGTAAACAGAAGAGTTACTTAGAGCCAACAAATCTACCAAATACTTCATGCCTGTCTTTCCTAGATATGAATTTAAGACTTTTTTTTTTTTTAATGTTTCAAGGAGACAACAACTGTCTTTCAGAAGACTTGCCTGTGCTAAGGGAATTTGCAAAAATGTCATATTTTTGGTAACACCAGTAGAGCCCGATATTCCTACTGTAGACTGTGTTCTTGGTAATGCTGTCTTTTCTGGCACTATTCCTCTGTGATCTTACCTGATGGTTAAGTGGCATAAATCTCCATTTCCATTTCCATTTATGGTTTGCAACTCTCTCTGTGCTTTTGCTGTGTACTAATGGTAACAACAAATGGAAAATTAGCAGAAAGCTCCCACTTCGAATGCTAAAGTGGACATTGCATTGATCTAGGTGGCACTATTTTGCCTCTTCTTTCCCCTCATCACTGCTACATTTTCTGTGTGACACAGCGATAGACTTGTAGCACAGAGCCACTTCTGCAGAAGGGACCATTCCAGATGTTCTGCCCCAGCTGTTATACAGTGCAGCAGCTCTTCTGCACCTCCTTAGATGATGCATGAAGATTCAGGAAAAAATTGTATTCCTGCGTTGGAAATGCCGTGGCAAGAAGATTGAAGATAAGAATTCATAAGGGTCTTAAAACCCCCTTATCTTATCCCTATTTATTCTTATTTATATAGTATTTTTTATTTTATTTTATTTTATTTTTAGTTTATTTTATTTTATTCTATTTTTAGTTTAGTTTATTTTTTACCTGTACAAAATGGTTTCAACAGTTAGTGCTGAACACTGTTCAGCAAGCTGCTAACTAGCCACTGAAACAAATCATTCCATGAGCAGCAGCCCAAAGAAAACAAGTGAGATTCAAAATTGCACCTTGGTTGTCTATTGGATTTTCATGTATCCAATAGTGCTTGAACTTATGACTCCCTCAGTAAGAAATCATCATTTTCTGAGATGTCATACCCCTGTGTTGAATTAGATAAAATGTAAGGAATGGTGCAAAAAGCTTTTTGGAAGGATGAGGAATGAGGCAAAAATAAAATATTCATAGAGATACCATGATCTCAAAAGCCATTCATTAGGAAATACAGCTATAACATTTCATTAAATCTAGTGGTGAATGTGTGGTGGGTAATCCAGTAATAAGGTTTGGACATGTGATGTTTTTTAAAATAAAACATACGTAACAGTAAAAACAGTGGTTACCTTTGCTTACACAAGGTTCTGCACCTATGAGCTTTTTCTTTTTCTCTGTGTATTACAGCTTCTAGGTTTACTTTGATCCATGTTAGATGACAGAATTCAAAATGTTAGAGGCTAAATGAACATGAAACACTGCCTGGACAGGTGAGAGCCAAAAAAAATTAATAACTTGCCCTGTATGAGGAATTTCATTAACCTACACATGTGATGTTACATAAGTATTTTGTTATCACCATATTATAAAATTTTACTGTAGATCACAAAAGAAAGCAAGGTACTTAACTACAAAATTGTTTAAGCTGCTGAAATTCATGTTTTACAGTAAAAGCCTAAAGAAGATAAATCTGTTTTATGTCTCTAAGAAAGGTGAAAAGATATTATATAAGAATCTGCTGTGATTGTGTTGATCTGTAATGTGATGTTGCCACTGCTGGTAACAGGCCATAAGCTTTGCAGTGAGCTTGCAAGATGTCAGGACTTGCTCCATCTGAACTTTTCTTGACCTGCCTGCAGCTTTGTTTTAGTTGGGTTACTTGTGCCAGCAATTTCTCTTACTGATTAGGACTTCATGGCTGGCTTGCTTTGCTTTTGTTTCTCTCTGTGTGGTACCACCCTGGTTTTATGACTTTAGGAGAGCTATGTAGTGCACAAAACCACAGGCCTTGGTAGGATAACAGTGGCCTGGATAAGGGGAGACACAGGCATGGGTTGATAAGATATAGGGCACAGGCTTGGCACTGGAGACCCCATAGTTTTAAACAACTCACCAGTGATGAGTTAAAGAAATGCAGACCTAGAGATGGAGAAGAGGGTTTTAGGATTGCAAGGCAAAAAAAGAAATAGTGTTTTACATAAGTAAATCCACCTTACGCAGTGAATTTAGCTATAATGTGGAAGTACAGAGCACTCAAAAAAAAAAAGATGTAAAAGCATGTTAACAGACATATGAAAGTGACCCCAAGTGAATCCTAAAGAGACGGAAAAGGCAATCATCAACATGAACATTATATTCCTTCCAGCAAATGACTTCAGATGCTGACAACTCACCACTGACAATAACACCAGGATGAAATCCCTGCCCTCAGGATTAAGAGAAGTAGCAAAAGGGTGAGGTTAACATAAGGAAAAGGAGTTGAAAGTAAGTTTTTGTGTAAGAAAATGTAGCTGTATTACTATTATTATTACTGAAGCATTTTCTGTATAGATGTCTTCTTTCTCTTTCTGTAATAATTATATCTGGATTAATAATGATCCTTGGATTAGACTGTTAGGATTTCAATTATGCTAACGATAAATTTTTGGCTTTTATATATGTCATGTTTCCTCTTTGCCCATAAACAAGATTTTGAACTACCTAAGGAAGAAATTTTGAAAGCATGCAGCTCTTTTATACTAGCAGAAAACAGCATAATAAGATCCTGTGGTCAGAAATTTATGCGAATGAAACAATTAAATGATATTTGTTATATGCTGCCAGCAATAATAAACACATATAAAAATAAAAAGCAGACTGTGCAAAACAGGAAAATGGTCTTAATGGGGGAATGTTAATCAGGAATTCAGCATTTCACTGTAGGAGTTTGTTTTGGCTTTGTCTTTTTGCCAATGGCAAGCTTTAGGCAAGAGGGAAATAATGTACTATATCTCATGGAAATAGTCTGCCCTCCTTTACTTCTGCATTTGCCAGGGCGTTGTTGCTACACTGGCTGGTAGCACTGTTAGGCTCCCTGTTTATGCTCCCACAAGCTCTTCAAAAGAAGCAGCACTTGTTTGGGCTCATGGAGGTTTTCCATTAGGAGAGTGGAGGGGGGAGATCATCTACATTCTTCTTCACTCTCACTTGTGCTCAGAAAAAAATGGCTCTGTGCAATGCTCATTGAAAGACCTTGGCTTTTCAGGGGCTGCAAAAGCTGTACATAAAATGAATTTTTACTGCCAAAATGGATCTTATTATTTGGAGTGTTTTAGGCTACAAAGCAGCAAGTAACTGTTCTTTGGAGAGCTACAGCAAGGCTTTATAAGAACATGGGATGGAAGCAAAGAGGTTGCATTAATTTATGCTTTCATAATATCGAGACTGTAAGGAAATATATTTTAAATAAGAATTGACATAGGAGACCTCCATGATAACAGCTTATATTGAAGGAAATCATTCTTATACAATGTATTTCTTAAGGCTCATAAAAGATAGCAATAACAAACAACATTATGCAGTATCTGGGAAATTCTATTTACTTAAAATGCTTTCTGCTTTTATTATTATCCAGGCTCATTCCTTCAGTGGAAGTTCTGATTGCAGCTTGAGCAATGTGTATGATCTCATTACAACACGGCTGTATTAGAAAATCTGATACTGATAGTTCCAACAATGGCACCTTTCTCTTATTATCTGTCACTTGGTTGCAACAAGAGCTGTGCAAATTTCCTGCCATCAAATTCTGGCAGGTGGCTGGAAACTAATCTAATATATTGTACATATCCCACAGACAACCTATTACATTGAGGGAAAAAAAAAAAAAAAGCATTTTCAATATCCTGACATTGGCCAGTTTGGAGCACAGGCTACAGTACAGGCAATGTTTGGTAATGTATAGGTTTGTGCTTTGCTGACGAGTGTGCATAAGGGCCATCATGTAGGCCATAATGAGGATACACATCAACATGAATCTTTGACCATTATACTCTCAGGTAGGTCGCAGAAAGCTTTCAGCTTTGATGATTTCTAACAACTATTTCCTTCCCCTTATCTCTCCATCACTTTTCTACTCGATGTTCACATCCAAGGCCAGCTAGATTTTGCCTTTGCAAAGTTATGTAGTGTCACTTAGCTCCATGGGACCACAAATATCTAAGCTATATACTCCCAGATTTTGGTGTTGTGGACAGAGAAGAAAGGAGGACGGGCTACCTCTTCTTTGTCCTTGTGCAGCTGTCCTCTGGTGTTTCATCTTCATTCCTTAGCTATCCTGTATTTTTATAGGATTTAACAGTACTGACAGATACAACAGGTGGTGTAGGGATATCTGCTCACAATCCCTGCACCAGAACAGACATAGAATAGAAAGAAAATCCTACCTGTCCACACCAAGTTAATGGTTTTGCAGCTTTTTAAATAAAGACTTATTAGGGAAAAGTATCCCAAAATCTCACACACAGTGAAACAAGATAACTCTCTAAGTAGGGACTCTCAGAAGCTACAAAGTGAAGAATAAAATATTAAATGCTGGAAAACCAATATATGTCTTGAGAAGAACAGGCCCTTTTCTCCAGTCTTTCATATTTAGCAACTTTCAGTATTTCTGTGCTTGAGAGAGTGTCTTCTCCCCTGATTTATCTTTGGTGTCCTTAAGAAGGTCACTTTCTTTCTATTGTTTTTGAAACATGGCATAGGTCTGCCCTCTTCTGCAGGTATCCTCTTGCTCCCTTCAGAAGTCCTTTAGTCCCCACTCCTTCAGGCTTTTCCCTGCCTTTGCCTTCTCCCACCACTTGCCCCGCCCTGCCTTCTAGGTGGATCAGTAATCTGGCTTGCTTGCATGTTCTTAGAGAAGATGGGGTTTCTCCACCTCCCTTCATGCTAGAGTGTTCCCCTTCAAACCAGAGTAGTCACCAGGATCAGCTTTTCTCTCTGCTGCCCTTCTTCACAGCATTCCCGGAATGACATATCATCACATAAATACAGTGTACCGTTATGTAAGTGCCTTCTCAGGAGCTACAATTAGCTACAATTAGCCTGCCTGGGGTGTCTGAAATCTGTTTCTTGCAAGCTGAAGAGAGTTCCCCTGCTCCTTTCTTTTTCTGATTCCATAACATTTTGTTTTTGTTGTTTCTGGGTTGTTGATAAGTCTTGGTAAAAGCATTGTGCTGGCCATTTTGGTAACATTTTCTGCCAACTTGCTAGACAGACTTGCTGAAATAGAAAATTTCCATGTTGAGAATGTTAACATTTTTTTTCTGAAAGAACAAAGGTGTTAGAACAAAGTTGTTAAAGAAAAGCTGATGCCTTCTTTTTGTTTATGAATACAAATCTTGATGAAAACCTGCAACTAGTTAGTTGCTAAGTACATTTCACATTATGAATTAATAAAACCATGAATTTTGTACAAGACATTTTCTGGAAGATCTTTCATGTTGCTGATTGCCAGCTTTCTTAGCGGAATGAATCCTTCTGCCTGGGGTTGTTTCAGACTTCACAGCTGACATCTCAAAGTAGCCTATTTATTTGGGGAGTAAAACAGATTTAATGAACCTTGGGAGACACATGATTTTTCAGAAGTGACCATAATGGTAATGGTTCATAGGTAATAACAGGCTATTTACCTGTGCCTGAATTGCTCCAAATTTATTTCCTTCAGACAATTTCCTAACCTCGTCTAGAGTAACAATATGATAGAACTATAGGTCCACAAGCAATTTGTTAATTAAAATTAATGTTGCATAGTGAGTTGTTGCATTAAGCACATAGGTCTTTTCAAAGAAAGCCTGATCAGCTAACCAAACAATTCTTTGGACCTGACCAACTAAAAGATGAAGGATTCTTTTTTCAGCTGCCCACAATCTTCCTAGTAGTTCTATAGACCCATAATTGGTGTATCCTTAGGATTATCCATTCTCCTCTGTAAAGTGTAAAGCCTGTTTCTATTGACATCTAAGTTATTAGACTGATGTGCTTACCAAAAGGAGCAAGAAATTCCTTTACATTCTTATATGAACTAATTTAATTTACATATGATCTGGCCAAGTGTGATGGATTAGATGGATGGGTGATTACTGGAGACAGAGTCAACACTGGAGCTTTTCCTGAATGCCAAATAATTCCTATCCAGAATTTTCTGTACTGCAGGAGCGAAGAGAAAATGCAGAGGAGCTTGCTCTTGCTTCTGCAAGAAATTTTATCTGATACACAGCATGGCAGCAATTGTAGAGTTAAAATGTGTACATATGTAAAAAATACACATATAAGTAATCAAGAAAATATCTGGGAAACAAAATTCTGTCAAGGCAGCTAGACATCCGCGGTAGGTTTTATGTGAAATTTAGATACTTAAATCCATGAACACAACTCACAAAACCTTTGCTTAACCTTCCTGGCATCTCAAAGGCTAAGGATTCTTGGAATTTCACCAGAAAGTTACTCGGTGCAGATTGCCTCACACCTGATCTGTTCTGAAGTGACAGAAGCAGCATCTCTATCCTGACATCCACTTCTCTACAAGGAGGAGCCAAGGCTTCTGCTTCTTGCTTCTAAAACTGTTTTGTGATTTCCTATAATGCCCATGAATTCAACATGCTGTCCTAGCTGGTCTGCGAGACTGAGTTCCATTTTCTGTCCTTCCACTTCTTCCTCAAAGACGTATGTCTTTGTAAGACAGTAATTGTCCTTTCTCAGAGGTTAGATTTGGGCATCTAAATCTGTGAGACTGCTTGGGTGCTAAGATTCTTTGAGAATCTAAGAGTAACAGGAGCCCAGTGTCACTGGCTTTCCTTGGGCAGGCAAGATTTGGGCTGGGAGATCATTCAAGTATAACAATTGCTGTCAGAAGCCTTAGATTTAATTATGCAACAGAGCTTGGATTTTCTTTACTTTATTTACTTATTCTTTTAATGTATAGAATAAATGGCAAAATTCAGAATATAGCATACAGAGGCAAACTTGCATTTCAAAATAAACTGCAGGATATACAGGACAGAATATAAATTTAAAATAATTTTAAGAGAGAATTTTGGCATTTGTGTAAACAGTAATAGAGAAAAGAGCTGAAGTGATAATTTCTAATGAAACAAATTATCTGGATACCTTTTTTTCACATGCATCCCACATCTTTGACAGGATATGTACTGCACCTTCCGTAAGTGGAGAGTTTTGAGATGTGCATTTCCTGTGTAACAACATATCAGTTTCAGGCTGTGAAAAGAAAAAATTGCTTTCAAATATCATGGGTTCAAAAGTGCAGCTGAAATTTTGAAGTATTAGTTTCACATTCTACCTAAGAAAAACTGTGAAAAGAGAAGCAGAGAGAAGACTGAGGATAAAATTCCAACAAAAATATCTATATCTAGCCAGACACTCAGTATTATATATATTTATATAATACTGTGTGCATGACAAATATGGTAACAGAGCATTAAGGCTGCATGGGTAGACAGTCAAAAGTTTGGAAACAGCCTTGTTAAGGTTGCTCACTCTGTTGCTCTGCTCCCTCACATTGAAAACACATTATGACTTTTTTAGTTGTAATATTTCTCTGCATACTCTTTCTTAAATAGAATAAATATTTCTTTTACATAACCTCAGGAAACTTGAAGTGTTGTTTATTCTTCTAAGTATTTATGGGTTTTCATTATCACAGTGGTGCAGACAGTGACATGGATGCTCAAGCTTGTTTTTAGCCTTCTGTACCATTCGGATGGCACAGAGTGGCCAAAATCCAGAAAATACCACCACCCCACTTCACCGCCTCCCTGAATCCCCTTCAGATGTGTCTGATGTAGGTGTTTTCCTTCTGCCTTCCTCCTTCTGTCATTTTTTTCATGCTTAAGTAAGATGAAACACAGCAGTACAGCTTTTAAAATGAGGAAAAAGAGCTGGCAAGAACCTTCCTCCATTATTACTCCATAACAAACATGCAACGGCATCTCCTGCAAGACTTTATTTGGTTTGTCCCCTTCTATCTCTAAGGCCAGGGTGAAGAAGTTCCAAGTCTAGGGACCTGAATATAGGTCTAACTTTAATTTTATACCAGTCATGGTTATATTTTACCTCTCCCACCTTCCTCCCACATACACACTCTGTCCCTCCATCCTTTGTTTGGAAAGACTATGGAGCCCACAAAGATCAACCACTTCCCACTTCACTTCCCACCTGAATTATCAGGTGCCCTTCTCAGCTCAGCACTCTCAGTCAACAGAACAGCTCCTGCTTGTTAAATAAGCAAGTTTTAACTGCTACTCTGTAGAGGGATTTTTTTTTCTTGACACAGAACAGGCTTTCTAAAGAAGGTTTCTTCAATTTTCATGCTAGTGACATGTGTGGGTCCTAACCTGTTTGTCCACCCAGAAAATGGGACCAGCCTATTGCACTCTTAAAAACAAGATGAAAAAGTAAGGTATATAATTAAAACTACAACACCTACTGCAATCCCTTTAGCACTCATCCAAACCCCCATATACTAATGGACTAGCAACACAGTTGTCTCAGTACAGACCTGAACACTACTTCTAATGGCAATTTAACTCTGAGGGTCCGAATAATTGCTGGAGCATCTTATGGAGAGACAAAAATATTTCTAATAAATTCAAAGATATTCAGTGCATCCATATTCCATACCGTCAGCCAGTCTTGGGGACAAAATCACAGCTGCATACATATCCCCTCCCTTTCCAGTTAGGTAGTGGGTAGACACTTTGTTTTGGATGTGATTAATAACTTTACTAGCTCCAGATGGTTGTCAACATTCACCTGCTAGAGATCATTACCCTCATACCTGAAACTTCTGAGCAGAACATGGGTGTTCTTTCGTTCATTTTAGCGTTAAATCAGCAAGATTCTCTTATGCCATCTTCATCTGCAGTTTAAGGCAGGCTGGAAGCCTTGGCACTGAGGCTGATGACGTAGTCACTAGTAGCTTTCTGCCAGGCCTTCTTATGCACATGAAACAAGGACTAAAGGAGAGGGGTGCAGATACTTGCAAAGCAAAGGCATTTGTATGCCTTCATTGTACCTGCTGGAAGCTTCTTATTCCCATACTTGTTTTCTCAGAGTTGAGGCTTCAGCATTAGTTTGATTCTTACATGTTCTCTGTAATGGGTGTGCAGGGGATTCAACCCACTTTACTGCATGGCTGGCTAAGACTAAGGCAAAAGGGGCACAGTATAGAGTGTTAGTATGAGGTGGAAGCAACAGAGAAAAAAGAAAAAAAGTCATATCTTTTCCGGTTCTATTTCCTTTTGGAGGATAGCATAAAATTCTTACCCAGAGTGAGTGATGGTTTTAAAGCTTAAGAAATGCAACGTGATTCTGTAATGCAACTCCCTGATAATTTTCTTCTTTTGAAAACCTGAGCTCAGCTTAATAGATTTATGTTCTAATGTTGTGTTAGGACAAATAGAAAAACATAGTGTGTTAAAAATTCAGAGTGAGATCAGCAAGCTGGATGAAAAAAAAAAAGGTTTAACTGGGAAGGTCAGAAACTCTTTAGCGATTTTATTACAAATAGCTCAATTATATTGTATAATTCCCATGATTGCCAGAGACCTCATTGATTACTCACAATGGTACTGCATTAGGATACTGATAACGAGACGTTTATTTTAATAACTATTCTCTCTGTAGATGTACTAGTTTGCAGAAGCACTAGGTTAAGGGTACTTCAGTTAAGTGACTCCTGAACAAATTTACCATAATAAGGAGGACAGATGGGCTTTCAGCTCCGTAGCAACAGTAAAGAAAACAAGACACCACCAGAGCACAGTTCCTTTCGTGCTGTTCTTTTTGCAAATACAATATACTGCTTTTCAGCACATTAGCTATTTCTGGTTAGGAGAGTTATATCATATAAAGAACTCAGAATTTGAATCAGTAAAGGTTAGACACTTCTGACACTTGCGTTAAACAGCAGCTTACCCTAGAAAGGACAATTTTCCATGTTTCTTTAACACTTATTGTAATAAAAAGAATCGCACTGAAAACAAGGTAATGGGTACCTTCAGCAATGGTTGCAGAGCCTGGCCTAAAATTAGTGATGAAAATAATGGGTTTTGATTTTTACCACTGCTTCCATGAGAAATTAGATTCTCCCTACCTGTTCCTCTTTCTCATCTCCACTTTGCAGGCAAATCTCAGTTCCCTTTACTGCCACCATAATATGTCTTAGATGAGCACATTTCAATATGTGAGCTATTATCCAGTGTAGAAAGCTCTCCCGAGAATCCAGCTGCAAGTCCATTTCTATGCTCAAAGTCATTATCGTTCTGTCTGGATCCAAAGGCATTTATAACATCTACAAACAATCAAGGAAAAACTAAAGATGCAGTTTCAGCAATTGAAATTTAAAAATCCATTTCAAATACAGAGGTACCGTATTCTGTACAAAATGATTAGATTTCACACAAGTACTGTACTATTTTGACTATTTAGCCCTTAAAGATCTGTACCAATAACTATATTGCAAACACAGAAGAATCAGCACAGCATGATGCAAGTCTCTGATCTCAAGTTAATCTTTAAAAATAAAATGACCTAGAAATAATTTATTTGGTTTCTTATATAGCTGAGGGTTTTGTGTTACATTCTGCAGACAGTAAAGGCCTGGAGAGGATTTCATATTTCTCATCGTCATTTCTGTTGAGCCATCACTTACCCTCATTAATCTTACAACAGACTCTGCCCAGCATCTTCCCATGCAAGCAAGACTCCCCTATTAGGAAGCCAGCATGAGATGTGTGGTATAGCATCCAACAATTGTGCCAATGCACCGCATATGATGTATGAATTTTTTTTCTAGACAGCTTTCAGAGCTGTAGCCCCTGTCACATTCTCCCAGTAAGTCTTTGGGAGAGACTTTTTGAAAGAGTCCACAGCCTCCTGTTATCTTTGTTTAGTTTGCACCTGGGGTTGAGGAAGCCCAGAGCTTTCCATGCCCAGCTCATTGAACTCTGTTGTCATCAGTGCTGCTCCACAGATCCACTGTGTTCTGGATGTGATGCACTGGTGTGTGGTGACTCTGAAAGGAGTCTCTCAAAGGATGGGCCCATGATTCTCCAACACCATTAAGCAGGCTTATTCATTACAGCTGCCATCTAGACAGCACAACAACTCCATCCCTACCATGGCCAGATGCTTCTAATCCAGATGTAATATTACTTCCTAGCAGGAAAATGAAACAAGTGCACTGTCATTTATGCAAGGAAAATGGTGGGCAGAGCCACAGAAAAGCCTTCTAAAAGTAAAATGCATGCACATGTACATGTGGATATGGATGTGTAGGGAAAGGAATTAGAGAAGGTGCTGCTTTTATATACTCTCACATCTGACAAATGAAGGAAATGTGTCACATGTACATCTGTCCTGTTAACAGAAAAGGGGTTATAAAGAGAGTCTGCTGATTATTGCAATATGTCCTGCTTTCATGTAAAAGAATTATATGAAACATAATAAAAATATTTTAGTGGATGCTTAGTCACTTTAAACCAACTTAATCTGTCATGCTTTGCAAATACAAAATGTAATGGAGGGAAATTTTCTTTTTTCATCTTTTCTCCAGGACAGAAAAAGAAGGCTCAAACTAAATTTTATTGTGGTTTATCTTCTTACACAAAGACCAAGGAATTAAACTATACAAGGACCAATTCAGATTCATGACATCAGTTTTAATAACTGTGATCAAAGCTTATTCATTTATTCACAGAATTTCAATCACAGCTTTTTTATTTTAAATCTTAAATTTCAAGAGGTTCTCTGGAGATTCCATATTAACATTCATTGTAGAATATAGAATATATATAAAATGCTTATATTTATTAATATTAATTAAAAATCACTCTATTTTAAATATGCTACCTTCCTACTATTTCAGATAAAGACATTAATTCTATTTTTTTTTTTAATTTTTTTTTTAGTGTCAGTTTAATATCATCTGCTCTTTTCTTTCTAAGATTACGAATCCTGTGGGAATACTGGAACTTTACTCTGATTTAACCCCATACACAGATTTGTCTTTAAACCTACTGAAATCTCTCTCCTGGTTGCCAGAAGACATTATAATGATAACTTTCAGGAAAAGGCACTATCTGAAAAATAAGGCTAGTTTTCACTAAACACTAAATCTATGGCATTAATATTTGCTGGTATTATTTATTAAAAGAGTAGCTCTTCAAAGACAAGGTGTGAGACTAAACAAAATAACAACAGAAGATCCGTATAGAAAACAGGTGAGAGGGAGTATTTAAATAAAAGAAAACTCAACATTATTTTGCTTAATTTCACTTTTCTTCATTTGGTGTCTAGCCCTTTTACCATGTTTCTACACAAACTTAAGCTGGTTAGATACCCCTCCCCACCTTCATTTCAATTATTTGAGCTATATGTTCCTTAACAGTGAAGTGATAACCACAGTACTTTACTGCTTCACCAACCAGTCCAAATTTTGATTACAGAAATATATCTTTACAACCAGTGTAAGGCTTTTTTTTTTTTTTTTTTTTTTTTAACCCGTAAGCATTTCTTCGTTTATTTCCTAAGATTCTCTTCACCTGAATAAAGCACTTAGATCCTCAAATGTGTTCCTCAGCCCAGTTTTTTGTTTGTTTTTTATGATACCTGAAAGCAGTATTTAAGCAAGCACCTCAACACAGGAAATTCATCCTCCATGCCCCTAAACATATATAAATAAATTAAAAAAAGAAAGAAAGAAAGAAAGAAAGAAAGAAAGAAAGAAAGAAAGAAAGAAAGAAAGAAAGAAAGAAAGAAAGAAAGAAAGAAAGGAAGGAAGGAAGAAAGAAAGAAAGAAAGAAAAAAATGTGAAGGAAATCTATACTTGCTTCACATCCTGCTTTCTGCATGCCACAGCCAGTTTGAAACATGAATGTATGCAAGGTAGAGCACGAGGGAAAGCAAAACTGGGAAATAAAATAGTTCTTCAAAAGCAAAAAAAGGCACTGTTTGTTGTTCACAAAATATCAGAAAGCTAAATGCAAATTTGCCCTTGAATAAAGGAAGGAAAAGGAGAAAGACACTGGAAGGAATTCAGGAGGTTGAATTCATTTCCTTTTGAATTTCAAGTTTGCCTGAAACAGTTTGACTCTCAGTGCTGCTGACATTGCATAAAGTGAACCCACCATTGAGGTTTAGCTGAAACCTAGGTAAACAGCAGCAGATTTCATGCTGTTCTAATACAGACCCCTGTGAAAGCACAACTGTTCAGAAAAGTATGTAATATACTCCAAGTAAGTGGGCCTACAAACCTCGAGAGGCATCACTGAAACAGTTCTAGCCGAATGACTTCTAATTTGACACTGAAGAGGCAACCTACCAAGTAATAGCTATGAAAACTGCACAGGGACAATAATTCAACCTACTGTAGCTGTGTTTTAAGCATAAGGAGAGCTGCTGTATATTAGTGCAAACCTTAATACAAAGCTTACCTTGCTATCAGAGGATTGGTCAGTTTTTTAATGTGTTATCCAAACAAAACACAAATCATAGAACACATTGAGAGTTAGCATGGGCAAGTTTGATGTACCACAGCACATACATTAAAACAAAAAATAGGAACTTTTGTAGTGGAAGAAGTAACATGAATAATAAAATGATTCTCACACTGCACTGAGATCACTGCCAAACCACTCATGATTTTACTGGAGAGGTAAAGTCTCTAGACAGCTCATCTTAGCCAAGGATCATTATTGAAGCCCTGTCCCATTATAAACATAGATATTCCTTCCCATATAGCACTTTCATATTCAAAGAAATAGCTGGGGGGTAGTCAACCAGAAAAACAGCTCAAAGGTAAGAACAAGTTTTATGTCTGTTTTCCATCCAGAAGTACAACAAATTTCAGCAGTACCAGTCAGGACAGAGCAGGAAAAAAAAAAAAATAATCCTGAGTTCTTGCCTGACACATATTCCTCTAGACCTCATGCATCTAAAGGCAAACATTAAGGAGAACAGCCATTATTGATGCTGTTCTGCACTATCATGCATAAGATGCATAGTTAATTCCCAGCTCCTTGCTCTCTGCAGAGACCAAGAGCTCTTAAACCAAGATGTCTCATCACTTCAGTAATGACATCTCCAGGGATCTACAGTGTAGGGTGGATGGGCTACAAAGTCTGACAAAAGTGACTGCTTTGGTCTTCCTTGGTACAAAAGTTATTTCCTGAAAACAAGAGCACAAGAAACTGCTGCAACATGGTATTACTAACATTTTAAAATATATGCTTAATAATGAATGTGTGAGATGTGTTAAACATCTACACCCCTATAGTATTGAGATGTTCTTTGATAAAAATGTAGCAAATGGGTAATGAAAAGAGGCAGAAAATTTTTTTATGCTTTGCATAAAGAAAGTGCAAGACATAGAGGACAGAAAAACACCACAGAGATACAGAGAAACCTGTAGATACCTTGCTACATAACCAGTTTATTAATCCAGTCATCAGTTAGGACTAATATAAACTGTACATTTTTATTCTGCAGTGCTTCAAATCTGGGTCAGTCAAAAAAAAAAAAAAAAAAAACCATTCTTGGTGTGTCTCGTAACAGTCGGGTTTGTCCAGTAGAGGGAGGCATTGTCAATGCAGTCAGCTCTGAAAAGCAAGACTGCAGCAACTGCTGGGGAAAGAAAATAAAATCCAACCAGCAATGATGTCCGTTTTGTTTGTAACTGTATCTCTTTAAACATTATGAAACTTGGCAAATGCTTAAAACTTCTGTAGGTCAAGCAAGATCGTAAGATGGCTTGGTAGTAAAATCTCTGACCTATCCTGAATGCACACAGGTTACGATGAAGTCCAGAGAGGGTTAAAAAATTATTTGAAGAATTGGCAAGCTTTCCAATTGAAGAATTTACAGGCTGTAGTGTGCACATCCCTTGTGCAGGGAGTGATGGGAGAACAGCCCCCAGGCACCCTACCATCACTAGCATGGAGAAATGCCCAAAGATAAGAGCATACCCCTACATATTTATACACAAGAAACAGACACAGTCAGCGACTCTAAGCAAAGAGCCAGAGCCAGTGATGCCTGCCAGGCACTGCTCTCTCCCTGAGGACATGACTAAGAGGAAGGGAGGAGATGCAGCTGTAGCATCGCTCTGGGAGAATGTGCAACCCATTGGCTGCTCCCATGTCAAAAATCCAAGTATTTTGTAGATTTCCATGAAACAGTCCTTTGTGGGAGAAAGTTTTGCCCAGCTCGTGTGGAAGACATCACAAGTCTTCCCAGACCTCAGAGATGTTTAGCTGCACAAAGGCTCTGCCACATGACAGTGCCTCTCAGACACATCACGTCTTGGCTTTGGCCATGACCCAGCTGTTCACTGAGATGCTCAAGAGTTTCTGTAGCTGTGCTGGGTAGCTGTGCCCAGTGAGCTTGATACTTTCAGGATGTGTTTGTCAGATCTACTGAGACTGAGCTTGGTGTGTGATACATCCATGAAACACTATCTTCACTGCTTGTGCACCAAACAAGTGCTTGGCACATATATACATGCTTCTGCCTGGGAAACCCTCGTAGGTATAGATGTATGGAAAAGAGGGAGTAAAATGTGTTTGTGTTGTAGCAGGGAAAAGAAGGATTTGCCCTAGAGAAATGATTCAAGTGCAATGACTTCATCATATTTTTCCATACACTATACTGTGCTTAAAAATACAAACTTGGTCATTAGTGTGCAAGCCACTCTCACACAGACACCTGCATGTCTTTGGCACCACATGCTTTCTATTATGAATAACAGCTACACCTTGCTTTTGCGGCAGAATTGAGACTAAAATCTCTCATAAAATCAGCCAGCACTGTGCAGACAGCTTCAGCCCCCTGCAATCAATACTTTATGGATAAGTTGATGCATGCACTGTGAAGAAAATGAAATAAAATGTACCGTGTCAGTTTACATAATCCAAGAGCCAATAGCCTTCATTTTCTGGGCCACCAAAACAAAGATATAAAATGAGGAGATTCAGAAGCTGGAATTTAGTGTCCACATATTTTGCATAATTTTTCCAAAAAAAGTCTCAAAGCTTTTTTAAAGGGGCGGGGGGGGGGGGGGGGGGGGGGTTGGGGGCAGGGGAGGAGGAGGGCACTACTAAGATTGTTGTAGCACTTCCTACATAGGCTGAAAAAAAGGGTGTAGGTTGGGAAAAATGATGCTTAAACACCCTTCCTTCTGTATTATGCTGGCTGCCTGACATGTTAGATAAGTTACTGAAAGGCAAAAGCTTTCAGATTCTATCATCTGAATTTACCCCAGGACTTCAGTTTTCCACTTTATCTCAGTTCCTGGAACACTCCCCTCCCCTCATCCTCCTCCTCCCCCCCCCCAAAAAAAAAACAAAAAAAAAAAACAAAAAAAACCAAAACCAACCAACCAACCAAAAACAAAGAAACTACTCCCCCCAAAAACCAAGGGAATACTCCTAGACATCAGATAACCAGTGCCAAACCCACACTGTAAGACTGTGATCTTACAGCTCCCTGCCCTTCGTGCCTTTTTTCCTGACTTAGTGACTGTTATGTTCTTGCACATCTGCAACTGCAGAAGGTTCTTTCTGAGAGTTCCTTAAGCACCATGACTTTCACATACAGGTGATGGCTTCCATGAGTCCTGTCAGCTTCAGGTAGTGATTATTCATCCAACCATGCACACAGGCACTCTTTTGTGTATGGCTGGAAGTGCACAAAATTGATGGCTAGACTGGAAAATATTGGCTTGTATTAAACAAGGAAACATTCCTTATTCATGTTTGTCATCTCATTGTTTAAAATAGATTTCACAGGGTCAATTTCTTCCCATAGAAAGATTTCAAACAGTAGCTCTGATAATATGACTTAACAATCAGATGTGTTTATGCAAGAAATATACTTGGCAGGTACATGAACATGAAAAGATATATTTTGTCTATTACTTTTAATAAATATTGTGGCAACTGTCATATAAATAAATACATGTTAAAAAATAAATGAAAACAGAACCTAATGTCTGCCAAGTTAGCAATTAGGTATCTAAATACCCTTACAAAGCTGGAACACTATAACGCTAAAACTTGACTTTCTTCTCCAACCTACCCTTACTTTATTTTCAGAAAAAAAAAAAAAAAACAACAATCAAGCATATCAAAACCAATCAATCAATCAAACGAACAAACAACCTCACCACCACCACCAAAAAGAACACCACCACCAACAAAAACATGCAAAAAAAAAAAAAACCAACCACAAAACAAAAAGCAGCTAAGGACTTTGAGAAAGGTAGAAGAAATTAGCTTGCCCTGATTTTAAGTAGACACTCAGGCCTTTAATGGAATATTTACATATGTAACTATGCTTACAGATTTTTACATTTACTTTTTGCATTCCTGTACAGCTTGGTCAATTGAAATGATATACAAGAGGAAACAAAACGTGAGAATGCTAAGGATAAAGCGAATGCTATGAAGTCTTAGTTTGGTCCCCTCTGTTTGGACACTGATGCAACTGATAGATATTATTTGAATCTAGTATTTCCTGGGCAATATTTTTGTTCCATTTAATCAGGTAAAGTCACAAGAGAACAGGTGGCTCTTGACTTCTCTCTTCCTAACCCAGGACATCAACTAGTTTATCATAAACCCCCCAGCTTTTCTGCAATGGGTTTTTAGAATGACTTCTACCATGGTGAGCACACAAGATACTTAAGAGATGGAACTCGCCATCTAGGGGATGTTGTGGTGAGGGCAGCAACCCTGCCAGGAAAGCAGTTAGTCTGCTTGGGGCGCCCATCCTTCAACCCCATTGAACTAAGGGCTGAGGAAGAAGAAAGTGTTTCACTGTAAATGGAGATGTCAGGACAAACTGTCACTGCAATTAATATGCTACCAATTATTCAAGACAGACTGTTGCTAGTGTCTGGCCGAGAAAACACATGGAACTTCCTCCCGGTTTTTATCTCCCCTATCAGCTTGCCCTGTAAAGTTACCTTCATTCTGCTTCATCTCCTCACTTTACTCTTCTTGAATTTGTCTTCACAGTGTCTCCCTGAAGCCTTTTCCTCATCCTGGGCTAATAATCTGTGAGATGATAAACCCAGATGAAGTTTTTTTCCTGCTGTGGCGGTCAGTTACATTTTTTGTTCTTGCTCTGTCAGTTCCTCCAGCCTCACTGATCTCCTCTGAAACACCCAGGGCAGAGGACAGTAAAGAAGAACAGAAAGAGAGAGAAGTGAAGTCATTGCCCAATGCAGAAGAAGGCTCAAGTTACATCTTTAGATGGGAAAACTATCAGAGGTAAGGTTTTAGAAGAAGAAATGTCTTCCCTGCTGACAGCACTGTGAGGGATAGCTTCAGGGCAGAATTTTAAAAACAGAGATTGTCTTGACCTCTCTCCAGCCTTGCATGGTCCTCAGCATGGTAGAGCAGGAAAAATTAAAATAAAATTATACTGGGTTAGGCACAAAAACACATCACATTGCAGCAGAGATGCAATATTCCCCCTGATTTATCTGTGGCTCTGGCTGACAAGAACTGGGAAACTGTGTTCAATATGACCACATGAAAGATTTGAAAACAGAGAGAGTTCAGAAAAGAGCAACAAAATAATTAAGGGGATGGAGGGATTTAGCTATGAGGAAAATTAAAAGAACTAAATAAATATGTATAGTTTGGCTAAGCGATAACTAAGGAGGGGCATGCTAACCATCTACAAATATTTGACTGGCATACACACAAGGGAGGGAAAGGAATTACTTAGCATGAAACAAGCAGGTATATCAGGGAGTAATGGGATAAAATTAAGAAATGGAAAATTGAGGCAGAATTTAAGACAAATCCTCCTGACAATGAATTCTAATAGTCTGTGGAAAACACACCAGCATACGTGCAATAGGGAACAGTCATGCATTGATAAGAAGGGAGACTTAAATGACTTGCTGGGCCTTTCCAATCTCAAATATTTATGATTCTATAATTAAGTATTATTAAATTTAATGGCATGTGCCATTTTTTTTTTTTCAGCAAACTCTGACTGTTGCCTCAGGTCAGAAGTGTGCAATTATTTCCTAACTAAAGGCCTTATATTTTAACTCATGAATTCTCCTAAAATTAACTAGGTATGTCTCTTTCTAAAGAAACTTAAATTGAATTTCTGTTAATGCATTTTCTCTTATTTTCAAATGACAACTATCTGCCCTTACTAGAGATTCATAAATCCTTTTTTATGCAAGGTAAACATGCATACTTAAAGCTACATGGCTTAGTGCCTGAACCTGGTCAGCCTCAGGTTGAATGCCTGCTGTGTTCAAGGGAACTGATGTTCCAACTCCAGAGGAGCACAGAGGCACTTCTCACTCAGAGGAAGAACTGCATGCTACAGAGAAAAAGAAGTTACATGGTATTGGCAGATCAGAACTGTTTGCAGAGCTTCGAACCTAGAATGCATCCATTTGAAGAGCTTCACATCACCACTTAACCCTATGCCTCAACACCATTTATGAAACATAAACAGGTGTTTATATGCTAGGTGCCCATGCTTCCAGCTAGTATCACAGCTGTTGTATCACAAGCTTCCTCTATTTTACACTGGCATCCTCCTTATTTTGGTGCATATGCCTGTTTCTTCCAGCATACACTCCAAAATGTCTCTTAAAATGTATACTTGTCTAGGCTGTGTTCAGTTCAGTCATTTTGGGGAATCCAAGTGGGTTGCTCTCATCTGCCTTACACAGCATGTTCTGCCTGAGGTAGCTGTAGAAGACAGTGTTGTAATTTTTGTGTTATAATTTTTGCTGATATTCTACCATTTGATGTGTTACATGCACCGACACACCAAGAGAGTTTATGCAGTCTAAATCTTTGTGAATGATTATAAAAATACATCATTTGTCCAGGTAACAGTGCTGCTTGCTTCACAAGTTGGAAAGGCATCCGTTGACACTTAGCATTGTGATTCTTTCTTTCTGTACTCCAATTGTACACTTGACAATTTACCAATGCATCAATTTGTGACATTCATATTAATTTTATTCTTGACTACTTACTTCAAGCTTCTTTTCATTATACACACTGGACTTCAGACTCACCTAAAAACACTAAATAACAACAGGGTTTCATCTGGAATTAGGATGTGGTGACAGTAATGCCTACCAAAAAACAAACAAACAAACAAACAAACAAAAAACAAAAAAAAACCACGCTGGTGTAGCACAGCCAGCATGGCTTTGCCACAAAGGATGCAATGTACCTCTCTCCATCCCTGTTGCTTAGTCCTCTCTTCATTACCTGCCACAGCAATGCCTCTGATCTGTGAGCCTGGTGCACTGGCTCTGCCTGTGTATCCGATAGTTGGGTCGCTGCTGAGATCAGAGAATGTGAGAGGCTGGATATTTATTTCTAGTGTGAGTAAATCCACAGCGTAAGATCCTGGGTACTAGCATTACAACATTCTGAACACTAATTACCAGAAATCTATTTGCCAAATCTTTGCACTTTTAAGATAACACTACAGCAATCAAGCTGAAGTAGGATAATTAAACAAGCCGCTCTCTCCTTCCCCACTCTCCCCAGTAACTCTGCAGCACTGTCTATCATTTCTCAGCACAGAATTGCTAAGATGTGGATGGCTGATATGAAAGCTCAATTTGCTCTGAATTTTACAGCAGGTATGGCTTCAGTATGACTTCCCCACAAGGAAATAGCCACAGGGGGGACTAGCTGCTGGTGTTATATCTTGGCATTGGGCTGTGTCCAGATAGAAGTAGCTGAAAAAGCTGTAGGGAAAGGGAGGGAAGACAGAAAGAAAAGGTTTGTCCCCTTTCTCCCCTTTCCCAAAGCAAGAACAGGCTGTCTTTTTTTTTTTTTTTTTTTTTTTTTAACAAAAGGATCCAGTGTTGGCAGCACTGGTAAGTAACCTGAAGGTTCTACACATTTGGGGTGCAAGAACTGGATTGCTGCTTGTCAGAACTTGTGCAGCTTTCTAATATAACATGCAAATTAATAAGCAATGCAGTGATAGCATGCTGCTGTCTACTTCATTAAGCTGCATCAAGCTTTAGCCATCAGTTTAGCACACAGTCCTCTCCTTGCCTCTACAGCTTCTATTAAAACAGCTTCTGAGACCCTTTGCATAAGAGGAATTGTCCTTCCACTTCCAAATACCAAAAGCAAAGTCCTTCTCCATGTCTGGATTTGTCAGCAACCAACAGTTTTCCAATTCTGGAGAGTATATATTGCAGTGAACATCAGTTTAACCTATATATTACTGTGTAAGGTGGATAAAACATCTTGCTTTTTTAGATTAATAAGGATTAAACACAGATCAAGATATCTGATTTGTTCAGGGTTTTGTATGGAATCCCTCCTAATTTTGTGTGCAATTTCACCTTCCATAAGTAGGCATTCTTTTATTTGTTGAACAGACTTCACTGGCACATAATGCTTTCCACTTGGTAGTTCACATTTTTACCTTCTTAATTATAGGCCATAGTTTCTTCTTGCACATGTCCAACCTCTGGGAAAACAAAACCTAACAAAAAAAACACTCAAATCCCGTTCTCCTTATATCATTCTGTTTATCACTCACAGAAAATAAGGAGAAAATAATTAACAGCTTGCTTGTATTTTCTTTAGGCTGACTGCTTAACTTTTTCATCAATAAGATTTTTCTAAACTTTTATGTGGTGACTATTGTTGTTCATCTCTTCAGCTTATTGATTATTTTCATAGCCCTCAGCATAAACAGTGTTCAGGGGAAAAAAAATACTAATATAAAATGAGAAGACTTCTTTCTCAGACTTCTGAATTGTAAGTCAGGTGCTCTGCATAGTTACCATACGGGACTAGAAGTAATTTTTTATTTCCTTTCACACTGACTTTCAGTGGGAAAGAAAATACGTACTTCTGGAGATGCAGAAAACAAAATAGTGAAGTGCTCATGTATAGAGAGCAAATTACTTTTGGGTAGAATAAGAATGTTACAGTCCAGAACTGATGTGGTTTTCATGTTATCTTAAAGAATAGTGTCAAATATTTCCTCACTGCATTTTTTTTTTGAATGGAAATGAGAAATAACTTAACACCACTGAGGTACTCCTGGATTCAGGAACATTTCCACATTCTGTGTCTCCTACCTCTGTGAAGGTAATTTCCCTGTGACAGCTGTGAGATGGCATCTATAGATTGTTCTGAAAAAATGTAACTTTCCATTAGGAGCCAGGGTGACAGTTCTCTAGCAATCAGAACTCCTTGATAAACATTTTTTTTTTTTTTCTTTCTTCACCTAGGCGAGACTCTGCCACAGAACGTCTTCTGGGCTGGATCTAGTTATATCTCTTGTAGTTACTGGAAATCTATATAGTGACAGTTGCTATCAGGGATAACAATGGTCAGACAAGTAACACCATTTTTTAAAGTATCTTATTTACTACATCCCATCTCACAGTGAACATCTCATCTCCTTACCACTCAGGCATGGCTGGGAACAGTCTGGTGAAGGACAAGAGGACTCTGCAATTACACCATGAGCTGTGCTGCAGCAGACTCTTGTGTATGTCAGAGCAACTTCTTTTAGTGTGACTTTCAGATCTCTCTGTGATCTCATGGTGGTGGTGGGATGAAATTTCAGCTTAATTCTTCTACAATAATCTCTCCCATTTGTGAGGCCAAAAGAGATGGCTTTACCTGCTCCATCAGTTTCCCATCAGTGAGCAGCTCACCTTGGGAGAGTGAAATTCCAGACCAGACATTTGCAACGTTTAAATCGACATGGCACAACTTAGGCAATGCAGAAGCAATGGAAGAACAAAACTACTATTTACTTCTTCTAACAAAATTCTCATATGATGTGAACGTATGTGCTTTTGTCATAACCAACCTAACCCGTCTTTTGCAAGAAAGGTGGCAACTCATTTCACTGAGCCAGCTGTCCATTTGGTATTATGCATGACTTCCCTATTAATCTTTAGACATACCATGACAGCAATTTTCTCTTCAAAAAGTGGTATTGCAAACTCTGTAATTTCTATTCTTCCTCTGCTGTTGCTTTTTGCAGAGCAGCTAATTTTCATTCCAGGGACAGTGTACAGAACAGCCCACTAGATGACACAAGAGGCAGCCATCTGACAAAGACTGGGAATGGACTTGGGCTTTCTGTTCTAATAATCACAAGTGCCAGTAACAGGACAGGATGAGAGACTCAAACATAAATAAATTAATTAGCAAGGACATTATTTATACACTGGGAATTCCTAGTGTATGTGGTGTCTGCTCTAATAACCCATGGACAAATCACCTCTCCTTGCTATAACACCTCAGGGAGAGGACCAGAAGAAAAAGACAACCATAAGTTTTCATCTAAAGGAAAAAGGATAAGAAGCAGCTTGAAAATCTGCAGGGAAAGATCCTGCATATTCATAAAGAGCAGAACAATCCATATGGACACCTGCCCCTCACAACAGCTTCTCTTGCTCCTGGCTACTATTTTTCCAGAGTGATCTGCAGTTAATATCAACAGGACTGTGGTACATGGGTATTTGAGTGCTCCAAGTTTGCTTTTTCCTAATGCAATGAAACACAAGTGGCTGTGAAACTTTTTGGAGAAAAGATTGACTTCAAGGAGGTCAAGAAAAATTTAAAGTCTCTTCCTTGCTTATGTACCCTTTGTCAGCACATTCTAGCTTTCATGAACCACATGAAAATGAATGAAAATAAACCTATGTTAATGACATTTTCCCCTTTATGACTTAAAAATTTTGGACCAGATTCTTAACTGCTGGTAAGCTGTTAAAAATGCTAAAATGAAAGAGTTGTCAGGAGAGCCCAAAAATTCATATTTGTATGTCATGAGGACTGGTCCTTTTCATTGGGCAGTTTAGCTGGATATTTTTTAAAACAAGAAAAATGAAGAAGACAGATAAGGTCTTCAATGTCTTTTCTATGAGCTTGTACAGTGTGTCTCATAAGATTCTAACCTTTAGCCCTTTCTTAAGAGAAACACAAAAATAAGATTCCCATGAAATGGTTGCCTTGTATGTCATTTTTACCTCTAAGCAGCGTGCTCCTCCCATACTGTTGCGTCATTCGAATTTTCAGTACTATTCAGAACAGCATTTGAGCTTTTCTTGGGAGGGGAAATACATCTGATATTTTGTAAAGAAATAAAAAAGTTTCTTTATGCACAGTATTGTTTTCTCTAATTTAATTGGCCAGTGAACGTGTAGGCGTGAACATGTGTTTGGTTACATGATGTAATGTGTTGCTGCGATAGTGATAGCCTACAATGATATGAAACTATGATATTAAGATAGAAAAGGATTATGATGTTAAAATTCACAGCATCTTAAAGCGCTGAAGTTAAAAAGAAAGGGGGGGAGGAGGGAGAAAAGAAAAAAAAAAAAGACTTCCCACAACACTTTTTAAAGACAAACATAACCATATAATTTATGGTACATGGTAATTACTTCCCTGTTTGAGATGTTCACTCTTTCCTCCCATTGTAATTTCACATACTGGATAATGAGTATCCTCTGCACTGAAACAAGAGTAATGGCTGTGCAGCAGGAGAATGGTTACTTGATCATTGTACAATAAAACGTGTAACTTCTTCTCTGTGCATGACTCAAGTACAGGTGTGCAGAGGAATAAAACTGAAAGGTCAGTTTATTAAGTTAAAAATAAAAATATGTAAAAAATGTAAAAATATAAAAAGGAAGGAAGGAAGGAAGGAAAGAAGGGAGTAAGGGAGGAAGGAAGGAAGGAAGGAAGGAAGGAAGGAAGGAAGGAAGGAAGGAAGGAAGGAAGGAAGGAAGGAAGGAAGGAAGGAAGGAAGGAAGGAAGGAAGGAAGGAAGGAAGGAAGGAAGGAAGGAAGGAAGGAAGGAAGGAAGGAAGGAAGGAAGGAATCCTTTAACAAAGATGCTTTTCTCTTAGGTTATTATAATATTACCAGTACCATTGCTGTATTCTGTATTTTAAATGGGGACAAATACTTGTACTCACAGAGATGAGATTTCAGCTGAAAAACAGATGGGGAAATAGAACAGTAAAGATCCCTAAACAACATTATTGGTAGGTAAAAAAACTACTCTTTCAGCCAGTTTTCCAGAGATAAATACACAGTTCCAGTCACAGTGAAGAAACAGCCTAGAACAGTAACTAAGCCGATCTCAGCCAAACCTAAGAAATAATTTCCTGAATATACACAAGAGGAAACGAAAACACCTCAAATCAGAACAATCAATAACATCTATAGCACAGTCTCAAATGTTGTAGAATCTGAAGAATAATTTTTAAATACAGCGGCGTCATCCTATTTCTAGGAAAATAGAATGTCTATCATTCATTAGAATATTATGAATTTCAGTGTAGTGAAAATCAGTTTAAATTTAAACTACAAACTAATTCACAATGCAAAGATAAATCCTAAAGAGGAAAAACAAATCTTACAGAATCCTCCCAGAATTAATATGGGATTTCTCCTGGTTCAAGTTACAATAACACCACCATCAACTGAGTCATCAATTAACCTTGTCTGACATTCCACCAGAATATTTTAAGCAATGTGAACCATGCAAATAGAGACTTCAATTAAACACCGACTTCACACATTGGGCAGTCTGGGAGAATAATGTGAAAAATTATGTAACCAGCTCAGTGCTTCTATAAACACCAAACGTTGATGCAGAGGAGACTGACAAAATTGAGGATCAGCATCCTAATTCCTTTCTCAGGTAGATCCTAGAGAGATTAAGAACTTGTTTACACAGGGGAGCTTGGACTCCATTCACATCCACTCTAAGCCTGGTTTCTGCACATCGAGGTGACCTGCATTCATACAGCACAAATCTTATTGTGCATTAACTGCTGAGATACAATATATTCTGTGCTCCTTTTGAAACTGTAGTGGATTCAGAGTGCATTAAGTGAAAGCATGCTAATATCCGTTGGGTGCAGCTGGACCGCACGCTTCCCTGGAGAGCTGCCAAACGCTCTTGCAGGGGACAGCCCCACATGCCTGCCCCTGCCCTTACCCCTTCCCATTGGATGCTGCTGCCTGGTTAAACATGGGCATGCAGCTGGGGTGAGCCCTTGGCTGGTGACAAATGCAACCCAGAGGTTGCATTGGTGCTATCCTAATTAACATAAGTGTGCTCTGGCACAAGACTGTTGTCTGCCTCGAGTAGGACAGGCATCTTCTGGAAGTGGAAGGGTGAAGGTTCAGTCTGCTTTGCAATGAAATAAGGCAACAAGGACAATGTTTCAGATGGCTGATATGTGTGTCAGGGTTGGGGTTTCCTGCCATTCTTAACTGCAGCAAGGGGCCAGCATGAACCTTTTTATACCCCTCGTGCAAATCCTGTCAGCTCATTGCATAGTCAGCTTGTTAGCAGAAGCAATGTGATCTGGGCTTTTTATTTATTTATTTATTTTTTATTTTTCATATTTTTTTCTAGATTTTTCTGACTTTTAACTTTTCTCTTGCTCCTATTAGATACAACCAACATTAAATGCTTTTATATATCTTCAGGACCTGTTTTTTTTTTTTTTTTTTTTTTTTTCCATGTATCTGTTGGAGATTTTGTAGCCATTTGAGTTTTTAACCTTTCCTCTTGTGCTGAATGCAGTGACTGAGGCAGAGAAAAAGCTGCTCAGATTCACTGCTTGTTATGTACATTTAAAATTCCCTGCTTCCAATCTATCAAACAGGTATTTGTGTATCTCTGCAAAAACTGTTTCTCTTCCTCCATGCTGCTAACCTTTTCCCCTAAATGTTCAGATGGACAGCTGTCTTCCCCATTCCACCCCAGATACATTGCTGAAAAGAAACAACTCAAGGCTGTAGTACTTCACTGCCTCTCAGCTATCCATTCCTACCTATTCCCCCTTTCCCTTCTGCTATCTGACAAGTTTTTTTTTTCTTTTTTTTTTTTTTTTTTTCTTTCCACCCCTCCTCTTTGGCTTCTCCTATCAGGAAAGCTTCTCTTCCAATAGCACGCGCAAAATGGTGACTGCCAGCTCCTGCCTTTTGATGCAAAAAATAAAAAGCAAAATGATTAACACTGTCCCCTTACCCTCCACCCCCCAAAAAACTATTAATAGAAGTG